>NW_022196912.1:112132807-112207303 GCF_008632895.1 Mastomys coucha | reverse complement strand
TTTTTTACAATACTTTGTGAGAATTCTTAAATCTTAGAATTCATAAGTCAGGGTCCAGATGAAAGACAGAAGACAGAAACCACATCAGAAAAACAAAACAAAGCAGTAACACAAAGGATAATAACTAGCCAGTGGAGATAAACTACTAAGAATTAAAAGAACTGTAATGGACTTCAAGAATCTGCCAGGCCTGGCAGTCTGTGCCTGCCGTCCCAACCCCCAGGAGGCTGGTGCTGCACAGAAACACTGCACTGCTTCATCTCTGCCCTGTCCTGCTTAAAAACCAAGGCAAGAAAAGCATCAGTGGAGAACAGCTACTTCCTGGGCTGCCGCGGCCTAGCAAGGACACAGCGGAGGCCTTTCTCCTGGGCTGATGCTTGGCTTGCCCCAAACTCCAGCCCTGAAGGTCTGCATGTTTGCTGAGATGCATGCTGGAGCTGGCAACTAGGAAGCCTTTCTGGAGTGGACATAAGACTGACAAAGGGCTAAACGTTTGAAATCTCTGACATGTGTTAGAGTGCGTGTAACGCCATCAGTGCACATGTGCAGAACAAACTTGAAATGGAGTAGTAGTTTATTTTGGAGCAAAACATGAGCCCAGGAACACAGATTTAGGTCATTCCAAATACATGCTTCTCTTGGTATTATTTTCAGGAGGGTCTCATAGTAATAAGACAACAGAAGTCATCAATCAGTGTACTTTTAAAGATGAATTGATAGCATCAGTAGATGGGTAAAGCAAGGGGCTGAGGGGAGAGTTTCCAGCTATGGGTCTCAGCCTGTTAGTTGATGGCATTCATGGTTTGGGGTCAGTAGAAGCCAGGAACCTATTCATACAATCTCAAAAAGGTTTTATTTGAAGGTCACAAGGATGTTAAGGTCAAACAGAATTGTCAGTGAGTTAAGGGGAAAGATAGCCCAAGATAGTTTGGTTCTAGACCTGCAATATTCCAGCTCTGCATAGTTAAAGAAATTCTAATCAGCCAATCAGCCTTGGAGAATCTATAACAGAGATTCTATTATTCTAGAAATCAGTTTTAATATCTCATTAAAAATTTGTGCTAACTTCTCAAGAAAATCTGTCTTGGGAAGTCCACACCCATCCTCGGGTGTGCATTACTATTTTCCTAAGCTTTTTCTTTCTGAATGGCAATATCTAACATCTATGTTCTAGGAGCTGGACAGATGGCTCAGAGGTTAAGAGTGCTTACTGCTCTTGCATAGGACCTGAGTTTGGTACCCAGTACCCACATCAGGTGGCTTATGACCACCTATAATTCCAGTTGCAGGGGATATAACACCTCTGACATCTTAAGGCTCCTGAATTTATGTGCATGTAACCCCCCACCCCCACCCCAAGCCACACACAGATCCAGAAGAAGTGAAGCAAGTAACTCCTGGGCTTTGGGAAGACTTCTGGTCCAGGAAGATGGCTCTCTCAGCCACAGTCTCCATTGTTTCAGTTTAATCAATGGTAGAAAGTTGTCTAGCCCTTTGGGAGTATATTATTTCTTTGCAGGAAATTTTACAAATCCCTCCCATTTGGGAAACAGGATGTTCAAGTAAAGGATCATAAGTTCTTGCTGTACCACTCATACTATTTTTAGCATTGAATGGATTGCTTTCCATTCTTAGTGTCTTGAAATACTATCAGCAGGCATTTATTGAGAGTTACATTTGTAAGCCCCATGGAAACAGGGATTAAGTTTGATTACACACAGAGCCATATCTGTAGTATCTAGCACACCCCCTGATAGTTATTGCAGGGGCAACAAATAAGTAGCTGTTGGTAGGTGTCTTAGTTACTATTCTATTGTGAAGAGACAACACGAGCTAGGCAACATATAAAAGAAAGCATTTAATTGAGGTTTAACAGTTTCGGGGGGTGAGTCCAGCATGAGGCAAACAGGCATGGTGCTAAGGCAATAGGTAAGAACTCACATCTGATCTATAGGCATGAGGCAGAGAGAGAGGGAGAAAGAATGGGCCTGGTGTAGACTTTTGAAACCTCAAAGCACACCTCCAGCGATGCACTTCTTCCAACAAGGCCACACCTCCTAATTCTTCCTTAAAATAAGTTCCACCAACTTGGGAGCAAGCATTCAGACATATCAAACACTCAAATATATAAGCCTATGGGTCATTGTCACTCACACCACCACAGATGGGTAAATAGGGTGTTTAGAGGTTGCAGACATCCTATGTTAAATAGTAACTCCCACGAGCTCTGTCCTTTCAGACCTGCAACAACCTAAGGAATTAGGTAATGTTTGCAACTAAAAGTCATAGCATGCTGGAGGGTCAGCACCTGGATTAGTTGGCTGGGCTCCTTCCTAGATTACCAGGGAAGCTGTGACTTGCCATTGATTACCACGTGGAATGCCTAAAACTATTTCTAAATAGGAAGAATTGTGTATATGCGAGTGCACACACACGTATGATGTGTGCATATATTTGTACATGCATATGTGTGTATGTGCATTTGGAGGTCAGAAGTCAGCAGGAGGCCATCTTGGTCACCTTATTTTTATTATTTATGTATTTATTTATTTAGAGAGAATCTCTGAACCTGGAACTCATTAGTTCGCCTGGGCTGTCTTGTCAGCAGCCACAGGGATCTTCATGTTTCTGCCTCTCAGGTGCTGGGATTACATGTATGTACTGCTGAACTGCATTTTTATGTGGGTGCTGGGGATCTGAATTCAGGACCTCCTCTTTGTATGGCAAGTACTTTACTGATTGAGAGAATTTTCTAGCCCAAATAGGGGGGGATTTAAAAGTCTGTCTGACTAGTTGGCATGTTATCAAGAATGAAAATTAATTTTATAAACAATGAGAGAAAAAAATTAAAAGGCTAGCATTTAGCTAGAGATACTTGGGTCTTTTGGGGTGAATGGGGTGATTCTAAGTGATTAAAAGTTAATTTAAAAAGCTCCCATCATATCTTTTTGGAGATATTGCTTTTTTTTTTTAAATAATATCCCAAACATTGCCCCACAGTCTCCCCTTATAGAGTCCCTCCCCCACTCCTCCTCCCCTTCTCCTATGAGAGGGTAGCGCCACCCCTGCCCCAGTATCCCCCTATCCTGGAAAATCAAGTCTCTGTGGAGTTAGGCATATCCTCTCTCACCGAGGCCAGGAATGGATACCGTAGTCAGGCTACAGTTTTAAGGAGACCCTCTACTCCAGTTTTTAGAGGACTCACATGGAGACTGAGCTGCATGTTTGCTACATATGAGCTGAGGACGTCTCTCCAGCCGTGTATGCTTTTTGATTGGTGGCTCAGTTTCTGTGAGCTCCCAGGGGTCCAGGTTTGTTGACTCTGTTGTCTTTCTGTGGGGTTCCCATCCACTTCAGGGCCTTCAATCCTTCCCCCAACAGAGAATCATTAATAATGTCAATGCTTGGTGCTTGCCCAAGGAATGGGTTTCAAGTTGGGCCAGTTATTGGTTGGCCATTCCCTCAATCTTTGCCCCATCATTGTCCCTTTTTTTTTTTGTTTGTTTGTTTGTTTGGTTTTTTTTTGTTTTTTGTTTTTTTTTGTTGTTGTTGTTTTGTTTTGTTTTGTTTTGTTTTCTTTTAGTCAGAAAAATTTTGGGTCAAAGGTTTTTCAGGTTGGTTGGTGTCCTTATCCTTCCACGGTGGGTCCTCCCTGGCTACAGGAGTGGCTCTGCAGGTTCTGTGCCCCCCACCGTTAGGCATCTAGGGTGAGGTCATCTGCATTGATTCCTGGGAGCCTTTCCCATCCCAGGTTTCTGGGACTTCCTAGAGACTCCCCCAAACTCCCAGCCACAGCAGGTGCAGATTTCCATCCATTTTGCTGACTCCCTGGGCCTCTCTCTTGTCTCTCCCCATACCTGATCATGTCCCGTCCCTTCCCCACCCCCCAATTCTTCTCCACCTTCCCTCTCCCACCCAGTTCCCTCTATTCCTCTGCCTCTTATGACTATTTTGTTGTCCCTTCTAAGTGTTATTCAAGCATCCTCGCTTGGGTCTTCTTGTTTAACTTCTTTGGGTCTGTGGGGTGTAGCATGGGTAGTCTGAACTTTTGGGGCTGATATCTACTTATGAGTGAGTACATACCAAGCATGTCCTTTTAACTCTGAGTTACCTCACTCAGGATGATATTCTCAGGTTCCACTCATTTGACTGCAAAATTCATGGTGTCCTTGTTTTAATAGATGAACAGTATTCCATTGTGTAAATGAACCACATTTTCTGTATCCATTCTTCAGTTGAGGGGCATCTCAGTTGTTTCCAGTTTTTGGCTATTATAAATAAGGTTGCTGTGAGCATACTGGAGCAGGTGTCTGTATGGTATGGTGGAACATCTTTTGGTTATATGCCCAGGAGCAGTACAGCTGAGTCTTCGGATAGAACTATTTCCAGTTTTCTGAGAAACTGCCTGATTGATTTCTAGAGTGATTGTACAAGTTTGCACTCCTACCAGCAATGGAGGAGTGTTCTCCTTGGTCTGCATTCCTGGCAGCATGTGCTGTCACTTGACATTTGAACTTAGCCATTCTGATTGGTATAAGATGGAAGCTCAGGGTCATTTTGATTTGGATTTCCCTGATGACTAAGGATGTAATTGTATATATTATAAAATATATATAATATGAATTGTATATATTATATAAATATTATATAGTATAAAATAATATATTTTATTATTTGTGGCTATTGTGAAGGGTATTTTCCCCTAAATTCGTTCTCTGCCCATTTATCGTTTGTATAAAGGAGGGCTACTGATTTAATTGAGTGAATTTTGTATCCAGCCACTTTGGTGAAGTTGTTTATCATTTGTAGGAGTTCTCTGGTAGAATTTTGGGGTTGTTTATACTATCATATCATCTGCATCGTGATACCTTGAGCTCCTCCTTTCCAAGTTGTATCCCTTTGACCTCCTTTTGTTGTCTAATTGCTCAGGCTAGAACTTCAAGTGCTATATTGAACAGATAGGGAGAGAGTGGGCAGCTTTGTCTCATTTCTCATTTTAGTGAGGTTGCTTCAAGTTTCTCTCCATTTAATTTGATTTTGGCTATGGGCTTGCTGTATATTGCTTTTATTATGTTAGGTATGTGCCTTGAATCACAGGACTCGCCAACACTTTTACCACAAAGTGGTATTAGATTTTGTTGAAGGCTTTCTCAGCATAGATGATCATGTGATTTTTTTCTTTCACTTTGTTTATATGGTAAGTGATGTTGATGGATATTTGTATATTGAACCATTCCTGTATCCCTGGGATGAAGCCTACTTGATCATGGTAAATGGAGAATTTTATTGAGTATTTTTGCATTAATGTTCATAAGTGAAATTGGTCTGAAGTTCTCTTTCTTTGTTGAGTCTTCGTGTGTTTTAGGTACCCAAGTACCTAAACTGGCATCATAGAATGAATTAAGTAGTGTCCCTTCTGTTTCTAGTTCATGGAATAGTTTGGGGAGCATTGATATTAGCTCTTTTTTGAAAGTCTGATAGAATTCTGCATTAAAACTATCTGGCCCTGTCTCCCCTGCCCCCCTTTTTTTTTGTTGAGAGACTCTTAATGACTACTAGAATGATATTGTTTAAACTTGGTTTTGTCAGGATCTTCTGGTTTTTAGAGTCTCTGTTGAAAAGTCAGGTGGAATTCTGATAGGTTTCACTTTATATGTTATTTGGCCTTTATCCCTTGCAGCTTTTAACATCCTTTATTTGTTCTGTATGCTTAATATTTTATTATGTGGTGGAAGGATTTTCTTTTCTGTTCCAATCTATTTGTTATTCCATAGGCTTCATGTATGACCATCTCTTTCTCTAGGTTAGGGAAATTTTCTTCTATGATTTTGTTGAAGATATTTTCTGGCCCTTTGAACTGGGAATCTTCACCCTCTTCTATTCTTATTATTCTTAGGTTTGATCTTTTCACAGTGTCCCAGATTTCCTGGGTGTTTTGAGCCAGGAACTTTTTACATGTGGTATTTTCTTTGACTGATGTAACTGATGAGTCAGTTTCTTCTATGGTATCTTCTACACCTGAGATTCTCTCTTCCATCTCTTGTATTCTGTTAGTAATGCTTGCATCTATAGTTACTGTTCACTTTCATAAGTTTTTCATCTCCAGGGTTGTCTCCATTTTTGTTGTTTTTATTACTTCTATTTCCATTTTTATGTTTTGGACCATTTATTCATTTCCTTCACCTGTTTGACTGTATTTATTTGTTTCCTTTTTAAGGGCTTCTGCCCATTTGTGTTTTCCTGTATTTCTTTAAGGGAATTATTTATTTCCTTTTTAAAGGCCTTGATCATCTTCATGAGGTGGGATTTAAGTTCACAATCTTGCTCTTTAGGTGTGTTAGGACATCTAGGGCTGGCTGTAAGTAGTAGAGCTGAGTTCTACTGGTGCTGTATTGTATTGGCTTCTGTTGATTATGTTCTTGTGCTCGCTCGCCTTTTGCCATCTGGTTGTCTCTGGTGTTAGCTGACCGGGGTGCCTAGGGTTGGAGCAGGCTACCCAGGAAGCAGGTAGAGCTGTGTGGTGGTGGTGGGGTGCGGTAAGACAATGCAAGACTGCAGACAGGAAGGAAGATGGAACTCTGATAGGATGGACCAGAGTTCATGGCTACTGGAGGAGCTAGGGTCCCAGCAGGCAGGGGCAATTGGGAGAGGGGTTTCACCTGTGTGTCTCGGGTTAGAGCAGGTTTCATGCAAAGCTGGTGGAGCTGTGTGGGCAATATTGCTCTTCTGAGCCATACAGTCAACTTAAATACTTTCTTGTTGGGTTATTGTCTCTAGGTTCTGCTTGGGAGACATTGATTCTTTTGGGATTAGATTTATTTCCATAGTTCTAAAGTTTTTGAAGGAAACTTTAAGGTTTTGAAGGAGGTAGAGAGTAGAACTGGCTCTCGGGGCTTCAGTGCCTCTGGCACTGCCCTTCCATCTCCATTCGGAGAGATGCTTGGCTGGCCATGTGTTTGTTTTGCTTATGACTTGTTTTCCTGAACTTTTTAAATATGACACATCTATGTGCCTTAGTCAGGGTTTCTATTCCTACACAAACATGACCAAAGAAAAGAAGCAAGTTGGGGAGGAAAGGGTTTATCCAGCTTACACTTCTACATTGCTGTTCATCACCAAAGGGAGTCAGGACTGGAACTCAAGCAGGTCAGGAAGCAGGAGCTGATGCAGGGGTCATGGAGGGATGTTCCTGACTGGCTTGCTTCCCCTGGCTTGCTCAGCTTGCTTTCTTATAGAACCCATGACTACCAGCCCAGGGATGGCACCACCCACAGTGGGGTAGGCCCTCCCCTCTTGATCACTAATTGAGAAAATGCCTTACAGCTGGATCTCATGGAGGCATTTCCTCAAGGGAGGTTCCTTTCTCTGTAATAACTCCAGCTTGTGCCAAGTTGACACGAAAACCCAGCCAGTCCACTATGTCAAGTGCTGAGACTGACTCAGTCTGTGTCTGGAGTAACTCATGTTAAGTCAGATCTATGGACCAAATAAATCTTTTGGTGGGAGATGTAGGCTGGAATTTGTGGCTGGGATCCAGATCTGGCATCTCCTCAACATGCTGGTCTTTGTGATCTCTGTGGAATTAATTTAGACAAGACCCAGAGAATGAAGACAAGCAGCATTTATTACACAGTCTCTCTCAAGGCTAAGAACAGATAGTGGAGGATGGCCATTGTGCCTACCCTTGTTAAGGTGGGTTTTATGCTAATTTATAAAGTCTCAAGAACAGATGTGTTTAACTGGCTAGGCGATTGACAGCTATATTTAAGTTAAAGGAGGGGGAAATAGAATGTCTATGTTTCTTAGCAGAGTGTCTCTGGTAGTAATCTTATGAGGTTTGGGGATCTATCTTCACCCAGGGCTTGAAATATGACTCAGATCTCATTGTTTTGATCAGTGATCAAAATTTGAGTTCCTGGTCTTATAATCTGAGGGCTATAAAGGGAGGGTCTGACCTCAGACTTCGAAGCCTGCTAATATATGATCACAATAGAGACAGTGTAGTTGAATTCTTGTAAGAGCTTTCTGGTCTCCCCACCCTGCTGTTGTCATTTTTGTGGAGTATAGTTGCCATCAACTCTGGGTGCACATTAGAAAGAGACTTAAAATTCATATCCCTGGGTTTTAACTCCAGAGAATCTGTTTTTGGTTGGCTTTAGGGAGGGGTTTGAGGATTGGTTCTTATTTTATAAGCACTGCCTGTAATTTTGATCTGTAGTTAGGACTGAGAACCATTCTCGTAGAAGAGGAAGTTTCTTCTGGAAGACACTTCTCCCTCTTTAGCTTTCTGTGTCCTTCCTTACCCATGGGCTCTTGCCCTTGTTGGAAGGTGTACCAATGACCCTCAGAGAGTAGCCTCAGCCAGTTTAGAAGGTCAATAAAAGGAAAAGCTATGAAACACAGAAATCAATGTGTTCAACATTGAACACTTTTAAATTACAATTTAATTAGTTAAGGTAATAAATACTAAACAAACCTTTTTTGTTTGTTTGTTGCATAGTTTTTCTATTAACCATATGCCCAGAGATGGATGACCTGCCAACAAATGGCAGAATGACCCCAAATGAGTACTGTTCTACAAAAAGATCTGAGTTGAACTAACTGAAAAGAAATGGAAGCAAATGAAAATGACCAATTATCGTGGAAGAAATTGAGCCATTTGCCATAAAACATCAGGCAGAAACAGTTTCCAGCATAGCAATTCTGCTGACTAAGGAGCAGCTAGTCCCTGGGTAATTTGACAAAGCAAGCAAGAAAGGGCACTTGTAATTATCTCTGGACACACAGCCCTGGTAATGGCGGCTGAGAACAACACGTTAGTTGCTCCTGCTAAGAATATTAATATGAAAACTGCAAATGAAGTGCAGATAAATAGGGTCTAGCCATGGATAAAATGACAGCACCATAGCCAATTGAAGTTCAGTGTAACAGATCAAAGGTAGATCAATAGAGGAAATCTAATGTAACTATCTGTATTAATGGAAAAAGGAGAGGGAAGTGTGTGAATTTTTAACACATATGGCACAGGTGGCTATCGGAAGTCAGTGTACATGCTGGATGAACAGTTAGATGGCAATAGATCATATTGGGAAGAATTCTACACGTTATTTTTAGCATACCAGCTAATAAAGGTCTAGATCCATTTTTTTTCTCGGAATGCCCCCTTTAAATTGACTATATTTTGTTTTTTGACAATTTTATCCATGTACTCAGTACATTCTATTCGATTCCACCCCCACCCTCTCTTATCTCCTTCCCATCTCTCTTGTTTCTAAAGATCCCTTCCCTCACATGCCTTTGTTTTGCTTTGTGACTTTCTGTTGGTGCCAAGCTGGACTCTCCAAGTTTACATTTGTCCCCTTAGCTAGAAGCTACTCTTTATCCTTAAGCAGAGAAGCTCAGGGTACTGAGAACTAATGATGATTGAACCTTAAATAAGACATTTATAGACACACACCCCGCAAGGCTCAGAGAACACTGCAGAAGAGAGAGTAGACGGAATGCTAGATCCAGAAGAGAGAATCATTCTTAACATTAGAAATAAGAAAGGACATGAGTCTTCTTACCAGACAGCAAGAAGTATAGAGAATCAAGAAAACAGTGTATTCTCTGTGTGCAATCTAATCCTCTGAAGCCTGTAAGACAGATGTTATTATTCACATAAGAAAACAAAAACAAGGAGAAGTAGAAGCCTAGAGTCTCACTGCCCATAGGGGACATCACTAGAAGGGAAGAGAAGTAATGATACTAGGATACTAGAATAAAGAGAGACTTGAAGACAATTTTGTAAAGAATACATTCCTTCTAAGTTTGCATAGTTTCTTTCTTTGTGCATATGTGTGTATGTATGTGTGTATTGGTATGTGTACATAAGCTTGGGTGCACATACATGTGGGGACTGAAAGTCAACCATGGTTGGAATACCTCAGGGGCCATTCACCTTGCTTTTCTTTTCTTTCTTTTTCTTCCCTTCCCTTTTCTTTTCTTTTCTTCTCTTTTCTTTCCTCTCCTTTCCTTTCTTTTTTTCTTTTGAGATGGGGTTTTTCTGTATAGCCCTGGCTGTCCTGGAACTCACTCTGTAGACTAGGCTGGCCTCAATCTTGGAAATCCATCTGCCTCTGCTTCCCAAGTGCTGGGATTAAAGGTATGCACCACCACTGCTCAGCTCACCTTGCTTTTCTTAAGTCATGGGAGAGTGAGGCCTCTGAATTGCTTACTTTACTGCCAGGGGTATCTCCTGAAGAAGGAGATGACCTAATAGGGATACAACAGATCTAGCTAAGCAAGTCTATTACTGTTGCACATCATTGCCAGTAATTGTTGCCAACCATTTAATGCCCATCGAAAGGGGACAGAAGGATAGACAGTGGTACGTTTATGTCACACTATTATACTACTTTTGAAAATTTATTGTTGCTCTAAGATATCTATATTAGAATTCTCTAGAGAGTCACATAAATTATTGAATGATATGTGTGTATAAATAAAGTTATATATATATCTATATAATATCTCTATATAACTATATAACATTATATGTATACATATATACATATTTATTGGAATGACTTATAGGCTACAGTTCACCTAATCCAACAATGGCTGGCTGTGAATGGAAAGTCTAAGAATCTAGTAGTTGCTTAGTCCCACCAGGCTGGGTATCTCAGCCAGTCTTCTGTGTATGCTGGAATCCCAAAGAAGTAGGCTCCAATGCCATGTAAGAATGGATGTGCTAGCAAGGTGAGGGAAGCAGGCGAAGAGCAAAAGCTTCCTCCTTCCATATCCTTATATAGGCTTCCAGCAGGTGTGGCCCAGACTAAAGATGTGTCTTCCTGCTTTAAGATCAGGATCAAAGACCTGTTATCTGCCCACCTCTAAGGTCCGGACTAGAAGTGGATTCACCCTCTCCAAGCAGAAAACCTCTCCCAGGTGTGCCTTCCATTCTTGATTATAGTTCATTCCAGATGTAGTCTAGCTGGCAACCAGGCATCGCCATCAAACCATCAAAACACCTGCGGCCATTAAGTGCAAAAAGGCTTCGTGGACTTCAGGAGTGAGGAGCGGAATCTTACTCCTTTCCTAGCCATATGGTACTGAAACTCAGTAGCCATGTGGTACTGAAACTCAGTACATCCTTTTGGTATTTGTGAACTACGATAATAAAGTAGTCACAGTAGCAGGCAACTTACTTGCCTGGAGTTTAAAAGGAAAAATCATATGACATGTAAATAAAATATCAATAAAAAAAAGTTAAAAAAAAAGAATTAAATGAATTAGTAAAATGTGTCCCTTTTAGTTCCTGTATACTTGAAGGAAGATAACAGCATTTTTCAGTGTTTGGTACATACAAAGACCCTCTTTAAATAGAATTTCAGATAGTTTTACTTTGTAGTATGTAATACTTGTGTACATATAAATGTACTTGTTTATAATGTGAGCATTTTACAAAGCTGTTAAAATATATTTGAAGAACACAAGGCAAGGTTTTGAAGTTCCTCCTTTTTAAAATTCCTTTTGACTAAAGCAAAACATAGCTCACGTCTGGGAGAAGGGCTTTGAGGTCCCTGAAGGGAAGCTGAGTGTCTTCCAAGCTTAGAAGCTCACTGTACCCCAGCAGGGAGTAGGGGGGGTATCCTAGCAGGAAGCAGGCGCCAGCTCAGGTCACCATGGCAACCACAAATTCAGCATTGGCCATGGAGTTTGGAAGGAATAAATTGTTTCTCCTTATCATTCAGACCCCCTCCCTCCCCAAATGGTTTTTGACTCATTTTTTTACAGCAATCTTCTTTCCCCCATGGGTGACACAGCATGAACCCCAAACTTTGACTATAGGACTGAACAGCAAATGGATGATTTGGCATATCAGTGGTTTTCCTAAATGGCCCTCCTTAACGAAGCGCTCCTCTCTCAGAATGACCTGTGGCCCCCTGGACATGGTTTAACAGGCATCATGAACATGCAGCATCCAGCTGAGTGGTTTCCTTTTCCCAATGGGATTAACAAATTGTTGAGTTATTTGGAGGTCACGGTGGAGCCTAGATGAACACATACTTCTGTAGCTCTTGCTTTGCTGGTGTGATTTCCACCCGGCCTGTTCAGTGGCAGGTACCTCTCTTCATCCACAGACATGCTTCGTGTCTTCAGGAGTTAGAGTCATTAGTAATGATTTTGAACCCACAGATCTGCCTTTGTAGAACTTTCACAACTGATTCTAGCTCTGGGTCAGAACTCAAAGAAGGCCTGATTCTTTTTATACTTTTAAGCTCTACAATAGATTAGAGGCCGGTGTCATGAACAGTTTTGGGAAGTGGTATTGTCTCTGATGGGATATTTTGGGGATTCCGAGATACTCAGGGTGTCAAATCATACCTGTCACGATTTTCTGAATGCTATGTGAAAGACTAATGTAACTTTCCTTTGTCAACTCTCAATATTGTGATTGGAATCTTTTGTGTGTGTGTGTGAAAATGTCTGCGACCATATATGTGTAAATGTGCATGTGTGCGTGTGCATGCATGCATGCGTGCTTTCATGTATGTGTGTATGTGTGTGTGTACATGCATGCATGCATGCGTGCTTGTATGTGTATGTGTATGTGTGCGTGTATGCGTGTGTGTGTGTATGTGTGTGTGCACATGCATGAATGCGTGCTTGCATGTGTTTGTGTGTGTGTGTGTGCATGTGTGTGTGTGTGTGCACACTCAAGCTACCAGAAGACAACTTAGGTAATTCTTCAGATACTGTTTCCCTTATTTATTGAGACTGTGACTCAACACATAGTCTAGACTGGCTGCCTGTGATTTCCAAGGATCCACTTGTCTCTACTTCTTCAGTGCTAGCTTCACAAACGTGGCACTATACCTACCTTTTTCTTCTGACATGGATGATCAGACCAATGGAACTGTCTGATAGTGTTCTGACAGTGTCCTGTCGATATAGTCTGCCCTTCACAAACTGAAGACAGGTATTATCCGTCTGAATGCCCTGTTTCTCTCAACTACCTGTGGTTCCTTTGCTGGTCTTGCCTTTGTGGCCTAAGGGCTTATTTTCAGATCCATTTTTTCCTGAAACTAATAGCCACTCTAATGGCATGAGGAGGTGGGACTGGATCCATCCTACATTCCCAAATAACTCTTATTCTGGAACTTGATAAATATTGAATATGTCCTGCGGCTGGTTCAGGAAACAGAGGGACGAGCTCCTTGCATCTGGTCTCTCTGCCAGTGCAGTCTAAAATGCCTTTATTTTCTTGATCTGGCAGCTGTTGGTATCTCATATTGAGCTGTTGTAACAGAATGCCGCAGACTGGGAAACAGACCTTTATTATTCATATGTCTGGATACTGGAAGTCCAAGGTCAAGCTTCTGGCAGGTCCTGTATGTGGGAAGGGCTCTCTTTCCTTTTTGTAAATTCTTGCCTTTTGCAGTGTCCATATAAGGTAGAGAGAAAGCCAGCTCTCTGGTGTCTTTCCTTATACAGCTCTAACACCACCTATATCTGTGACTTCATCTATACCTTATTGCCCCAGAGGCCATATATTCTGTTTAATTCCATCACACTTTTGGGTGGACCAGCATTGAAATTTGGAGGGTATATACTTCATCCCAGTGAGTGTGTGCTCTGACTGTTCACAGACCCAAGCTGTTTTCTTTTATCAAACGAGATGTCACAGAGCTTTAAGAACTCAAGCTAAGGATAAAGAGTGGTCTGCCCAGAAAATAGGAAAGTTTTGTTCTTAAGCCATTAAAAAGATAAAAATGAAAAGGCGTGGCTGATAGCCGGGTACAGAGTAGAGTCACTTTCCCTAGATTTCCAGTAATACTCTACAACTGAGACTGCAAAGTAGTGAGCACTCTGTGTAATGCTTGCAATCTGCCTACCTCCCCATAGTTTAGGAAACAGAAATTAGAGCCAGAACTCCTCCCTGTTAAATCATTTCTCTTATGGATGTAAGATGTTGGTCCTCCCGATAGAGAAGAGCATCTCTCAGAAGGGACTGCTCCAAGATCTGTAAAGGATGCCTGAACCACTCTCATCTCTACTTTTACAGGAACGAATTAGAGACATCTGTTGTCTCCTCAGCTCATGCTCGGACACGGCTAAAGTGTGGAACAAGATCTAAGGAGAGGCACGGGGCTCAGGGAAGCCCTGTGAAGCTGCTTTCATAGCGTGAGTGTGGCAGGTGCAGGTTCTTAGGCTTCTGGTGAATGCTTCGGAAGGGGTGGCATTCTGGGTTTTGTTTGTTTGCTTGCTTCCTTTTTTTTTTGTTTTTTAGATTTTCTGAAACAGAATTGTCTACTGGGATAAGACTTCAAGAAACCTCTTCACAATGAAGTAGGAAGTAGGAAAAAGACAATGGGTTGTGTTTTAAAATAAGATCACATCCGCCCCCCCCCCCAACATCTACATTGTAACATTATGCCTATTCTAAGTTTAGAAATCCTGTCTCCAATATAATTCTGGGATGTTCTATCAGGGCTGTTTCTCAGCTGTACTCAGGACCAGTTCTTTCTGTCATTCTCCAAGCCTCTACATGATGTTTCTACATTGTTGTCACCCAGACCTTACCATGACATCTTTCACCTGGGCCATTTGCCTTGGTAGCTTAGAGAAGCATCTCAGAGACAAGAAAACCACAGAGAATAACGTAAAAATCCTTATTGGTCACTGTAGGTCTAGGCTTTTTCCACATTGGCTTCCACAAGGCCACTTTCCTCCTTGCTTCCCGGCCAGCCATCAGCCGGCCCAAGGGGCAGCTCTGTATCCAACATTGGTATAACTTTGGATCCTCTTTTGCACAGAGACTGTAATGCTTCCCTCAGCTTTCCCCATGGGGAGGGGGAGAGGAGACACAGAGAGAGACAGAGAGAGAGAGAGACAGAGCTGAGAGAGACAGGGAGACAGGGAGAGAGAGAGACAGAGAGAGAGAGAGGAAGAGAGAGAGGTGAGAGAGACAGGGAGACAGAGAGACAGACACAGAGAGAGGAGAAAGGGAGAGAGGGAGAAATAGTTTCACTTCACCTTACTATAAAACCTGCAGCTCTACAGAACGCCCCCCCCCCCCCCCATTTGCCTTATTAAATGAACTAGCACCCAGGAGCATAAGCATTTGGTTGCTCAGCTGTCACAGTTCCTGACAGTACCAGATGGGACACTATTTATATTTGAGTAGGATACTTTCCCTAAATTAAAGTATGCTCTTCCTTGAAAATAAGCTCACATCTCCTTCCTTCGGAAGCAGACACTATTTGTAGCATCAAAGACTTTAACTTCATATTTAGAGAGAGGTGTCCTACTACTGTATCATTATAATCACGACAGTAAAGCAGTATTTACTTAGATGTCCCAACCAGATCCCTTTGTTAGGAACCCAGTTGCTACTTTGTAATTTTATCCCAGTTTTAGTATTTATTTAATCACTGTTTACCAAGAATCTACAAATTTTTTAATTTTTTTGTGGTGTTCACTATCCATAGCAGGCATCATAAGCTTCAGTGGTTAGAGAGTAGATATTTTAGGTTTTGAAGATTATGCATTCTGTTTTAACTACTCAACTCTGCCCTTGAACCACTTAAGTATGTCACCATGGACAGCCGGCAAATTAATGGTGTAAGGGAAAAAATTTGCACTGGCTGCTTGTTTAAAAACGACACGAAGCCTGCATTCAAGTTACAGTAAGGGGGGGGGGGAGATTTTGCTATGGGTCTACTCAGACAAATACAGCAGAAAGACTCTTGGGGATAGAAAACTCCCAAGAGGAACATGATTGACTGTCAAGGGAAGGAGACTCGTGTTAAGCCAGCCTAATAGAAATGTTTTGAAAAGGATGCCAAATACTTAGATGATGAATTTGAATGATATCAAAGGCGAGAAGAGTCTTATTAAACTGACTTAGTGTGGAGGTCTTGCCAAATTTGAGCTTAATAGTCTTGGAGACAGATTGATAGTGGCATAGTTGAGAGGATAGTGACTGAAGTGTAGTCAAAGAGTGAACCTTTGCTCATGCCTGTATTCCAATAAGATCTCTATAAGGAGCATGCGACTGCTCTGGGGGATGCTACACAGCTACGGTGTTAAGCTCTAGTAATTTTAAAGGAATAACAAATAGCGGGGGCCAGATAGTGTAGGAATTCATGCTGGGCAAGGTGGGAACCCTCAGAAGTGCTGTGCATAGAAATGATACCTTGGGATGCCCAGAAAGAAAGACAGACAGACAAAAAGTGTTTTTCTGGAGTAGCATGCTGCAGAAACATGGAATTGTGGAGACCAGTCAGGAAGTTCCTTCAATGGTCCCGATACCAATGAATGCTGACTGGCACTGTGGTCTCAGCAACTATTGTGATAGCGGCTGGGTTCTGATATAATTACAAGGTAGATGAAAGAAGCTTTTCTGATGGTCCAGATTTCAGGCATATCAGAAAGAACAAAGTCCAAGGAGGGCCTGAAGATTTTCACCAGCCTCTGGAAGAATGGCCTTTCTTCTCCTGAAATGACCAAGGGCGAGGTGAGCAGAGTTGGGGTAGAACACCAAGGCTTCTGTTTGTCACCTGTTAGACTGTGGCCCAGATAACCAGTAAAGATAGCGAATGGCCAGTGGAGACACTGACCTGGGATGGAGGAGTCTGGTGCCTCAAGGCTGAGCGTGATGGCATGCATGTAATATTTTTCCCTTTGTTTTTTAAAATTTTCCCTTAAACATTTCCTTTAAATTAAAAAAAAAATTCCTTTCCCCCCTTTTTAAATTTTAATTTAATTTTAGTAATTTGTTTTTCCACCTTCCTCTGACCCATCCCATGTCCTCCCTGTCCAGTGTCTCCCCCAAATACCTTTCATGTTCAAAGCCTCCTTGTCTATAATTATATATAGAGGGAGAGGGAGGAAGAAGAGGAGGAGGAAGAAGAGGAAGAGGAGGAGGAAGAGGAGGAAGAGGAGGAAGAGGAGGAGGAAGAAGAAGAGGAGGAGGAGGAAGAGGAGGAAGAAGAAAAGGAGGAGGAAGAAGAGGAGGAAGAGGAAGAGGAGGAAGAGGAAGAAGAGGAGAGAACGGTTTCTATAATCAATTTGACAATCTGACAGAACTAAAAGAGCTCCCAGGGACTCAACCACCAACCAAGGATTATACATGGTGGGACTGATTGTTCTGGCAGCATGTGTATAGTAGAGGATTACAAAGTCGATCATCAATGGGAGGAGAGGCCCTTGGCCCTGTGAAGGTTCTGTGCCCCAGTGTAGGGGAATGCCAGGGCCAATAAGTGGGAGAGGGTGGGGTGACAAGCATGGGGAGGGGGAAGACAACAGGGGTTTGTTCTTGCTGTTTTTGTTTGTTTGTTTGTTTGTTTGTTGGGGGAAACTGGGAAAGGAGAAATCATATGACATGTAAATAAAGAAAATATCTAATAAAAAATAAATACAAAAAAAAACAACAACAACAACAAAATCATAATCATACATACACCTGCACCTTGGCTCTGTATCCTTTGGTCTTATTCCCTTGGGCAAGACGGGTGAAATCTTGGAGTCCCCTCACTAAGACAACAGTGTAGACGTGGCTCAGCTGCTGCCCTGAGCAGTGTCAGAAACTCACTAGCTTTTCACATGGACCCAACAAAAGCAGAGCTGCTCTTTTGTTAATGAGAAGTGAGTGGGTAGGTGTGTTGACAGCAATTATGGCCTGAGCAGGAGGTGGGCAGAGGGGAGTCAGGATGATCCAGGCAAACAGAGGCATTAGGAGACAGGCTTTTTGTATATAGTCTTCAGTGTTTTGACCTGAACTGGCCCAGTGAGTCAGGTCCTAGGTTCAGGGTGCTGGTTGTCTCCTTCTGTTCCCCTCTTTGGGCTATGTGAAGATGACACCTGGTACTCTGAGCTTGCATTTGCTGACAACTTGGTTCTATTTTTTTCCTACTCTGCTCCATTTCAGTTCCTGGCATGCTCAACTGAGGTTTGAAAGTGACACCCCAGCTGGTCCCCTCTATGCCCACTCTTACTGATTATTTTTGAAATCCCTTCTGCTTGGCAAGACTTTCTTTAGTTCTCACTATGTAGTCTTCTGCAGCCCTCTCTGTTTTGTCACGGAATCGTACTTGGAGCCTTGCGCCAACAGTCCTCTTTGTTATTGAACATCTGTCTTCAAGGCTTCAAATTTTGTTGTTGGTAGATGTCCAGCTATCTTTGAAAGGAGCTGGGCCTCTTGGTAGTTTCAGTTCTAGGCCAAGGAATATACAGGACCCCTGTGTTTTAACACAACCCTAGCCAGCAAAGTGCTTTATATTAGTGAAATGCTCATAAAGATGGAATAGCCTTAAATTGCTTTAATGGTGGTTTTTGTTGCCAGGATTTACCAAATCCAGAGTACAGCATATCCTTATTGTCCTGGCCATCAAATATCAAGTCATAGAAAAATTAATTGGAAATAAAGGTAAATGGTAGATTAATTTTTTTTTAAATCTGCTACTAGAGTTATTGCTGGGAAAGGAGCTATTTTCGGAAAGTATCTGCTTTGAGAGGGCTTTCAGGAGTCTAGGGGCTGAAAGGATTTAAAAATATCTGTACTTGAGACCTTGATACTAGCGAACAAGGAAAAGAGAGACAGGCTAGAATGATGTCCAAAGGCCATTGAGGTGGCCCTGCCGGAGGTGGGGGAGCCCAAGGAATGTTGTGCACAGGGATGACAGCTGCTCATCCCAGGGGCTGGCTTTTAGTGATGTCACTCTTAGTTTTCTGGTCTTTGATTAAATTTGTTGTAACCCCCCACAAGCATATTTTCTAAAGCGATATATAAGGTATATGTGTGTATGAATCTGTATGCATGAATAGTTATAAGGACATACATATGTGAACAGGTGTGTGTCTTTGTATATGTGTGAGAAAGACACACAGAGAAAGGGAGAGGCAGAGACAAAAGCAGAGAAACAGAACAGTTTATGTAGAAGGAGGAATCCAAGTGTTTTTCCTTAGGAGAACTGTGGCATTCCACAGTAGAATGGATGCTGGGGTCACGTAGAAAGAGCTAGTTCAGCAGGAGCAACCCTGGATTCAAAATAGTAGAAACGTAGGGACCCAGTTTATGGAAGACTAAAATGAGATGGGAATCACAGCCAATCTCATCTATTGTAAGGAGTTTGAGAATGCCAGGGCTTCTTATTAAATGCCAAGGGTTTCTATCCAAACATGGCTACCCTCCATTCTCAACTCAGCAAATAATCTAGACTGCTCCTTTACCTTGGATTTCCTGCCTGGTTGTCATCCTGTGAGGACTTTCTATCTCCCTATTATCCTCTTTGCCCTCATTTTAGCAGGCAGAAATGTAGAGACGAGGGCATGATTTCTGTAGAGGCTTGGATGCCAGTTCTTTTCAACAAAATTTTGATTCAGAGACCTCAAGGAATAGTTTATAGCTGCTTTGGTTACGTGTACCTGTAATCATGTTCCTCTGGAGGATGAGACAGGAAGTTCATGAGGTAGGGCCTAGGCTAGGCTACATGGCAAGTTCAAGGGCAGACTGAGCTACATAAGGAAGCCTGGTCTTTAAATAGCCAACCAACAAGGAAAGTGCAATTCAATAAAGGTGACTTTGTTTACACAGGCTGACATGGATACTGGTTTTGTTAGATGAGGTTTTCATGGGAGATTCTGAATGGCTGAATGACAAGACCCTAGTACAGTGTTTTCCTGAGAGCTTATATGGCTTTACAGCCATGCCTTTCTATCTTGTAACATTTATGGGGTCAACACCACCCATCTCTATCCATTGCACTGGGTGGTGTCAGTATCAGCTGCTGACTCCCAGTCATTAGACACTAGTCAGACATGATACACAGAAACCTATGCGAAAGACTCACATGAGTGATGTTTCCAGGATGAAAATAGATGCAAATATAAAATTCACAGGGACACTGTCAGAGCTATATAAAACCCAATAAAAGTCCACTTTCATAAGTACCACCTAGTTTCCTGGCACCTAATAAATACATCTGAGAGCTAGGCAGAGTAAGAAGCATGATTGGGTCCTAAGCTTGCTTTTATTTATTTATTTTACTAATAAGAACTGTCTAAATGAAGCTTTGGGGCATGCTCATACTGGTAAATGGTGTAGAAAACGTTACCCAACCTTTATTTTCCTGGTACTCTTTATGTGGTTGTTTCAGAATGCATTGCATGGTATATGTTGGAATTCTTCTATGAAAGTCATCAGCCCAGCAGGCAGGCAGTCTGCAGCTTGGCTCTTGGTGGCTCCCGGATCGTGGGCAATGTGATTTCTTTGGGCATTCTGTTTCCCGTGTGTGAAAAGAATTAGTGTACTAATGCTATGAGTATTGTGCCGGTTAAGTGGGATAATGTGTGGGATGTACTTGGTTCGAGCCTGGAATATACTATGCACTCAGCAAATGGGTGCTGTTGCTACAAGGTTGCAGTAATAAACTATTGGTTTTTGTTTTGTTTTGTTTTGTTTTTTAGAATGAAAAGTTGCTTATTTTAATCATTGAAGACAGGAATTTTAAATAGATCAAATATCTTCATCCTGCCTGATAGATTGAAATATTTTCTGTAAGAATCATTATAACAAAGGAAATTAAAAAAATATAAATACAATTTACTTCCAATTCTTTTTTTTAAATTATTTTTACTTATTAGCTTTACATCCCCCTCCCTGTCCCCATCCCGGTCCCCCCCTCCCTGTCCCCATCCCGGTCCCCCCCTCCCTGTCACAATCCTTTCCCCACCCCTATCCTGGCTGTGCCCCTCACCCTGGCACTTCAAGTCTTTATGAAGCTAGCTGCTTCCTCTTCCTCTGAGGCCAACCAAGGCACAGCAGCTAGAAGAACATGTACCAGAGGCAGGCAACAGCTTTTGGGATAGCCCCCACTCCAGTTTTTGGAACCCACATGAAGACCAAGTTGCACATCTGCTACATATGTGCAGGAGGCCTGACTTGCGCCCATATAAGCTCTTTGGTTGGTGGTTCAGACTCTGAGAGCTGCAAGAGTCTAGGTTAGTTGACTCTGCTGGTCTTCTGGTGGAGTTCTTATCCCCTTAGAGGCCACAAACCTTCTTCCTCTTCTTCTATAAGAGTCCCCAAGCTCCATCCACTGTTTGGCTGTGGGTATCTGTATCTGTCTGAGTCAGCTGTTGGGTGGAGCCTCTCAGAGGAAAGCATGCTCCTGTCTGCAAGCATAAAGAGTATCATTGATAGTGAGTGTCAGGAACTGGTGCTTGCCCGTGGGATGGGTCTCAAGTTGGGCTGGTTATTGGTTGGCCATTCCCTTAGACTCTGCTCCTTCCCCCGTGCCTGTATTTCTTGTAGACAGGATAAATTTTGGGTTGAAAGTTTTGTGGGTGAGTTGGTGTCTCTATCATTCCACTGGGATTCCTGCCTGGCTACTGACTGGATCCTCTTCAGATCCCATATCCCCAGTGCTATGAGGCACAGCTAAGGTAAACCCACTTGATTCTTCGTGCTTCCCTTATCCTAGGTCTCTGTGTTATCCTGGAGATGCTCCCAACTCCAGCCCAGTCAGTTGCAGATTTCTGTAAGTTCTCATGGTCATCTGGCTATCTCTCTTGTTCCTCCCCACACCTGATCCTGAATCCCCCAATTCCCCCCATAACCCCTCCCTGTTCCCTCCCTCCATCTTCCTCTTATGACTGTTTTATTCCTCTTTCTAAGTAGGATTCAAGTTTCCTTGGTTGGGCCTTCCTTGTTTAGCCTTTTTTTTGTGTGTGTGTGTCTGTGAAGTGTAGCATGGGTATTCTGCGTTTTATGGCTAATATCTACATATAAGTGAGTATGTGCCACACATGTCCTCTTGGGACTGACTCCCAACTCTTATATGTAACCAAAGCCTCAATGTTCTCCCTTTGTATTCCCTTTCAGCTCTTTACTGACACGTAGGTGTGTGGTGACATTACTGTCATCTGTGTACACAGGCATCATTCTACATTCTGCATTTTAACACAATGTCCTATTCAGAATTGTATCTGTTTATTTTGTGGGGTGCAGGGACTGGGATGTAGGGCCTTGATAGTGATGGCTCTGATAGTCCTACCTTTTAGGACTTCTAAAAAGCCTTGAGGGTCCATAGAAAATTAACATTTTAACACCCATGCCCTGGATCTTTGGCTTGGGAATTTTATTTAGCTTTTAAAATGATTTTAAAAAAATTTGAGATTAATATAATTACATCATTTACCTTTTCCATTTCCTCCCACGTGCCTTCTTGGATTGTTCTTAAAGGTATTGTTTTAAAGTTATTGTTCCTTAAAGAGCTGAAAGAGAACCCGAAGGGAGAACATTGAGGCCATTTGGTTCTTGATAGCACTAAAAGCCCATTATCAACGGACGAAGGTAAATGAAAATGTGAGAAATCTTACAGTTGTCTTTGATTTGTCACCATGGCAGAACATTGCCTTGATTTTAAGGTAACAGGATTCGCACATGATATACCTACATGTGCGCGTCCCCCGATGAGTGAGTCTTGCTCAGGATTCACTGAGCAAGATGACAATCTGAGACATATGAGATATGAAATGACACTGGCTCCTTCTTTGAGGAAGGGGCCATTTCTCTGATTTCTCCCTCATGGTGTAGCTTTGCAACTACATTGATGTGTGTGAAAGCTGGAGGTGACATGTCCCTTTCCTAATGGTACCACGTTCATCACACAGCAGTGTTTACAGTTGTCTGGGAACAACAAGAATGGAAAGAAAGTGACATGTCAGGGTCCTTCGCTATCCATTTGAGGTCTGTTTCCTCAAAGGCACACAGCAGAGCTGAGAAAAAGGGGACAGAATGCTTGGTCTCTGGGGCACTACTTTCCTGGGGCTTGGGGAGACAAATTTTCTCTACTGAGTCTTCTCAATTTTGGACAAAAGCTGAAACACAGAAATTCTACTCCAGATCACTGAGTGTGACTGACACATTTGAAAATATCTTTTTACTAAGCCAGGAACCAGGGCTAGTGTGAAAAATGCTGCCCTCGGGAAAAACTGTATTGGATCCCTGTCGAGATTTCTCCAGAACAAGAAATACCTCAGTTCTGAGGAATGTCCACTAGATGGCAGCATGACTCCAGTTAAAGTATGGTGTCTTTAAAAAGGGAGTTCTTAAATGTTGAATGGAGAGGTTGGAATGCAAAAGGCTTTCTGTATATAAATCTAAAGGTATTCTAAGCTTGTGTGTACGCGCGTGTGTGCGTGTCCGTGTGTACTCCTGTGGAGACGGAGGACAACGTTTTCGGAGTCAGTTCTCTCTTGAGACCATGGGTCAACCAAGAGGATGAGTTTAGTAGTCAGGTTCGTGTTGCTGCAAGCGATTTTCCTTTTAAGCTGTCTCACCCACCCAAGAGTTTCCTGGTATCATAGGAAACACACTGGTATTCTTTCCGTATTTTTCACTATCAGTTTCTAAGTAACATATGATTTAAGCTAGCTTCATGCTATAGCTTAAAAACCTTTCGTAGTCCACCTACACATTTGGATGGCCAGTCACAGGTTTGCCTGGCTTAGACTTGCTTCATTCTTCAAAGGGCAGGTGATGTTGATTTGCTAATTGGCTCTGAAGCCATTTGAAGCAGACCACGCAGCTATGATCCTATTAACTGCTGTTATATCATGCTTTTCACTTGGTCGTGGGATGTGAGCATTTCTTCTTTTTACTGGAATTTCATATTTGTTGCAGCCCCATTTTTGACCTTTGATGGAAGCAATACATTAAATAATGATGTTTGCACTGAATGCCGGGTGGTACTTGAGCTGTTAGCAATGTAGAGCAAGATGCTTGGCAGTTTCGCTGCAGAAGGCTATATACTGGGACTCACACATAGGTACATTCTTTAAGTAGAAGCAAATTCTTTCTTAACATCGACTTAAGATCAAGATTCTTAATTTTATTGATTAGATAAATTGTTTCTAAGTAGCTGAGTGATTGAGAGAGGACCAGAAAGTTTGGGCTGAAGACAGTCATTGATGGCTTTCCAAATTTAAGGATTAGTGGAAGATAGATGCCAGAATGTTCATGGGGAACCAGGGCCCCACTGTGGCTGCCCACCATTGTCACCATCTGCTATCTTTAAGACATGTCCATGTGTTAGAGATGTATGCACAGTAAGTCTGGTTAATTGGGTTAGTTAAGAGAACAAACACATGCACACTTAAGTGTATGTACGCATGTGTACATGTGCATACACATCATCCCACCCACAGATACTGGGCCACGAACAGCACAAGCCACTCTGTTAGGTTGGAAAACATTAATCATTCTCTGTAAAGAACCTGGTAGTTGATGAGGTGTTTTCAGACGTGTCTTGTGTGAGTTTCGCAGCCCTGTGCTTTAAGAAGCAATTGTGCTGGAGAGATGGCTTAGCGGTTTAGAGCACTGGATGATCTTCCAGAGGACCAAGGTTCAATTCCCAACACTCACATGGCAAGTAGTGATGGTCTCTGTAAGTCTAGTTCCAGGGCATCCAGTGCCCTCTTCTGGCCTCCTTGAGCACTGCATGCTCGTGGTGTGCAGGCGTATAGGCGAATACCTGGACACGCGTAAAATGAAAAATAAAAAGTCATTTAAAAATTAGAACACACAAAAAGAAGGAAGCAGCCTCTGCTCACATGGCTGGCCAGTAAACAGAATTCAGAAATACAATGATGAGACACATATCCACGGCCCACAGGGGCCACTCTGTAAACTGCTACTTCCCTCTGACTACCCTTCACTACAAGCCTTGGCGTAGTGGTCTTTTACCACGCTCTTACAAGCTCAATACTTTTATAACGATGCCTCCAGATGCTTCTCCAAGCTCTTTATTTGATGGTGTGTGCCTGATCTTCAGAGTTCCAATCCTGGGGTCTCTGGGCCTCCCTGTGCATTGGTTCTGCTTCTAGTTTGGGAGGAGGGAAAGCCTTGTCGATCTGCGGCCTGCAGGGTGATGACCAGGCAGAAAGCCCCTTAAGTAACAGGCATTTCTGCGGATGCTGTGTCAAAAGAGGACCCCTCCAGCCACCAGCCTGCCAAGCGCTCTCCCAGCTGCAGGGATGGACTGTGATCTTCATTTATAGCATGGGCAAGCAGGGCTCTCGCTGGGGTGGTGAGTGTCAAGAATGCTGGGATGTTAAAGGGAAAAGCTGTTTTTTTTTTTTTTTTCCTCTCCATAACAAGAAGTGCAGACAAACAGTAAAGGACACAGCAAGAGAATGAAACACCACTGAGAGATAGGGGAGTGTCAGTCAACAGG
The DNA here is from genome assembly GCF_008632895.1 of Mastomys coucha. Lineage (NCBI taxonomy): Eukaryota > Metazoa > Chordata > Mammalia > Rodentia > Muridae > Mastomys > Mastomys coucha. The sequence continues at coordinate 112,182,077 of NW_022196912.1, read as the reverse complement.
GAAGAAAGGGGCCAGGGCTCCTAGTGGCTGAATTTCCCATTGAGGAAACAAATATCTGGGGAGAGCAACAGCACCTTGTGACATTTGCTAAGTGGCTTTGATGATTGACTTCTCAATTGAGTTTCTGTACAGAGCAGAGCAAAGGGTGTGAGGAAAAAGCAATTTTCCCAATGGGAGTGTAAAATCTTTCAGCCTAATGAAATGTTTTTTTTCTGGTCTAGAGATAACAACCCACTTTTGGATTTTATGCCTCCTATTGATTCTTTGTGTATTTTTTATAGAAACCCTGATGAAATTCAGTTAATTGTATTTTGTTAGACTGTGAGATTGTCTTTTTAAATATTCTCCAAACCTCCATGTACCCGGTCTCTTTCCTTCTTCTCTCCCTCTCTCCAATAAGGTGCTTAACTTTGATGAATAGTTTGTGGCAGCTTAAAAAAAAACCCCTCAAACTCTACCCTTTTGATCCCTTTCCTGTTTGAATAATTGTGGAAACTCTGAAAAAGCCAAGTTCTGCTCAGCAGTAAGAGGTTGAAATACAGTCATTAAATCCTGATGGGTTTTTCATTCTGCATCCCATAATTTTAAGGAGCACAGCTTTGTAAGATGGTTGGATAAGTGCAAAAAGTGTATATTAAAAAAATGGTGGCAGAGGGCTGCCTTTATTTGGAGGGGGGGAAAAAAAGTTAAACAGTCCAAAGTTGTGCAAGGTCTCGGGGGTTAGTCTCACTTTTCAGGGACAAGCCAGAGACAGGAGGGACGAGCCAGAGGTGGGGATGTGGGCAGAGTCTGCGGTTTGGTAGCTGCTGGTTGGTGTTATTGTGTCTCCTCTCTTTTTACATCCTTGGTGCTTTATTTAGGGATGGCATTATCTCTAGAGAACTGCTCTGCTGTTGGGCAGTAAAACGAGTTAATTCTTGAGATAAAGGTTCTCATAAAAGAATCTGAGCAGGAAGACTTGGTGGTTTAGAGAAAGTGTAATCTTTATTGAATGGCTGGGGCAGCATTGAAAGCAGAATTAAGTTTATAATTGTTTAACAGACAAAGAGGTTTCGAATGGATTTCAACTGAGTACAGCAAAGAATCACAGGCAGAAATTAGAGGGCACGGAGCGACGAGGTGTTGTGGTCTGAGAGACTCTGCCGCAGGACTTAGGAGTTTTGTATTTCAATCCTGGTTTTGCTTAGAAGCCACATGGGTTTGGGTAGATTTCCTGATGTTCCTATGCTTTGGTTTTCCTACCTGTAAAATAGAGACTTTGTAGTGGGCTGAATGAAGGAGTTTAAATGTGTTTCAATGTACCCTCTCAGCAATGTTACCAGGCTGGTCTATCGTTACTGTAATTCCTTTTACCTAAGTAAAGAAAGTGAATACATTGAAAGTTGGAAACTTCCTGGGCCATTGAAAGTGGCAGAATTTGAACTGAGATAGTCTAGACTGATAAAAAGCAACAACAACAACAACAAAAACAAAACAGAACACATGCACATTACTACCATAAACACACCCTGGAGAAATAATCCCTGGCTAACGTGCCTGGCTATGCTGCGGCTCCCACGTTAGTACTTATGAGCGCTCTTCTAGGAGTAAATGCAAAGTGGCTCTGTTTTCCAGTGGTCACATTGCTGCTGTTTGAATGAGGGTGCCCCCTCCACAATCCATTTTGAAGCAATCCTCATTGAAGAGGCGGGGCTTAGCTGGTAGTGTAGCTCAGTTGGTAGAGTATATGCTTCCCACACGTGAAGTCATGGGTTTGATCCCCAGCAGCACATAGTGTCGTAGTGAATGCCTGTAATCCCAACAGTCAGGAGATGGAGATGATATGATCAGAATTTTAAGACCATCCTGTACTATGCAGGAAATTGGAGGCTAACCTGGACTAGGTGGGTTAAATTTGAGAGCTCTTCTGCCATGAGTTAATTATCACCTTATGAAAGAGTAAGAGGGGACTAGCATAGGGCTCTTTTGCTCTCCAGATCCCTTCTCTACTTATGAGAGTCCATATAGTTCGAAATGCCATCTTATAGATTGAGACTAGACCAATGGTTCCCAGCCTTCCTAATGCTGTGACCTAATTCAGTTCCTCACCTTGTGGTGATCCCCAACCATAAAGTTATTTTCCTTGCTACTTCATAACTGTAGTTTTGCTACCGTTGTGAACTGTACTGGAAATATCTGATATGCAGGAGACCCGATGTGACCCCGTGGGAGTTTCCATCCACAGGTTGAGAATCATTGGCTCAGATTCTCACTACAGACTGAATCTGCTGGCACCTTGACTTTGGGCTTCCAAGGCCTTCACAACTGTGAGACATAAATCTTCTTTACTTTTTTATAAAAGTCACCCAGCTTCTGCTGCATGAGACCGTGGCCCAAACAGGTGAGGGTGCCACCCTCCCTAAGAAGATGTGGCAGTGTCTTCCTAAATCTGTAACTGAAGAGCTGTCTGTGAGGCAGCTTCTCAGAGCATCATGTAACAAACACTACACTGGGATAGTTCAGAGCAGCTAAATCTTATGGCCTCCGGACTAGAGGCCACTGGTTTGAAGTGGAGAGATGAGCTGAGTCGCACTCCCCCTGAAGGTGGAAGGTTTGGTGTCCTTAACTGCTGGCAGCCTGGATTTTCTTTGCTTGTATTTGTCCATCAGTGTCTGCTTCCAAGCTTCCTGTCTTTAGGAAGTGGAGATGTAGCACTGTGGTGGAGTGTGTGTCTAGCCTACGCAAGGGACACCACCGTTAAATCCAGATCCCATGGTTAACTAGTCCAAAGCACCTCTATTACTTTCCTATTGCAGGTGTAACAAGCCACACACAGTTAGTGGCTTAAACGCACACATTTATTATCTTCTGGTTCTAGAGGTTCGAAGTCTCAATGAGTCTTATGGAGGTCTTGTAAGGCTACAATTAAGATGTTAGCCGAGATGTGTTCTTGTGGAGTTTCTAAGGGAGAGAATACATCCATGTCTTCCATCTTCCAGAAACCACCTGCATTCCTTGGCTCATGACCCCCTCCCTCAATCTTCAGAGCTCAAGGTGTGGTTATCTTTGAACCTCTCTGAATCCCTACTTTATCTTCTTTAGGGCCTTTGTGATTATATTGGGCTCACTTGGATAATACCTTAAAATCTCCTCCTGTCAAGAACTGGACCTTAGTCACATCTGCAAAGTGTTTGCCATGTAAACTAGTGCAGTAACAAGCTGCAGTGGGTGGGACAGGAATGTCCCTTGAGGGACTTGCTTTGTTTGTATTAGTCTTCAAGACTCTTCATAGAGGAAATTTTGGGAACCTTAGTGGTTTTGTTTCACAAGTTCACTGTTAAGAGGATTAAAAGGAGTTCTTGCTGTGGCCCCTGCAGCCTATCACAGAGCAAGTACCTCATTCTGCAGCGGCTGTTCATCCTGGGCCCTGTTTTAAATCCCTTTAAATGGTGGGCACCCGTGCAGACATCTCTGATGTTTGTGTATACCCAAAGCAAAGCATGCTTGTCGTGTTTCCTGAGGAGTCAGTGGAACTTAGTGTGCCTAGTGAGTGATGTGTGTGCCAGCTTGAATGCCATTTGCATTGGCCACACTTCAGTCTGTTTGCTTCACTCTTCTGCCACAAGGCCTTACTTGTGATCATGCTAGCAAGAAGAGCGTATTGAATTTGGAGGCCTTCAGCAATTAAGCATTCTATTTTTAGTTACTTCTATGTCAAAGACTTTTGATTGGCTCTCTAATGGATACTCTTCCACCTTGCCATCCTGCCTCAATTTAAATCTTTTAGAACGTTTTAATGTGTCTTATATAAGTAGCCCAAAGCTGTATGAATAGAATGGAAGAGTAAAAATTATTGTTTTCATAACCATAATAACAATGTAAATAATTGAACACTTCATAGTGCTACAAAGGACTTTGTCATTCGACTATCAACTACATGGCTGATTTGATGGTTATTCTCCTGATTTAATTATCTTCTTTGAGGCTTACTACCTTAGTCTGCTAGCCTAGGAAGCTTCTAGCCTCTGTCCAATCTTATCTAGGTCTAGAATGTTTCCAGCTAAATAATAACTTACTGCTAAATAATCTTACCCCTTCCCAGTTCTTTTTGATCTCTGGCTGGCTGATTCAACTCAGCTGTTCTGGCTCAAACTCCTCTCCAAGCTGATTCAACCTAGCTTCTGTGGGCTTCTCCTGAATTGTTCTACTTGACCTCAAACTAATTCTAGCATTCTGTTCTAATCTTCTGGCTCCTTCTCATTCTCTGGCTCCTTCTGTCTTCACCTGTGTCTAATTTGTTCTATCTTCAACCTGTTTTTTAAACTCTTCTGGTAAAACTGCCTTCTTTTTTTCTGTACTGCTCTCTTAAGTAGCTGCCTTTTCCTCTCTCTCCTTATGAGAGTTGAGCATATCCTATTCTGTCAACTCTTTCTCTGATTCATCACTTTGTCTGCCACTCAGCTAGACACCACTTTTTTTATTAGATATTTTCTTTATTTACATGTCATATGATTTCTCCTTTCCCAGTTTCCCCTCCAAAAAAAAAAAAAAACCCAAAAAGCAACAAGAACAAACCCCTGTTGCCTCCCCCCTCCCCATGCCTGCTACCCCACCTTCTCCCACTTTTTGGTCCTGGTATTCCCCTACACTGGGGCACAGAACCTTCACAGGGCCAAGGGCCTTTCCTCCCATTGATGATCGACTTTGCAATCCTTTACTATACACATGCTGCCAGAACAATCAGTCCCACCATGTGTACTCCTTGGTTGGTGGTTGAGTCCCTGGGAGCTCTGAGGGTACTAGTTAGTTCCTATTGTTGTTCATCCTAAGGGACTGCAAACCCTTCAATTTCTTTGGTCTTTTCTCTAACTCCTTCATTTGGGGACCCTGTGCTCAGTTCAATGGATGGCTGTGAGCCTCTACTTCTGTATTAGTCAGGTACTGTCAGAGCCTCTCAGGAGATAACAGGAAGCAACAATTACTTTTCCTTAATATCTATTAATATCAATGGACTCAATTCCCCAATAAAAAGACATAGACTATCAGATTGGGTACATAGACACCACTTTCAAACAGAATTACTTCCTTCTACAAACTGACTTTACCTTCATTGTTTGAGATTAAAGGTGTGTACTAAGGGTGTGCCTGTATTCCAGCCAGAGAGATTAAAGGTGTGTATTAAGGGCTGAGCCATATCACAACTAGAAACTGCTTTTTTTTTTATTCAGTAAATAAGGCCATCTCAGGGTTCACAATGAGACCGAATACCCAGCAAGTGGAGAAGACTCATTTGCCTATGTCTATAGAAGTTATAGTGAGAAAACTTAGTAATGGGGCAAACAAGGGAGGAAGAGGGATTCAGGGAAGGGTTCAGTCCAGAGAATCGACCTAAGGGCCATGTACTTGACTCCGATGACATGAAGTCTCTGTGCTTCTACTTTCCATTCATATTCTGATTCAGACTGGTCAGAAATCATGATGTTGTGACATGTCTGAAAAGAAAGGATGACTATACACGATGCAAAACCAGAAGGCAATCCCTACCCTCTCCTAGGCAGCCAGCCTCCTCCAGTGCACTGTGAACATTGAAAGGCTGAAAGGCATAGTATTTTTTTTTTATCTGATTGGATAAGAGACATGAGTTGAACTGAGATTTCTTTTGTTAGTTGAAAATATTTAATGCACTTATGAAATTTGTTCTATATCAGGTTCGCAGACAAGAGAAAGTCAGTCCTATGGAAGAATCCTCATGGGCGTCTCTACAATTTACACTTGCACATTATAGCAGTTATGTCATCCTTCTGACAGTAACCCAGCAGGGATCATTGCAATGGTAATACGTATTCAGTAGAGGAGATCACCACATTTCAAAAGGGTAAGGGGTATGTACAAAATCCCAGGTTGGCAACTACTGAAGTAGGAATGAATGCTGATTGATACTTCTTGCTCTAATGGAGTGGTTCCCAACCTGTGGGTTCCAACCCCTTTGGGAGTCAAATGCCCTTTCACAGGGGTCACTTAAGAGTATAATGTATATTATGATTCATAACATTAACAGAATACAGTTATGAAATAGCACTGACTATAATTTTATGATTAGGAGCTACCACAACATGAGGAACTGTATTAAAGGGTCACAGCTTTGGGAAGGTTGAGAGCCACTGCTCTAACGTAACACAGAGAAGCAAGAGTGTAGTCAGAAACAGTAATGGAACCAAAGCAGGTGAGGAGCCTTGAGCTTCAAGCACATTTTCATTCTCAGAAAGTCCTACACTTTTTCAGATGGCTTGCTTCTGGCTTGTGGACTGTTTACTCAATCTGGGACCACACACATTCAAGTAAGTTACATTTTAGTTTGGATTGAAAATGCACCTCAAAGTCTATGTGATAAAGCTTGCTCGCTGCCAGTCTTTGGTACCCCTGAGATATGGTGAAACCCTGAAGATGTGGTTGGGTTGCTGGAGATACATCTTTGAAAGGGATGTGCTGTGGGGACTCTACTCCTCCCTCTTTTTATTTTATCCTATCCTGCATTCTCTGTGATGAGGTTCGGCAGTGTCCTCAACAGTGGGCATAGTTACTGATTTTATGAAACTGTGAGCCAAAGTATAGCCTTTCCCTCTGTATGTTGATTAATCGTGGGTATTTTGTTATAGCAACAGAACAGTTATTAACACAGTTTTTCTTTTTAATGATAAAAATGTAGGCTAAGCTTATAGTCATATCTCTTTCGAAAGATATGACCTTAGGGGAATTTTGTTGAAGGAAAGGTGCCTTTTTGCTCTGCTATTTTTTTTTTTTTATAATGATGAACATGCCAAATCTATTGATTATTTTAGAATAAAAATCCCAGTCCATTGTTTTAAGGATTGAGCCATTCTAAATGGAAAGTGTCTAGAGGAAGAGGAAGATGAAGAAGCTAGAAAACACTGTGCAAGGTCATTGGTCAAGTTCCTTGGGGACTTAGACCTATTGAGGCTTTCCTTGAATTAATATTTAAATTATTTTTCTGAGAGAGAGCAAATTGACCAAATACAGCATGCCCATATGCTCAGCAGTCAGAACGAACTGTGGCTGCTGTTTCTTACTGAGTGCTTAGGGCAGCACTGGACTAAACAGCCATTTCTTTAAGCTTGGTTGCTTCTGTGGAGATAGAGGAACCCTCCTCCTGATACCTACAATGAGGTAGGACTCTTGCTGCCTCCAGGAAATTGATTCAAGGCCCTTGGTCCTCACACTACTTCAGCTTCCTGGTGCAGGCTGGGTGTGGGATGTGATTTATTGTCTGTGCCACCCTGACATATGTGTCAGAGAACAATGCCATGCTATGAGTCTAAGACTGCCTGCCCTTCATTCAAATTATCTTTCTTTTGGCCAAGGGCTATGACTAGAAAAGCTAAATGTCACATTGCGTGGTCTTGATGGTAGCTAAAGGAAAATAAAAATAAAATAATCTCACTGCTTTTTCTCTCCCCATGTCCTGAGGCTTCCATCTTACCGAGATGACAAAACAAGAAATGAAGGTCACAGTCATTTAGGGAGTCATCTCTGTTTGTGGCAGATCCTAAAACAGAAACCTTATCATATACCAAGGGCAACTGAAGAGAACAAAAGCATTCAGCTCAGAAGCAAATACAAACTTAGACATGGAAGGCTCGTTGGATGGAGGAAGATGGACTTGTTCTCTGCGGGACTAGGGGCCGACTCAGGGAAGCTACTCAGAGTTGACCCCGCATGTCCAGCTCATTAGCATGGGCAGCTTGCTAGTCTGGGGCTGTGAGACTTAGCTGCCAAGGATTTCTTTGCAGATCCTGAACAAAATTAGCCAAATGTTTGTTTCACTTTGCCTTTGGCCTTCTCTTCACATCTCTCCAAAAAAGCTAGCCATTATGTTATAGCCAAAGAGAGTCACGAGGGATCAAGCCTGGGGTGGAATGTTCTAGAAGACATGTTTCTTTTGAAAGAAACCAGGGTTTAGGTTTTGATGGCATATTCCCTCTTTGGTGTGGTACAGGAGAGTACAGGTTTTATATCATGTTGCCACTAGTTCCAGCATTGACTCTGCTGCTCCTAACTGTGTGAGCTTGAGGGGAAAAAAAAAAAAAAAATCAGCTTTCCAAGCTTTATTTAGTGTGATACAAAAATTTACATCCTTTATCTCAGAATAATTGTCATGTCCTGGCATCTGACAATAATAAAAGGCAACTTTAAAATAGCTTGTGCAGCTAATGTTCTCAAGTTCACGTAGGAATACTGACACAAGCAAACAGTACTTTCCATAAACCCGTATAATGTAGGGCAGGGAAGACAGATGGCTCAGTGGGTGTGGTAGTTTGAATAAAAATAACCCTATAGGCTCATAGGGACTGGCAGTATTGGGAAGTGTGGCCTTGCTGGAGTAGGTGTGGCTTTGTTGGAGGTGTGTCACTAGGAGGGTGGGTTCTGAGGTCTCAGAAACTCAAGCCTGGTCAATGTGTTACTCTCACTTCCTACTATCTGTGGATCCAGATGCAGAACTCTCTGCTATGCCTGTGTACTGCCATGCTTCCCATTGTACTGATAATGAACTAAACCTCTGAACTGCAAGCCAGCCCTAATTAAATGTTTTCCTTTATAAGAGTTGCTATGGTCATTGTGTTTCTTCACAGCCATAAAACCCTAAAGAAGTCAGTGGGTAAATTGCTTGCTGTGTAAGTATGAACATCTGAGTTTGGATCCACAACACACACACACACACACACACACACACACACACACACACACCATGCACATATACAAACACACACAGACACCATGCACACACACATACCATGCACACATACACTGATGTGCACACCAGTGGAGTTGTATAACTATTATTATTAGTGCAAATAATTACTTTTTTTTTACTTTATTGCATTTGTTTATTTAGTGTACAAAATTCTGTGGGTTTGTGCACATGTAAGCATGTACATATGCATGAGCAGGCATGCTATGGCGTGGGGGCTGGATGACAAGCTGTGGGAATTATTTTCTTCTTCTATCCTGTGTGTCAGGGATTAGACGCGGGTTATCAGGCTTGGTACAAGGGCCTTTACCTGCTAAGTCATCATGCTGGCCCAATCTCATGTCTTTAAAGAAGAGATCTGCTCTTGGGCATTAGAAATTCCAAAATTTGCTGGTAAAGTGGGTTCCATCTATTCAATCCATTTGGCTCTCTGCTTGCACATATTATATTAGCAGATGTGATATCAAAAAAAGAAAGAAAGTAAGAAAGAAAAAAGAAAAGAAACATTACTACAAAAGCCAATTTTGATATAATTCATATATTAAAGTCAATGTAATTAAATTTTGACTTAAATTGGGTTTGCATCCACATTTGGCTACTCCATTAGGTTTATGACTGGACAAATTAGTTAACTTTTTAAAACCCTGCTTGTTCACCTATAAAAGGAAATTGCTCTGAGGATTAAATAGATATGGGAAAATTTAATGCCAACATGTTTTCAAAACCTGATAATGATTAGATTTTTTCCTATGATTTTATTCATTAGCCAATTTCGACTGTTGAAGGTGTAATGAGGTCACAAGGCACAGTGAGGTCATGAGCAATATCTTCTCATAGGTGTGATGTAACATTGCACAGACTTGGCAGCAGTGGGGTTGTGTCTGGAAGGGGAAGGCAGATGTCTAAAACTGGTCCTACTGAGCTAAATTCTACATGCCTAAAGAGCTAGCTTTTTTGTGAAGGGCAGCAGGCATTTTCTCACCCATGCCTTCTTCTGGATCCCCTATGGCTTAGATTATTATCCTCCCATCATATTACATTCTAGATTGTATTAACATCATTCTTTTCCCATAGCCCAGTTTCTCTTTATGAGGATATTCATAACTACAGTTAGGGCCAATCATGATACTCTAGAGTGCTCTCTCCCTCTTGGAATGCATAATCACCTCCACGAAGTCCTCTGTGCTCTGTGAGATAACAGTGTCAGGCTCTGTGCATTCGGACCAGGGCTTCTTAAGGAGCCTTTATTCAATCTACTTCACTGGCTGTTTTGGGAAACACAGGAGCCTCCTCTTCCTCTGAATTGTTCCAGCCAAGCTGTGACTGAGGGTGATCTCACTAATGTCTGTCAGACTGGGGGAAAATTAGTAGGGCATGATGGGGCAAGTTATTCAGCCACAAAATAGAAAGTGTCATCGCCTCTTGGCACTGTAGGGCATGCTCACAGAGCTCTGCTTCATTCAGTTTGCACTAGGCTGTAGTTTGGGAAAGAGGGCTCTGCAGATGTGCCTTTCTTTTTTTTCTTTAAAATGTTTTATTAGTGTATATAAATTATATATTATAGTTCATACATGTATATTTTCATTTTTACCATTACCACCGCTTGCTTGCTTGTCTTTTGTCTCCTTCCATTTTCATCGATCTCTTTCTTCCCCCTAACATGTTCTATATCATGTCCTTTTTTTTTCCAATTTACTTTTTAATACAATATGTTTTGATTATGTTTTCCCCATCCCCTAATTCCTTCCAGGTCCTCCTCATTTCCTTTCTCATCCAAATTCAAGTTTTCTCTTTCTTTCTCCATATTAAATTAAAACAAAACAACCCCCCCAAACATACCCCCCCAAACAAACAAGCAGTGGGGGAGGGGCACAGTAAGAAAAAAAAAGGCTGTAAAAGCAATTTTTATTCACCTGATATCATTGCAGAAGCTTCCACCTGGTAACCTAGACCTAGTCCCACAAACTTCTAGACTCTACACAATCTTATCTAGGCTTAGAGTGTTTTCAGCCTTTGAGGTTTACTGCTGAATAATCTCACTCCTTTCTTGTTCTTTCTGAATTCTGGCTGGCTGGTTCACCCCAGCTGTTCTGACTCAAAATCCTCTCCAAGCTCACTGATTCAATCTGGCTTCTCTCAACTTCTCACTGAATTGTTGTGCTTTGTTTCAGACTAATTCTGGCAATCTGTTCTAATCTTCATACTCCTTCTCATTCTCTAGCTCATTCTGTCTTTACCTGAGCCTAGCTTGTACATTCTGCAACCTGTCTCTGTGGAATGGTGCCAGTAAAAACTGTCCCTGAACTCCATGAATTGAACCACCACCAACTGAACTGCTGTGAACTCAACGATACTGCATGGCCTCTCAACTGACTGAATAGAACCAACTGCCCAACCTCTTTCCCTCCACTGCTCTTAAACAGCGTTCCTCTCTGGTCTGTTAGAGAGTTGGGTGTGTTCTATCTCTGACTTTCTCTGTCAACTCTTTGACTTGCCAAGTTGTCTGTCCAGCAAACGTGGGGTCTTCCTTCTACAAACTAATTTTACCTACATTGTTTGGGATTAAAGGTGTGGACTAAGGGCATGTCTGGATTCCAGCCAGAGGGATTAGATTTTTTTCTATAAAACCCCAAACAAAAAGGAACAAAAATTCTTAAAAAGGTTCCTGCTAAATAGGGTACCAATTGTGAGAGGGCAAAGTGAACATGAGGTCCCATATCTCCTAAAGATGTGATTGGCATCTGCCGACAAAGGGAAAATTAGTTTTCTCCAAAGAGGTGTCACTGGCTATATCATCAACATTGAAGGGAAAGCTTTCTGCCCAGGAACAGTCAGCCAACACCAAATAAACTCCATGTTTGGCCCTTTTAAACCCTGAAGGTTTTATTTTGATATAGGGAAGGTGCTTACTATTTGAGTGAGAATATAGACAAACGCTACATTGCTTAGTCACCTCAGGCTGCTGTAGCAAAATTCAGAGGACTGATGGTCCAATGTACACTTACTTTTCATAATTTCGGAATCTGGGAAGCTGTGGTTCAGTTTCTGGTGAAACCCTTCTTCACAAATTTAGAAAATGGGGCCTCCTCACTCTTATGGCAGGTGGAGACAGAGAGAGAATTCTAGTCTTTCTTTTTTTGAAGGCCACTGTCCTGTTCTGGGGACCCTACCCTTATGACATCACCAGAGGGGTCTTCTCCTATGCTATTCTATTGGAGCCTGAGGAATACCTTGGATTCATTAAATATTTCATTTTGAATTAATTTTTGCCTTTACATATCCAGAAACCTTTTTTTTTTTTTTGTTGCCAAATTCTTTGCAACCCTGACTTTCAGTTGCATGGCTCTATAAACTTAAGAAACTGAATGTTTGATTCAACACTGTAGGAAGTGGGTCACATTCTTAATCCTATTGTGAAGATGAAGGAGCTAGAGTTTACAGTTTCTCCTAATCTACATGAAGTCACAGGACCATATGGAACCCTGGAGCTTTACCTAGCTAGTGTGTCTTGATGCTGGGGAAGCAATAAAGGATACTGTTGCTGATAAGCTGACTTGTAAAGATGACTCATAAGTATTGGGCTTTGTGTGTGTGTGGGGGAAAGGGAGGGGGAGGAGGGAGAGGAAGGGCAAGAGGAGAGGTAGGGGGAGGGAAGGAGGAAGGGAGAGGAGAGGGAGGGGAAAAGGGAGGGGAGAGGAAGAGGGAGAGGGAAGGGAAGGGGGAGAGGGAAGGGGGGAGGAGAGGGAGGGGAGAAGATTCTCTTTAGTCTAGGCTGGCCTTGAACTCACAGTGCAGCCAGGGATAATTCTTGAGCTCCCGATCTTGCCTCAATCTCCCAAATGCTGGAATTACCTCTGACTTTTCTTTTGAAGGAACACAGAGGCAGGCCAATGCAACAAGTTTGACTCCCTATCTCTTGCTGAGATGGTTTCAAAAGGTCCCCAGCAAGAGAGCTCTGGCTATACTCATGGTTTGTGCCTGGGGCTTCCCAAGATGGGGAAAAGGACGTAGCATGTAAATACAGCCCTTGCTCTCCTTTCTTTTGGCTATTTTCCCCTGATAATATATGTTCTTTACCACTACCTTCAGGCAGGACATGGAACACTAAACTCAGACCGGTCTCAAGGACTATGGCTATTCACCAGGGTCTTCAGAACGTATCCAGTAAGTTGAGCTTTGCTGGGCTAGAAGCAATGCTAAAGCTGCAGAACCATGCTAGGCAGATGAGAAATGGGGTTTTCAGAAGGGCTCTTGGGCACCCCTGAAACACTGCCTCTCAACCTCCCCCTACTTCTGTCCTGTGTCCTTTTTAGGGGATACCAAGCCCAGCTTTGTTTGTGCATGCCACTACTTCCAGCCTAAGACCATTGTTAACCACTCATTGTTTGGAGCTTGGCTCTTTGATCAATAAAATCCTGCTGTATATTCAAGCATAGCCTTTCCAGCAGTATATTAAAACAATAAATCAGGTATCAGACTCAGCGTTTGAGCTGGCTTTTATTGCATTATTCCATTTTACCCACTCTCCTGGTTTAGAATCCCACCTCCTGCATTTATGATTTTTGAAACATTCCATCCGTTATGTCTCCACGGCACTTTAATCTAATTCAACACGTTAAGGGGGTAGGTAAGTGTTTAGGACACCGGGCCAGGCTCTGATCATTTTATGAAACTGTTGTTTTATAGAAAAGCATCACCTTTATTGCCAGATTCTATGGTGTGTTTGGTGGGGGGTGGGTGGGCTGTGGGGGAGGTCAACGATCTGGTTACAATTACCAACAGCATTTTTTAAAGAGCTGCAATGGAAAGCTCAGCCATTTGAAGATGAGATATAGCTTCCTCGAACGGCTGGAGCATATTGGTACAAGATGCCTGGAGGAAGCAAGTCTAGCCTCAGCCCCCGGCTTCCTTTGCCTGTCTTTGTAGTAACTATTGGTGCAGGTGGTTTCAATGGAAAGGCTGGCATGTCTCTGCCCAGAAACACCAGGGGAGATCCTAGTACAATCAACACCTGTATCAAAGGACAGTCTTTATGGACTGGTCAGTGTGGTTTGTTAGACTCACCCCAAATGAACTGGAGGCCATTAAATCTCCAGAGCAGTGGATACCCTCTTACTAGATAGAAGGTCAGACTGCCAAAGGAGGAATTCTCACTGCAAAGCTGCCTCTCAGTCCCACAGGGAAGAAGTATGCACCTGCCTCCACCTTCCCTCAAGCACCTGCCAGAATGCATGTGTGCAGTTGATCAAAAGCCATCCTTTTGCTCTTACTTGTATTGGGGGGATAGCTCAGAGATACAACTATTTTTAAACAATAACCCAAAGACTGTCAGTAGTACATTGTTTAAAATTCAAGTGGCCTGTTTTTCATATACGATATGCCCCAAGAGAAGCCAATAAATGTCAAACAAATGTCAATTATTAATGTATTTATTGGGTCTGCAGTGCATTTAGGAGAAAGCATTGTGGCATTCGGTCATCGTGTGCTTTGAAGACAATACAAAGAGTATGTGCTTCAAGTGAACAACATAAATTTCAGTGTTCACCTCTGCATGATCACCTGCCTGGCATTGTGAGAGTGCACAGGCACATCCACTCAGGGACCACCTCTGTTACTTGACTCTCTTTTCTCTGATGTCTCAAGTGGTGTGCAGGCGTGTCGCCGTGATCAGCAGAGGTCTAAGTTGCTATGATCTTTGATGCTGCTGGCATTCTTGTGGGAGTCTTTTCGTGCTCTTTGATATTGCACTGCCTGTGCATTCAGCATTTGCTTTCGAGCTGGGAGGAGAGGGACAGTAGTGAGGTTCAGATCCTGGCAAAACTGGAGGAACTGGTTGTTGGCAGCCAGCCATAAATAACATATATATTCCATGAGCATCCAAATTCCTACCTGGTAAAGCACATGGGTCTATCTGTTCCTTGTAGAGACATCTCTGAGGTACACAGCTTTTTATGTGAGCACAGCTGTGCTGAATGAAAAGGTTTGAGTATCTGACTTCCCTATGAAAACTGAATGTGAGTGTGTCCTAATCCTCATTTAAAAGTATGTAAGTATAGGAAATGCTTCATTGTGTTTGGTATCTCTTTCTGAAGCCATTCTCTCAAAGCACCTGACCTCTACAGCCAGCATATTTGTTTCTTTTCTGATCTCAGATGCCAACACAGTGCACACACAATTCATAGGCACTGTATGTGGAATTGATTCTCCGCTTTTCTAGTCAGGAAACAGGTTGCAACACAACTAGTCTCCCAGACACAGGAGCAAGTGTTAGAAATTTGTTCTCCTGGTCCTCCAATATATTTTGTAGGATTTCTGCTCATCATCTGAGAGAGCTTCCCAGAAATACACATAGCTTGAAAACATTTTCAAAGGTGTTCAGTCCTGAGCACCACCTAGAGATGGGATCACTACAGAGGGGTTCAAGCCACATTTATGTTTATTTAGCTCTTCTTCTTCTTCTTTTTTTTCTTTTTTCAAGACAGGGTTTCTCTGTGTAGCTCTGGCTGTCCTGGAACTCACTCTGTAGACCAGGCTGGCCTCAAGCTCAAAGATCCACCTGCCTCTGCCTCCCAAGAGGGATGGAACTCTATTACATGTGTGAGTGTAAATTATGGGAGGAGTAAAATTAATCACCAACTGCACAGTGCAAGGAAAACATATGGATAAGATAAAATGAAATTGGAGGGAGTGTAATTACCTGAACTGAATATATACCATTTACTTGAGCATTTTAAAGAGAATCTTGACTAGAAGACAAGTGACTATCAAGAAAAAGTGTGAGGCATGGTGATGTAGAAATTTAAGACATGATGGTTGATAAACGCACTAAGAGACCTCAGAGGGTTTCTAACTTAGTTGTCTCCTTGGTAACTAAAAAAGGGGACCTCAAAATACCCACAGTCAAAATCCTGTTGTGGGGGAACTTGGAACTTCAGAGATGAACCCTCTTTGGAAGAAGATGTTCCGACTCTGGTTGTGAAATAATCCATCATTGTCCATTTGGTAAATGTCTCGAAGGTAGCTCTTCTGTCTAGTGTGCCAGGAAAGTTTGTTTGCAATTGAGCTCAACTACAAATGTTCCCCGGGTTGGTCTTACATGATACTATACTTCAACTAAGCAGTCATTTATGTTTGTCTGCATTGGATATTTGCTTGCATGTCCTTCTGATATGTTCCTCTCTCATATCTTCTAGGGATCACATTGAAGGGACATTTGCTAGCCTCTTTGAGGTTATACCAGTGGGAAATACTGTGTATTAGAAAAACAACATAAAAGCCCAAATGAATGGTAATGTCATTAGACAAATCCTGCTTGGAAGAACCTTCATGATCTGAGGTCATCAGTGTGAAATTCACTGAGTCAGAGACAAACTTGGAAACAAATTCCATTCATAACAAAAACTTGGCTGCTTGAGATGATCTTGACCTTTCTGAGAACACATATTACAAACTCATTTGGACTCCTAATTCCACAGCATAATCAAGATGCAGATAGATTACCAACCGTGAAACGCTGATTGTTAAATGGGTGCAGAAGAAAATAGAAATTTTAATTTGTTTTATTTTAGCTAAAACATGTAGCTGGTAAGATTCTAAGTCTGAATACCCAGTACTTTGTATCCTCTCCCCACTGGACAGAATTGATCTAATTAATCAGATCATTTTCTATTCATCATATATTTACATTTTATATTTCAGAATCTTATTCTCTAAAGCAACTTATGTTAGGAATTTGAGAATATTAAAAGCGCACACCACGGAGGAGTTCCTTAAGAGGGTATGGGATGCTTTGAACCTCAGTCTTTAACCTTGGCTGAGACTTCAGATGTGATAATTAATTTTGTGTGTCTAGTATGGCAAGGCTTTAGTGCTCAGATGCTTAGTCCACCATTCCTGTGGATGTATCTATGAGAGATTTTCTTTTTTTTCTTTTTGGGTTGTGGTGGGGCAGTGAATAAGATTAACATTTCAACTGGAGACTTTGAATGGAGCAGGTTACCCTCAGTAATGTGGTGGTTCAGCTAATTAGGCAGAGGCTTTAGTGCCACACAGATGGACCTCCCTGAACAAATGAGAATTTTGCTTAAAGGTTGAATTCAGCGATACTGAAATTTAGCGTGTTTGATGTCCCATTCCTGTTGAAATTGTATCTCTACAATTGTGTGATTCAAACTTTAACGTAAGCCCATTTCTATGCCTCCCATCTGTCTGTCTCCATCTCTATACCATTGCTAGCTATCTCCTATGTGTCTGTCTCTATTCTCAGTTCTGTCTCTATTCTCTGTCTCTATCATCTTTATCCTGACCTCCTTGTCATAATTTCTCTTTACCAGGAATGTCTCCTCTTAATTGTGTAAGTGTAAGAGTAGCTGCCATGAGAGGGAGAAGCTGGTGGGGTGGGAAAGGGAAGATTGTCTTGCTGTACAGGGGAGTCTGGAAATGGGCAGGAAACATGGAGATTCTGTTAACCTCTCTGAACAGCCATTATGACCTCCTAGCTAGCTTCTCTAGGACTAGACTAGGCAACTTTCAGCTTTTTGATCATTTCCTCAAAATCTTTTTCACAGAAAATAACACAAAAGCAGGCTGCCTATTCTTCATGAGGAATCGTACACAAAGATGACACATTTCCCTTCCTAGATTTTCTCTTAGAAATATGTCATTGTCTGGGGATAGTAGAACATGGATTAGAGGCTCTTTGTATGCATGATGATCTCATCTGCAAACTGCCTCTGAAGAAATACCCAGGGTAATTTATCAAGAAAAGGATTTTGACTCTCCTTTTTCTTGGGGGTTTATGAAATTTTAGCAGGAGTACTTTGGTGTTTATCATGACAAACTTGTGAAGCTGAAATGCGTAGCGTGTGAGGAGGAAGTTGATGCTGCCTCTTTCATTAAGGAAATTAAATGCCCCAAGTCCTGGCCTAGGTGCCTTCATTTATGTCAAACTTCACATATACATGCTTATTTTTATTTGGCTTCTCAAGACAGGGTCTTGCTATGTGGTCTAGGCTGGCCTAGAGCTTGTTATGTAGCCCAGGCTGTCTTTACGTTTGTATTACTCCTGCCTCTAGCTTGAAAGTGCTGCATGAACATGCACTATTGCCACTCCTGGTTGAATTTAACACAAATCACACACACACACACACACACACACACACACACACACACACACACACACACAAATCATCACAGCATTCATTTACACATTCAGCTATGTTTTTACAGAGATCCCATCAAGCAACAGATCTGAGGCGCAGTGTTGGGTTTATAGAGTGCACATATGACTCTAGTGTAGAAAGCACATACAATATTTATGTGCTTAAATGAGCTACATTGTGCAGGAACAGAGTGAGGTAATGTTGTATACCATGGGGCCCCTTTTTTAGGAATAACTTATCTCAATATTTTCAGTTGAAAAAAAAAACAAAACAAAAACGAGGGTTAGCATCCTGAAAACGATTGGGCTAACAACTGAGGAAGCTGGGATTGTCTGCCACTTTGCGATTCTGCCACACAACTCAGAGGGAACCCAAATAATCCTCTACCAGCGCTCAGTTTCTTAGCCCCTTTCATGAGCAGCAGTAACTTTTACCTTGCTCTGTTTCTCACATGTGACCTCATCTGTCTACATCCTAAACATTTCTGTCTCTAGTTCTTCCACTTTCTCCCCTTCTCCTAAGCTTCTCCCTAAGGCAAAGATATGGCAATAAGAAGTGAAGTAGCAGAAATCACTCTAGACATAAGACAGAGTAGAATCCCTCCCATGGGCCTTCAGCTGCCTTGGCTCCCTGTGATCTCCAGCTACGGACAAACTCAGCTTCCATCTTTCTTCAATGGCTTCATGGTTGCAGCTTTTTTATTTTTTTATTTTTTTATTTTTTAACTGAAGACAGATAGTCCTCATTCATTTAAGTGGTCAGATAATAGTCTATAGAGCAGGGACCTGCAAACTTTTCGGAAATAGGCTGGATATAATATATATTAGGCTAATTGGAACTTGTAGTCTTGATTACAACTACTATGGCTTGTTATTGCAGCACAGAAGTCATTGTGGAGAATTATTAACCCATTGGTCATAGTTTTTGCTTCTGTGCAATTTGTATTAAATACATGGCCTTGTGTATCAATAAAACTTTATTGAGAGCTACCAAAGTTTGAATTTCTTATAGTTTTCTCATATCATGAAATATTCTTTTGCTTTTTGTTCAACCATTTTTTTAAATTTTATTTTTACTTATTGACTTTGCATCCTGCTCACTGACCCCTCCCAGTCACCACCCACAATCCCTCCCCCCTCCCCTTTTCCTCTGAACTGGTGGAGACCCCATGGGTATCCCCCCATCCTGGCATTTTAAGTCTCTAAGAAGTAGGTGCTAGGTACCTCCTCTCCCATTGATGTCAGACAAGGCAGCCCAGCTAGACAAACATGTCCCACCTACAGGCAACAGTTTTTGGGATAGCCCCCGCTCCAGTTTTCGGTACACACATGAAGACCAAGCTGCACATCTGCTACATATGTGCAGAGAGGCCTAGGTCCAGCCTGTGTATATTCTTTGGTTGGTGGTTCAGTTTCTGAGAGCCCCAAGGGTCCACGCTAGTTGATTCTGTTGGTCTTCCTTTGGAGTTCCTATTGCCTTCAGGGCCTGAAATCTTTCTTCTTGTTCTTCTATAAGAGTCCCCAAGCTCAATCACTGTTTGGCTGTGGGTATCTGCATCTGTCTGAGTCAGCTGTTGGGTGAAGCCTCTCAGAGGACAGCCATGCTATGTTCTTGTTTGCAAGCATAACAGAGTATCATTAATAGTGTCAGGGATTGGTACTTGCCCATGGAATGGGTCTCAAGTTGGGTCAGTTGTTGGCTGGCCATTCTATCAGTCTCTGTTCCATCCCCTGTGCCTGTATTTGCCCTGTGCAGGATAAATTTTGGACTGAAAGTTTTTTGGGTGGGTTGGTGTCTCTGTCGCTCCATTAGGGTTCCTGCCTGGCTACAGAAGGTGGCCTCTTCAGGTTCCATATCACCAATGTTGTGAGTCACAGCAAAGGTCACCCCAATTGATTCTTGGATGTCTCCCTTATCCCAGGTTTCTGTCTTGTCCTGAGATGCACCCTCCATCTGTTGCCAATTTCTGTTCCTTCTCATGGCCATCTAGCCATCTCTACTGTCCCTCCCCACACCTGATCCTGAACCTCCCATTACCCTTCCTACCCCCTCTCCCTTCTAGTTCCCTTTCTCCATCTGTCTCTTATGAACATTTTATTGCCCCTTCTCAGTGAGATTTAAGCATCATCTCTTGTGCCTTCTTTCTTGTTTAGCTTCTTTGGGTTTGTGGAGTGTAACATGGGTAGCCTACATTTTATAGTAAATATCCACTTATAAGTGAGCAATACTATGCATGTCTTTTGGGGTCTGGGTTATCTCTCTCAGGATGATATTCTCAAGTTCCATCTATTTGCCTGCAAAATTCACAATGTCTTTGTTTTTAATAGCTGAATAGTACTCCATTGTAAAAAAGTACCACATTTCTTTATCCATTCTTCAGCTGAGCGGCATTTAGTTTCTGGATATTACAAATGAAGCTGCTATGAACATAGGTGATAAAGTGTCTTTGTGGGGTGGTGGAGCATCTTTTGGGTATATGCCCAGGAGTGGTATAGCTGAGTCTTGAGGTAATATGTTTAAGACATAAAATCTATTCCTCACTTATGGGCTGTACAAAAACAGCCATGGGCTGGGTTTGGTTTGTGGGTCATAGGTTCTGGCTGCAAAGTATTGTGGTTAAGGTTCAAGGCATTCAACTCTATGGCCATCTATTTGGCTGGTAATCTTGGCTTGTAGCTCCTCTGGGTGACAGCTTTCACATGGACCCTTTTGCAAACATGGCCACTTAGTTTCTTCTCCAGGTCTTTGTTTCTGCGATATTTTCATCTTGAAGTATTCATTCCTTAGAACACTAGTGGCTGTTTTTATTAATAGAGTTTCAGCGTATAGTGGCTGTCCTCTGTTTCACTGGTCACTATTCTTTTTATTTCCCTCCTAAAACTTATTAAATCTGAATGTATCTCGCTTATCAGTTTACTCATTTATTGTCTAGCTTGACCACAAGGGTGAAAGCAACAGGATCTTTCAAAAAAATTTTTTTAACCATTATGTGTCCAGTGTCTCAAACAATATTTGTAAGCTGGGGACATGGCTCAGTATGACTTAGATGACCCTGACTAAAACTTTACTGAGGTTTCTCATGTTTAGGATACCAGGGCTTTTACTAGATAGTTGATAGCTCTTGTGGGGAACATTGTCAGCCCAATTATATAACTTTGTTTAAAATGTAGTTTGTGGGTATATATATATATATATATATATATATATATATATATATATATATATATATAATACATATGTATAGGTATATATATAATGCATATAATTTTAGATGATATGAGATGATATTCACAATGCATATTGATTAAAGAATCATACTAAATAATAAATCATAGAATAGAATGAGTCAAGTCCTTCCCATCCTTACAATATGAGAAAGTTAATAGTCTTAGAGTTGGAAAGGAATTCAACAATCAGTTTTCTAAAGCAAGTGTGTCTTTTGCATTTTTCTCCCTTGGGTTCTAGGAGAGATTGGGGATTGTGTTGTGAGATACATGACTTTGAGAGCATGTGACAAGCATGTTCTATATGCCTGCATCCATCATCCATCCATCATGCATAACTAATTTATGTGCTTGGGGCAATGAATAGAAGGGCCGTGCTCGCTTACTATTGCTGTGTAACAACAATGTTCACACTCTAGTAGGTATCTTAGACGTTCAAATGCCTGGCTGGAATCTCTGCATAAGGTTTCATACTCAAGTATCTTAAAAAGCATGCAATCTATAATAAGACTCTGGGAAGAATGTCTCTACACTCATTCATGATGTTGCCTGAAACATTTCTTATGACTTAGAACTGAAACTTCCATTTCCAGTTATCAGGAATGTACAGATACTATAAGATACTGGTAGTAGCTTGTCACACATCTTCTCAGAGGCCTTCTTCTGAGGCTGTCAGATAGCTGGCACCAGTATACCCTAGGATATGTTTCTATCAATACCCTGCCACCAACTGACTCCAACTCTCTGGCTTACTCAGGTATATATTCGATTTAGCTTGCCATGATTATCTCCTTTTAATCAACCCTAGATAAATTTAATAACTTGATTGCATGTTTCAAGAATATTTTTTACCATATGATGTGGAACTGTTGTAAAAGTAATATAACATCTATTAGTATAATGCAGCAAAGTGAGATGTGTTCATTATTTGGCCAGATTGTGGCCATGCCAGGGGGTGATAACATACCACATTTGTTCCACTCCTCTTGAGTTGTTTGATGGATTCCTGGCTCAGGTTTCCATATCCTCTTTTCCTGTGCTCGTTTTCTCAAAAGATGGTCTCTCATTATCTAGGAATATGGACTCTTTACATGGCCATTGTGTGTGTGTGTGTGTGTGTGTGTGTGTGTGTGTGTATGTGTATATGTGTGTGTGAAGATGCAACACCCTGAATGTAGTTCCCAAGGACTCAGCTATGATCTGCTTCCTTCTGGAACAATTTCAAGTGCTCTTCCTTCCATCTGACAACATAACAAGTACGGGGTTCATAAACCAGTTTATAAAGTTCCTGGCTGTATCCTTTGGTCCAAATGATTTTTCTAGTGCCAGTATATAGTGCTGTTATTACCTGGGCAACTAGCCGGGCTCTTACAACCATCTATTTTGTCTCGTAATAGCTATTCCTCTGAGTTTCAGAGGTTTTACCTTTTTTAATGTTTAAAAGGAGCAACTAGGAAAGGTTGAGAGGGAGCATGTGTATAGAGTTAGAGCGACATTCTGGAATCTGAGGGAAATACACAGAGTCTGATGCCTGTCCCCACATGCAAGCAGACATGGCAAACCGGAGGTTCTTATGAGGTCCACAGTATTTATTTGTTTTAGTTTTCTTATGTGGATCTGGAAATGACAATACTGCATCTTAGAACCCACTTCTGCAACCACTCAAGTTGGGAAGGAGCTTTGAGATTATAGTGGTCAGGGGATGGAGGCTTCAGCATGAGAAACCAGGAGACAGCCAGTGATCACAAACCCAGCTCAACCAGCAGGGAGTTGGAAGCAGGTGTTAAATAAATGGAAGCTAATATTTAAACTCTGCATGAATCCCAGTTGTTGAAGGTATCAGAGAATTATTCATAAGGTTTGCATCAGCAAATGTACTGCCCTGCAAACAAGGGAGATAAATGTTGCCGAGAATGTAGCTCAGGAGCGAAGATCATTACTCCCAGCAGCAAAGTCCTAGCTAAGAATCCTTGGCTTTGGGACCGTATCATGTGGAGCAGAAGTTTACACATCCTTATGTCCAAAACAACAGTGAGCAGTTAGGGGGATGGAAGTGGAATTTCTAGGGAGATTTTAAAGATGCAGTTGAACTCTGAGACTCTTCTGGAATGGTAGATACAAGAAAAGCCTAAACTTCACCCTCCCCCCCACACCAAAAGCTGTGGGCCTCCCCTTACACATACGCATCCCACCCAATTTCATAGCAGCCAGTCATTTTATGTCTTTGCCTGGTCTGCACCCTGTCCCTTCCCAGCACTCTAAATAGATGCTTTTGCCTAAACATCGCATCCCTACCTGCACCACCCCTGGACTGTACCAGCACTCTTAGTTTCTTATGTGCATGTGTATGTGTGCATGTATTGTGCGCATCAATGAGCTCTGTTTTACTTCCCGTCATGGCCATCACTATATTAAGAACACCATGCTTAGGTTTTAACATTTGAGTTTGGAAACCGCTTTTCTTCTCTGCTTCACTGTCAGCTGCCTGCCCTTTTCCACCTCATTCTCTACCCTCCCCTTGGCTGTAATACCTTCCTTTCTTCCTTCAGACATCTCCACTGCCATTTCTCCCTGTTGTTCTTATTTACCCTATAATCATTTTCTCCACCAGTTAATAAATGGTGTGCTGTTTAGCCTTTTCCCTGTCCAGTGGGTAATGTGATTTTGATGCATTCTCTGCCGTTCATCTAAGAGCAATTCTTAAATAGCCTCGTATAAGTGTCCCCATCTCAGGGAGTATGTTCTCTCAGCACCAATGAGGGACTCCAGTGGGACTTGCCATTATTCCCCTCCGGCTTGCCGGGCTCAATTTGTTCACACGGAGAGTAAGTGGTATAAATTCTCTTGCAGTAAGGAATACAAACACAAGACTCTCCCTGCTGCCTTCATGCATGGCTGGATCTTCTGTCTGTCCCCTGTTTTCACCGTTACCTGATTGCGAGCAATGGTTTGAAGACAGTTGAGGTTTAGCTGGCTGTGAATTTTATTTTCCAGGATATCTTTGGTGAGCCTAGAATGAAATGACCAAACCAATGTCAAAACATTGATTGATAACAAAAATGCCTTTTTAAAAAAAAAATCTGCCACACTTTTAGTGGAGTTGAATTACACTCACAAATCAAACTGTTTTCTTCACAGATCATATTGCGAGCTGATAGCTATTGTTCTTAGACTTGCTTCATTTAGTCCTTTCTTCAAGAGCTGCCTTAAAAGGCAGCTTGTTTGGGAAGTTGTGTGTGTGTGTGTGTGTGTGTGTGTGTGTGTGTGTGTATGTTACCTTTTTTTGTTTGTTTGTTTTGTTTTGTTTTTAAAGATAAAGTCTGGTCTTGAACTCACAAAGCATGATAAGCTGGCTAGTGAGGTCCAGTGATCCACTTGTTTATACCTTTCTATTGCTGGGAATCAAATACATCTGACTATATCTGGCTTTTCTATGTGAATTCAGGTCTTCTTGAATGCAACGCAAACAATTTACTGGTAGCTACATTTGCAGCTCCATAGCATCTTATTAATAACCAAAGAAATATATGCTCATCAAATAGGAATGATAAAACATAGATAATTAAAAATTAAAGAAAATGCCCTTCTAACCCCACACCATTCTATAATTAGAAATGTGTACCTGAGGCTATGTAATAATGGTGTGGATTGTGTACATGTTATAAACTTTATCATAAAACTGTACAACATGCTTATATAACAGAACTCAATTTCATATTGGTCTATATTGATCTGTTTTCATTTTATTAGCTAAAATAGAATATTCTTGCATCAATGTAGTATACTTTTGTATAATTGATTACTTACTCTTGGCCATTTAGTTTGTTTCAAACTTTACATTTCACATACAACATTGGAAATAACTCATCACAGCTCTACTTTCCCTCTAGTAGGTTATTGAGTCAAAAAGACATGTTTGGGTCTCTCAGATACATTCTGTTAAATCATTACCCCCAGTTCCTATGGGCACAGGTCATTTTCACTCATCAATTGATGGTGTGTACCAATTTTCTCTTTGGTTGATAAGTTTGAGTAAGTAGGGCCTTGGTGGCATGGAGATAGAATTAGACATGTCCTCAGAAAAAGGGGTAGCAGTGTTAGGTCTCACAGCAGAAGGACTGTAACTGTGCCATGCAGGCTTCAGAAGCTTCCAGATATGACAGAACCCTGTCCAGACTTCTCATCCTTTCCAGACCTTTCCTGTTGCCCTTCTTCTTGCTTGGCCTCTTTATCTCCACTCTAGACTTCATATTGAACTATCAGTCCCATTTCTGCATGTCATCTCATCTCTCTCAGCCTCTGCATTGACCTTTGCAGGTGGTGAGTCTCCACCTGATTCTCAACTTGAGTAATCTTCTCTGGGGAGATGGAATGTTTCCAGGTGGTCACTTCCAAGAAGTTAGGTTGTAGAAAAGCCATGGATGGGAAAGATGTGTTCTTCACAGTTACTAGGAAATAGTAACTGTGCTCTGGGGGAGCCTATTGTTAAGCCCTCTGAGAAATCCATCACATTTTTTATTATCCCCTCAAGGAATCAAAGAGCGTGCCATTTTCAAGCTGTGTTACACAGAAAATCGAAGCTTAAATCACATTTACCTCTCGTTTTTGCTTAGTTCCAATCTCTTGATTTTATTTCCCGAGCCATCATTAGTAGGAGGAAGGCAGTGTGCTTAGCTGGAGTGGAGACAACAGAGTATCTGAGGAACTGATTCTCAAGGGGTGCCTGACTTCTTTTCCAACTCTTTGCTCTTCCTAGTGAGATTGCTCTTCGATGGTTTGGGGGAAAAACTATGGCAACTAACTAACTTAAAGGACAATATGGAGATCACCTGGAATTACATCCAAAGAGCTTCCCCCAATCTGATCAATAAATTGCTTTTCACTTTCTTAGAGTCTTTATATTGATGGAGTGGATTGGATAGAGTTGCTGGCTTTGCTTGTTTGGGATGGAAGTTACAATCGATGTGGGACTGGCACCTCCAAATGTATATTTACAGCACATACATAAATGTGCATGTGTGCATAGGCACACATGTAGACATTGAGGCTACAGCTCATACCCATACCTTCTGCCCAGTAGCTAGAGTGGTTCAGAACTTTAAAGAGAGGAGGGGGCTAGTCAAAGGGCAGTGCATGGTAATCTCCTTGGTTAGGCTGTGGGATCAACCAATTGACCAAGGTTGGTGATTTATTAGTTGGTAACAGCCACATTGAAGCGCTTAGCGTTGATGGATATTTTTCTCATTACATTTCAAACATAGAAAATGGTCCTCTCTGAATGAAGGATCTGGGGAAACTTTAGTCATTAGTCATATGAAACATTCTTTCTCTCCTGGTGTTACAGACACGGGGAAAATGGCAAGAACTAAAGTGAGCTCCTTGCTCTGAATTGCTTCCACAGAGTGCAAAATGAAATGTTTCAGTTTAGTACCTCTATTAGCTTGATGCCTTGCCTATTCTTCTATTTTCTATTTTAGTGGCCTTGTTATAGTCAAATCTTTAATTATGTGGGAAGTAAGAATAATTGAGCGTGTGCTCTGGGTGTAGAAGCCCACACATTAACTGTCCAATGGGTCCCTATGGCACCTGTAATAGAATCCAACTCTGCAAGTTCAATAGCTCAGTGCCTGATTGTGGGACCGAATGGGATGAAGCAGTGAAACTTCAACCATATATAAATTAAGGCAGATGCTCTGAAAACCCAAGAACACTTCAAAGAGATAATTTGACATTAGCTATGCCAGGGTCAGAAACATTCTCAGTGTTTGTCTTTTGAGTTCGCCTGGTTGCAGTCCTGGACTAGTGGGAAATTACTCTTAGAAGCCAAATATAAACAGTTGGGCAATGTGCAGAGAGCACGTCTGTCCTGATGGACACATCAGAGCCTCCTAGACCTCCTAGAAGTGCCAATTGATGGATACAGTTGCCAGTTTCACTGACTTGTATAGATGTCTGCTCATGGAGGTGAGTTCTCTCAGAGACTTTCTGGTCTGGTGCAGAACAGTGGCAGTGTTTCAGAGGCAGTGGAGTTAGTTGCAGCATCTGACAGTTTGTGGAAGCAGAGTCAGTAAAAGTGTCCACAAACTGGACTTTAAAGATGCTCTCTCTTGTCCTGTAACACTCTGGAAACCACACGTACTTTATTAATATTAATTGAATGAGCCAATGAGTAAGTTTCAAATCACATCTAAATAAGCCATAATGGTGTTTAAAGCACTTAGCATGTTTTTGGAGATGATCTCATTCCAAGTTGGTGAACTTATGTGTTTTTCTGGTTCACCCTATAATTTTTTTTTATTAAAAAGACTAATCTATGTGCCTTAGATCTTGGGAGCACTTTCTTATAAATTCGTGACTGCTAAACTCAGCTAAAATCAAGCCAAGGCTCATCTCAAGCTCATTGAATTTGTGTGGTCCACAGCACCTTGGGTTATTTTTCTAAGCAAAAGGAAGCCATGATGACAACCCACTAATTTCAATATACCTTAAAGTATGGATTTTCCATAAACTCAGTAAACAGCCCAGCATATCTGTTTGGCTTTTAATTCTGAAAGTTATTAGCTCTTTCTAGCCATTTGCAGGTGTAAGCTCGTTCCTAATTGTTTCATTTTTATACTTACTCCAAACATAGTAAATCTTAATGGCTGTTGTGCTAACATTAAGAGGGAATGTGGTAGCTATAGAAAAAGTATTTTAAACACATTAAATTTAGCAGCAATATAATAACATTTACAAGCTGTTCATAAGAACCCATTCTGACTTTCAAAGACTAATTGTGATGAGGCATTTATTAAAGGGACCCTCCAGATGGACACATTGTCCTCACCTCAAGTCATTGACATGACATGTTTTCTTTGTCCACCTCTGAGTCATTCAGAGCTGTGATAATTCCCATCGTTCCAGTTTAATTATAGAACTGGTGGAGAATGTGTTCTGCTGTTTGGCAGTATTGCCAGCACACTCTCTATTTGTTTATGGCACGTTGGGAGAGCCATTTTAATAAGGTCATATTTGCAATTTAAATGAACTTTAATATTTCTTGCAAAGTCTGGGCCTGCTTATTTATGCAAGGGGTGAACATGGTAGAAATTTATGGTTTAAAAATATGTTCTCCTGTTTTCTTTTCCAAATGGTGTATCTCAGGTGATAAACGCTTTCAACTATATTTAGAACTTTTTCTTTTAGAAAAGGGCAGAAAATCCAAATCAGTGAAATAAATCATGGCTCTAAATGGGGTTGTTAATACTGTATTCTTGGTGCTTTTCCCATTAAAATTTTTACTCCAAACCCCCATGTATTCATTTGTGAGTAAATATCGCTCAGTCATGATCAAATCGGGTGGGTGCTTTGTCCTGCTCTGCTTATTATAACACACAAACAAAAAAGCAAAGCAAAACAAAACAGAACAAAGAACACTGGCTGAGCTTTAGTGAGTGACTACTTACTGAATTTGTTTAACCATATTTGATGAAAAGGATTCACTTGTTTCCAGGTGAGAAGGGCTTCAGAAAAAAACTCACTTATAAAGTGTTGGGAACTTGATTCTTGACTGTGTGAGGGAGATAGAAAGCCATTGCTGTCATGTGCCTGCCTTGAACTCTGCCTCTCACTTTATAGAGATGCTTTGTTAAAAACCTAGGGTCAAACATGCCTTCAGCCGCCTATGCTGAAACATCTGACCACCTGGGAATAGTGTGACTCTTCATGTCTCCTAAACTTTCCTTCATTCGTAGGGAATTCAGTCTTGAGCCTTTCTTCTGTCTTTATTTTCTCTGTAAGCAATGCTTTTATAGAGTAGATGGTTTTGTTTAATTCACTGTATATACTTGAAGCTCTAGTCTCTAAACAAGAATGAGACAAGCTGTAGAGCAGAAGTTTGCTGTTATCTTAAAAAAGAAACAAATTCATCTGCAGAGACAAAAATTCTGCAAAGGGAGTAAATATCAAAGGAATGATTTTATTTTTTATTCTTTCCCTCCTTCCCTCTCTCCCCCTTCCTTTCCTCCCTCCTCCCTCCCTCCTTCCCTCCATCCCTTCTTCTTTTCCATCCCCCATGAGCATACGCTGCATTTTCATCTATTGGTGTCAAAGAGGAACCAGGGATGTACTTACCATTTGGAGGGTAGTGAGGGTATAGTTGCAGTGTGAGCCAGGGAATGTGTTTGTGCTCTGTCCAAGACCCTGCATACAGCAGCCAGGGCTTAGAGGAATTACAGGTTTCTTCACCCTAGCACTTGGCAGGGTGCAGGGCAGTGTGTAAAATTTGATATGCATTTTGAGTGCACTCAGGCTTGGCTATCCCTGGTACATCTATGCAATTGAAAGCCCTGAAAGGTTGAGGATCTTTGCCCACAGGGATCCCAGCCAGCTCTGGGCAGTTGGCTCAAGCCTTGGAAGGATATAGAACTTTCTCTCTCCAGGATAGAGGCTGAAGCAGATAAGAGGTGGGGCTGGAGGAGATGAAGAACTAATGACACTAGGCTTGGGGCATCAAGAAAGTTTTTTTTTCCCCCCATTGGACAAGGATGTCAATTTAACTGACTTAGGAGTTTCCTCATATTGAAGATAGTCCTACTCCTCAAAAATTCTGAGCTTGGTATGTTATGAGGAGTCCCATCTCTCAGAATCAGTGAGGCTGTAGGCTGACCACCTTGGAGCTGTCATGGCTACCAGGAGGTACACTGGCCATAAGTTTGTATGGAAACTCTAAGGAAGGTTCTAATATTTCACTGTAATTTGGCTTCTGGAGGAAGCTGAAGGATGTTCTGATGAGGACAGAATAGTTATGAGGCAGACCACACAAGCGGCTCTATGCCAGAGGCCCAACCATGGTGATCATCAGATGGAGCCCTCTTTTTGTAGATTCATATGAGATAATATTTTTAAAAGTAAAAACAGTATACGTTCAAATGGAGTAATATCCCCTAATTATTTCTATTGATTAAGATTTGAATTTACTTTGATTTTTCAATATGGGCCCTGAAGTTGTTTTTTCAGTCCTAGGAAATTCAATATTGTTTTCCTCTTGTCTTTATTTTCTCCTCTTTTAATATGAGAGGATGAAGATGAGACGTTTCTGCTCAGTTCATTTTCTATTTGAAGCTCTTGTTCATGTTCTTCATCTCTTTACAATGTTTTGTGTATTCTGGATGGTTCCATTCCCAGTGCCAGGTTCATTAATCTGATGTTTAATTTGCACCATGCATCTTCTAATACATGAATGCCTGCATTTTTTCCTTTTACTCTCTTATTGGATTACATTAAAAATTCCATTATTTTAAAGCCTAGTTTCCTGTCCTGATATTAATGTTCTTAATTTTTCTTTTGTCCTCTTTAATGATTTTATGCATACCACATTTTAGGATTTTGGGTATTTGTTGGCATTTCTAATTCTTGGAATGCCAGTTCTATTTCTATTTACTGTTTGTTCTAACTACTGGTTCTACTTAGGATGGCATAGGCTTTCTGTGGTTTTTAAGGTTTTGGGAAGGGGGTGCATATCTGAGCATTGTAGTCCTAAAGTTGACATTGTTTATTTTTTGATGGTCAAATCCTCTTCATGCTTTTATTAAGGCAGGCCCACAGTCATTGAGTCATTGAATAGGAGCTCATTCAGCTAGCCAGCTTGTCTCCAGGGTCCCTCATCTCTGCTGCTTGATGGCTAGCATCGTGGGTAGCCCTCATGTCTGCATATCTTTTATAGGAATTCCAGGATTTAAACTCATGTCCTTATGCTTACATGGCAAATGCTTTACCCACTGATAATCTCCAAGTTCCTGAGTTTCAAGCTGTGATGGTGAACTTATTTTTCAATGGAGGGCTTGCTTTCTGGTGGCAGTCCTATTTGGGTGCTGTGATAACCCCCTTTAGAACAGATGTGTAATTTCCCCTGAGGGACAAAGGAAGTTCACTGTTACAAAACCAGAAGCTTTTCTTTGCAACAGACAAACAAAATTATAGAAACCACAACCAATCAAAATTCAGAGCTGTGGCGCTCAGTCCCAGTGGATACACCTGCAAAACTCTCCCACACCTAAAGCTCAGGGATCGTGGGGGAAGAGGAGGCAGAAAGATTGTAGGAGCCAGAGCATCAGGGAGTTTTCTGTGAGGTGGTGTCTTCTAGTAATGTCAGAAGCTACACCCATAAAATCTCTTCACCATGACTGTCTGAACATGAGCCTAGCAAGGACCGCAGCACTAGACACGCCAAAGTAGACAGGGAAATGACCATAAAACCTTAGCACTACACAGAGCTACAGACACTAAAGAATGCCCAGTTTGAAAGAGAGCAAAGAAGGAAGAGTTTGAAGGAAGGAAAGGGGAAAGGAAATGATATAATCTCAAAACAAATGAAAAATGGAGAAAGGCATTTTCCATTCCAAAGTAATAAAAATGAATGCATTTTCTTTCTTTGTGTAGGAAAACTTTGGCTTGGCAAAATATTGTAGTACATGTAGTGCTGGTTGCTCAAACCTGACAACCTAAGTTTGATTTCCAGGACCTACATAAAAACAGTGGGAGAGAAATAACTCTTTACAGTTGCCTTCTGACCTTTACATAGATGCTTGCCACATTCAATTCCACATATACTCCCATCATATACATACATAATGATAATTATTTTTTAAGTAAAAATAACCTCATACATGACTGTCCTGATGCTACTTTCCCAGCTTCCATTTTCTGAACTATTTAAATTTAGGTTCCATGTCTGTTTCTGAATCAGCTGGGTGCTGGTTCTCATAAAAGATGTTTTACTGTACCCAGAAATATGAGGGGATGACAAGAAAGTCCTTTGATAAGTAAAGAAGATATTTCCTAACCTGTTTTTGTCTTTGTTTCTCTGGTACATGAATCCTTCCCTACATTCAAGGAAAACTTATAGGACATCTTCTCACCACTGAGCCTGTTGGTGATGTTTACAACATCAGGGATGCCATGTTCTCTTCTCCAAGGTTATTTGGTACTTATGCATTTTTATATGCAGATTGCATACTATTTCTCCTAGAACTCTTCATTTGACTTTCTAGTCCAAATAATCTAAGTCTTTCTCCAGAATCCTATGTGTGTATTTCTCATACTCCTTGCCATAATGTATTCTAATGATTCTCTTGCCTGTCACCCCACCCCTTCCCATGTTTCCACACCACATGGCAGAACAGAGGTAATTAATGAGAAAGGCCCAGTAGACTCATTTCTGCATCCTGTTGCTGGCTTACAGCATTTTCTCTTCATTGTCTCCCCCCAAAACTTTAAGTTAATGTTGGTCTTGTATCCAAGTATGGAAGGTTCTTCCTTGTCATATTAGTCTTACATTCAGGTATGAGAGTTCTTCTCTGTAATCCCTTGGAGGTAGGAGACAACCCAGGATAATTAGTGAGACTGGTATAAACTCTGGAAGGGGAAGAAAAGGTTCTTTATTTCAAACACATTGCCTTAGAATTTTTTGCTGATGAATATATTAAGAAATAATTGGAAAATAAGAAAATCAGAAGCCAGGAGAGAAGATGAAGGCAGGCATGTAAGTGTAAAACCACAGAGAAAGAAGAGCTTCTTCAACTGATTCACACTGTGTAAGCAGAAATGAAATGAAACTGGTTTGGGGGGGGGGTAGCTTAAGGCAGGACAGCAGACAGTGGAACAGAGAAGTGTACATAAGGTCACCAGAGGAGAACCCCAGGCCACCGTTCTGCTGGAAGGCAAGGGGGAAGAGACAGGCAATAATAGACATGTCTCACCCAGGGGCAATGCTACCTGGGCTGATTTCAGACCTCATTGGTTAACTCTGAGTGAGGTTGAAGGCAGAACTGATTTGACCTGTCCTTGTGGCATGATTGGCTCCCTAGTGGCATCTTACATGGCAGAGAGCCATAAAATTATTCATTCATGAATGAATTCACAAAGAGCATAAAGAACAGTGTTACACAGCATTTGGAAACATTACTCAATAGGTCAAGTCCAAAGATGGAGTGTGTGTCATTAAATCACACCCCTCTTGAAGACATTTGTGCCTTTGATATATCAGACTCAGCCTGATAGTCAATGCCTTTTGACTTTGAGATCAATTCATTTACCTTATCATCACTCATTTATATCTATTCAAGAACCTTCCATCAGTATGGATCACATGTTTTCTGACTGTAAAGCTCATACCACTACTTGAACTTG
The DNA here is from genome assembly GCF_008632895.1 of Mastomys coucha. Taxonomy (NCBI): domain Eukaryota; kingdom Metazoa; phylum Chordata; class Mammalia; order Rodentia; family Muridae; genus Mastomys; species Mastomys coucha. The sequence continues at coordinate 112,148,778 of NW_022196912.1, read as the reverse complement.
TGGATTATCCCTGTTTAATGCCACCTCCTTCGTGAAGCCTTTCTAGAGCCCCCAAACCATTTACAAATCTCTTCATCCCCTGAGTTCCAATGGTCTCACCTGCAGTAATACTTTTATTTTATTATGCAGTGTGCTTCTGCTTTTCTACATTTATATGGTATATATTTTAACCCTTCCTACTCTGGCTCTCACTCTGTGGAGGGTTGACCCCAAACCAATTTCATCTTTGGTGCCCTAACATGTCTAGTACTGTGGCTTGGCTACAGAGGTTTGATACACATTTGAAAATCAAAGGAGGGAATGTTACATAGCATCAGACATTATCATGGGGACATTACTAGGTTGAGGCTAAAGGTCAGGAGTTAGGACTAAAGATTTCACTAGGGTTTCAAGTGCAAGTCAAATCTGAATGAAAGTGAATCCATGGAGACTTTCTTAGGATCCACCTTAGCAGTGGTTCACTCAATATAAACACAAATAGAATACATCCTAGGCAGCCAGAGGCAGAGAGTACACACATACACAGACACACACACACACACACACACACACACACACACACACACACAGACACAGACTCACACAGACACACATACACACAGACACATACACAAAGACACAGAAACAAACACAGACACACACACAGACAAAGACACACAGACATACACAGACACAGACATACACACACACACACATACACACAGACACACAGACACACACACAGACACACACACACACGGACACACACAGACACACACACAGACACACAGATGCACACACACAGACACACATAGACACACACAGACACAGACACACAGACACACAGACACATGCACACACAGACACACAAACACACACACACACACACACACACACACACACACACACACCATTTTTTGTTTGTTTGTTTTTCTGAGACAGGGTTTCTCCTGTATAGCCCTGACTGTCCTGGAACTCACTCTGTAGACGAGGCTGGTCTCAAACTCAGAAATTCGCCTGTCTGTGCCTCCCAAATTCTGGGATTAAAGGTGTGCGCCATCACTGCCTGGCACACACACACCTTTTTAATGACATATTTGACTTATCTCAATATCTCCCAGCGATAGGGTCAGGGCTCAGTATTTCAAGTTACATACAATAGGAAAACAAATGTGATGGTTAATTTCACGTGTCAATTTGCTTGAGTCATTACATGATAACCAGGATAAACTTTACTCCTGGGTATTCCTGTGAGGGTGTTTCAAGATGTGAGTAGTCCACCATTTAATGGTGGACTTGGTGAAGTAGATCTGTCTTCTCTATGTGGATGGACATCATCCAGTCCACTGAGGGCCCAATGAAATAGAAGGTAGAGTTAGGGAGAACTGTCCCTTGGATTGGAATTTATACCACCACCTCCTCTGGCTTGAAGGATTTCAGACTCACACCAGCTAGAAGAGCACCCACCATTGGCTATGGTGGATCTCCATTGGCTATTTGAAGATCTCGAGGCTGTCTAGCCTCTACAACTAGTTTTTTCCCTACTTACATTCTCCATGTTCTACTTTGTTCTCTATCCCCACTGCCCCATTGGCTCACTGGCTCTGTTTCCCTAGAACATACTATTATTACAACAGCCTTATTCAGAAAAGTATTGAGGGCATTGCTCCCAAGTGCCTGCTGTAGTTTGATCTCAGCTGGGCTATATTGGGAATCTTGCATCTTCTATCCAACAAGAAGAGTCAGTTAGCAGCCAAGTGCTCATGTAAGTACCTTGGAGATGTGACCTGCGTCATTTCGGTGTTCATTTAGAAGTCAGGGGAGCCCTACCGAGGCTCACTCGAGTCTTGTTATAAGTCCCGCTTAAACTGTTTCTCCTCCTGAGTGTCTGTCCAGTGGTTCCACTGTTCGATTTTTTTACTTGCAAGCATTTTTCTCCCTCTTTTTTTCTCCTGTTCAAATATTAATATGTAAAGGGAAATTTGGGAAAGAAGTTGTAAACATTCTTTTTTTGTATCTTATCTGTCAAATAATCTCATTAATGGCATTGAAGCTAAGTTATCGTAGGCAGGGACATATTCGAAAAAAGTTCAGAAAGGCAAAGTGTTGCATGCATCCAGTTTTTCAGGCATGCTATTAGTTTTAGACAGGTGACATACAGTCCTAACCATTATCCTTTGTATCCATTTGCATTCCTCAGGCATACAGCACCTGGGATGTGGTAGCTGGTAGTGTGGGGTACTCACCTAGGCTACTTCATGCTGGAAATTATTTTACTTAGGGATGAATGGACGAGGAAATATCACAATGAAGGGACAAATATAAGGAGCTTATGAAAACCAGGTTTTGCCCATAAGCATCAATACACGTTCATTGTCTGAACAGGTGACATCTAATTCCGGCTTACCTGGGTGATAGCTCAGAGTTTGGGGAACCTCCTGGCCTTTAAAAAGAAAACAAAAGCTGCCAGATGAAAAGGAGAAAAAGAATTGCTTTTACAATGATATAGTTGCAGAGATCATAGAATTTCAGATCAGCAACAAATGTGCTCACCTATCTTTTCCAGAGAGGAATGCTCCCTGAGATTACCTCTAGGAAGTTTAAATGTATGGAGAAGAAACAGTCCTGAATATCTAAGAAGTAATGGAATCACGAGTAAATAAGCAGCTTGGTTTCACCACAAATAAATCATCCAAGACTGATCTGGAAGCTGTTTAAAATTCACAGCGGAGGGGAACAGAGTCATTGCAATACATCTTGATTTGGGGAATGCATTTGATACCACATCACGAAATTATACTTATAAAATTAATTGACACTGGCTTGGATATGAGCACTGTCACAGGGATTGATAATTTCCAGGGGATCTGTAAACAAGGCATGGTGATGAATAGTGCGATATCCAGAGAGAGGTAGTTGATTAGTAGGGGTGCCACGGAGATTGCTGTTAAGCCTGATCATATGCAACAATGTTATTAATGGCTTCTAAGAGAAAGTAAAGAGAATGTTAATGAAATTTGCAAATTATACAAACCAGGGTGGTGCTGGAATAAATCCAATAAGAATGATGGATAGGATTTATTCTGAGAGATATAGACAGGTTCAACATATGGGTAATAAACAGAAAAGTGAAATTCACTTTCAAAAAATGCAAAGTAGTTTAGATTAAGGGACAAAACAAAAGGAAATCTTATTTCTATAAGGGCACTAAGAACTTAATTTGCACAATGTTTCAGGTCTTTTTTACCAGCTACCAACATATCTTTCTCTACTCTGAGGTGGTGTTTTCTTCTACTTATTGCTGCCCACCTGTGCAGGTTTTCTATGAAAACCTCCCTGAATGATCTAGCCACTTTGCATATCTAAAATTTTTGAAAATAGTGCTCTTTTTCATCTGTCAGTAAAAGTTGACATTCCTTTCAATATCCATCCTCATTGCCTCTACAGATGGTATGTATGGTCTACCTCTACTGTGTGGCTACATTAGTTAGCAAATAATTGTATTGGGACTCTAGATTCATTGAATTCTGAATTCTCGCCATGGATAGAGGAAAGACGACTAGCTAAGTACATGGATTTGAAGGTCAAACAGAATGAGGAATTCAGGCCAAGCCCCACACCAACCAACTATGAGTTATATGAATTCTTGAAGTATTTTCCAACCTCACTTGTTCCAAAAAGAAAATGGACATTATTGCAAGAATTCAACAAACACTCTCTTTTACAAAGGTCTAAGGAGCTAGCTTTTTCTCTTCATTGTTGATAAGCTTAATGGTAACATTTACTTAAGTTTTTTCAATTGCTTCATTCATGAACTCTCTGGGAGCAAGATATCTGTCCCCAGTTTTGTATATTTCTCCTGGAGTACAGTGAGGCTTTCGGGGAACCACCGGGTAGCACACAAACAGGGTTCTTTCTGCAGCCTGTAGACCAGTTCCTTTTGCTGTACAGATTTTGTGTTTTGCAGGGAAATGGAGAAGTGAGGCAATTAAAGTCCACTCTCAATCCCTTTCACAGATGTTAGAGGAATGCACACAGATTTCTACCTCAGACCTACGTGTTGCTTCCAACAGCTAGCAGAAGGTTTCCAATGTCTCTCTTGAAGTCTGGTGACATCATGTCTGCAGCAGTATGGGGATATATGGGCCAGATGTAACCAGATGGGTCACAGGTGAGAATAAAAACAAAAGCCAGGTAGAATGGTCACAGGGTCATCTAGCTTGATTTATGATGAGAAGCTTTGGAGGGAGTATAATGACATTCACATAATACTTGTAATTACCTGATATATGGCACCCTGAGGAAGGCCATAATAGTTTGTAATGTGTGGAATCAATAGTTTGGGTAACAAAGAGAAAGAGGAACTTGAAATCAGTATTTCTTTAGGCTGGTATTACTCTAGTTCTCTGGGTCTGGAATAGTCATTTTGGGTGTGGGCTTGGCTTGCACATGCATAGGCTTTCTAAGTACAACAGAAGCACTAGGAAGATTTCAGCCAGTTGCTCTCTAAGCTATGATATGTGTTGTTGTCGAATGTGCAGATACGCTAGAAACTTCCCAGCATGTATTCCCTCATACTTGCCAGAAATGTCTATTCATCAGTTTTTTTGTTAAGTAACAAACATCTCAGCTGAGGCTGTTTGGCAAGCATGGGTCTGCAGTGACATAGAGTTTGACTAATCTACACTAACTTATGGCCAGGGTCGACTCTAGTTGAGTTCAAGTAGACTCATGTGGGTGCCTGAGACAGGCTCTCCATGGGAGAGATCACGGTACTGCAGAAGATAAAGCCAAACTATGGAAGCCTATTTAGAATCTTGGCCTACATCACCATTACTCATATCTATTGGCCAGTGTATTACATGGCCAACTTCAATATCAGGGAGACAAGGAAGTATTTTCAGTTTACATTATAGATAATGTAAAATCATATGCAAAGTACATGTGATTATGTAATGGCAAAGAATGAAGAATCATGAAAAGTAACTTCATCCTTAGAACCAACCTCTAGGTCCCTTCTGTTGCTCAATTGTCAGCAAACAATTCCTGTCCACTTCTTATCCCAGACCAACTATTTTCACAATTTCTGATCCAATCTCTGGATGTAACTACTTTTTGAACCTTTGATGTCTCAATTCTCTAGCTAGTACAGCCCAAGCTTGCACTCATGGCTCATCTGTACAACATGAGAAGTACTTGGAACCCAAGGACCCTCTGTTAGTGCTCATGTGACTTCTATCGTTGGTTGTCTATGGATGCAGACATTGATGCTAGAAAGCAGTTATCATTTCTTATTGCTCTATTCAACCCTGGTTGCCTTAGAGAGAGGAGGAACATACTTTAACAGCAAATCTCTAGGCATTTTTTTTTCCAGAAGAATCTTGCACTAAAATAAATTTTCTTCTTTGCAATATAATTCTGAGATGATTTCAATGAAAGGTAGTTTTATTTCAAGTGTCATTGTGGAGTTAAAGTAGGCCATAGATTGAAAAAGGAGGAGGAAGAAGAAGAGGAGGAGGAGGGAGAAAAAAAAGAGGAGGAGAAGGAAGAAAAGGAGGAGAATCATCAGTATTTCAGATGCTTTGAATAATATTTGGAAATGCAAAAAAGTTTCAGGAGACTTCATAAAATATCAACTTCTGATAAATAAATATGTTTAGCCCACAGTAATTGAGGGATGGAGGTGGTCATAAAATGTGGTCCAGCATGAAGTCAGAGGGAAGGAGCTGTTTGTGTCCAGCTCCCAGGCAGGCCAGTAGCTCCTGGAGATCTTTCTAAACTGATGACCTTCTTTTAATGTCATTGGTGGAGGCTGTGTACTATTGGTCTCCACTCTACTTCTTGACATACTGTACTTTTCCTCTCCCTGGGACCTTTGCATTCACACCCACTTCTGTCCCGTATACCCTTCCCTAACTTTTCCTGATTGGCTTCTTCTTATCTTTTGTAAATATTTTTCAATAACCATCAAATCCATATTTGCTTCTGTCAGGTATCAATAGTTTTTAATGCCCCATAACTTCCTCCTGGGGTCAGATGTTTAGAGGGTGAAGGGAAGTCAGGACTTTACTCATTTTTTTGTGGGTAGGCTATGTACCTCTATTAGAACTTTCTCTCAAGATTTCCTGTGAGCACAGCTTCCTCCTTGTCTTGCCATAGTTGGAATGAGGGAAGTGGGAGAATCTTTAGAATATGGGGCATATGGAAGGTTCTTGCATCTCCAAGGGTAATATTATAGGCTCTCTGTCTTTCTTTGTCTCCATCTCTGTCCATCTCTCTGTCCCTGTCTCTGTGTCTGTCTCTCACTTTGTCTCTGTCTTTATATCTGTCTCTGTCTGTGTGCCTGTCAGTCTGTCTGTCTTTGTGCTTATGGGCCCCTCCCCGGAGGGAGGGAGGGAGGGAGTGAGGGAGGGAGGAGGAGAGAAGGAGAGAGAGAGAGAGAGAGAAAGAGAGAGAGACAGAGACAGAGACAGAGACAGAGACAGAGACAGACAGAGAGAGACAGAGAGAGACCCATGGACCCACGCTTTGTGGACTGGGTAATTGTTTTAGGTATTTCACTGAAGTAGCAGAATGCCTACTTCCATTTGCCCATTGCCCTTTTAGGTTGGTAAAGTTTCTCAACTATTTCTAGCTTTCTCTCCCAGTCCCCAAACTTGATTCCCTGCTGGAGTCTCTCTAATAGTTTTTTAGTGAATAATTTCCCTCTCAGCTTTACTTAGTTACTGTTTTAATTTTCCATTTTCTTCCCAAAGGACCCTAATTAACACAGTGACCACTTAAATATGTTGTTACATTCCCCTTCGCTAATTTTCTCTCCCTGTGTGCGGGCACACAGTTATATAATTTACTTACTTGTTACTCTCTACCTGGACTTTTGCACTTGTGAATTTTGTTAGAACAGGGAAGAGAACTCATTTTATTTATCACAGTATAGTCTTCACATGGAACTATGTGTCTGGCTCAGAAATGTTTATTGTGTAAAAGTATAAAATCCAATGTTGGGTAGCAAGGCAGTGATGGGGACCTAAGAAGGGAACATTTTTATTTGAGCAGTTGCTGTTTGTGAGAACCATGCTGTGCCTAACCTCATTTATGATTCCCTATGGATACATGTGAGTAACATGTCTGATCATACATAGAAGGCAGAAACTGGGGGCTAAACACCTTTCCAGGAGACGGTGGTAGTAGATGATGGTGCCAGGATTTGAACACCTTTCTGACTGACTCCACTTGTGCTTTGAGTGACCACATTAACCTAACTGATTGGTTGTAATATAGACTGGACCCGATAGCTGAATCATGCCCCCCAGCCCCGCCCCAGGGGGCAGATGAATCAGGTTCAGGCTATGCAGCCAGAAGGGCTCCTCCTTTACTCCTTATTTCCTTAAATGAATTGCTGAGCTTAGCTTGAGCCTGTGGTAGGTAAGGTGACTATTCTCACTCTGCAGATTCTGCCTCTGTGTGCCTGTGTGTATCACGATCTTCTCTTATGTGTATCAAGGTGTGAAAGGAGGTTAATTTCATACTAAGCAGAACACCTGTCAAAAAATTAAGGCCTTAAGTTTACAAAGCCCCAGTCTCCCTTTGATTATTACTGTAACTTGCACAGACAGAAGATAATCTCTAAATTATACAGGACTTCATGATTAAAATATTTTGTGCCTCCCTTTTAATAGCTCAAAAAGAAAGAGTATGTGACTTTGGGGGCTCAGTGTAAAATTAAGTGATAACAGAGCCAGAGAGGAATATAATAAATATGCAAAAAGGGACTAAAATAAGCATTTCTAATAGGTCCATCCCATAAGAAGATTCTATGTGTGAAATTGAAAGACTTCCTAGGGAAAATCTTTGGCCCATTTGCTTTTAAATTCACTTTTTATGCTCTTTTGTTACAAAAAAAATGTTTTAAGCTCCATTATCTTATTGCAGTGGAACATGATCAAAGAAATTGTTCTCTGAGCTATGGAGTTTCCTGAAAGTTGGCCTGCAGAAAACCCTTGCAGAGGGCAGGGACCTGCCGAGTCTCCTGCCAGTCCAGGCTCGGGGTAGGAAGAGTGGTTGTTCTGATTTTTCCTCCAAAGACCAAGGCTTTAGCTATTCCCAGACATAATCTATCAATGAGAAGAACTCGGAAATATTTATGGAGGCCATCTGGGTTAGGACTAGCGGGTGAGAGAATGAAGGATAGCAGCAGACCCGAAGGAATTCTTAAGTTAGCTGAGGAGACCAGTCACACATAGATGGTAGTGGGTAGTGTGGGGGAGTCGGATCAAAGAGGAGAATCTGGAGAATTCTAAAATCAAGGGTGGATGGCCACAGGAGTGACCTCTGTGAATGTGAGGTTAGTATGCCTACCGGTAACCAGAAAATCCAGATGACCAGAAAGGAATGGGGGAGGGGAGGAGTGGGCTTCTGAAACAATGGAATATTATTGGCAAAGATTTGGAGTCTGATTTACCCACGTAGAAAGCTTCTAGTTGGACTGAAGGCAGCAGACAGCTTGGGAAGTGTGCTCCAAATCGATTTAAACTCTGAGAGTACCTTTGCTGCTCATATCGGTCCTTGGTTTCCCTTCAACTCTTAATTCAAATATCAAGAGAGCTGTACAGAAGAGAGGGAGAGAATGCAAACAGCCTTTACTTCTCAGCATATTTCATCTGTTCTAAGAAAGCTTGGAAAATTCACACATATCAGATGTCTTTGCTCAAGATTTATCATAGTGGTGAAATGACTCCTTCAGAGAGGTAAACTCAGACATGTTTTTTTTTTTTTTTAAAAAAACATATTATAGAAGGATTTTGGTAACTTTGCCTTTTCAGTGGCTTTGACAGCTTAAGAGGTTTTGTGGATTTATTTAGAGTTTTCTTCATTATAATGCAAACATTAAAGTTTTTAAAAGGGCCTTAGACTACTTAAATGTTTCTTAAAACAATATTTAATGGGTATATGAGTCTTGTTGGTGTCTGCAATTGAATTATTTAAAAGAAAAGTTGGTAAACAGACTGGACTGTTGTATCTCAGATATGTCTTCATTTCACTTTAGATCGTTTATGAAGCAGGTTGAATTTTGGCTCTTGTGAAGCAGATTATTACATTTACATGGCAAGAACACAGATGAGCTAATATAACCCCCAAACTTTTTGTCTCACACACCATAGGCTGAATAGTTATAGCTAATATATTGTTGTAGTTTGCCTGCTTTTTTTCTTTTACCCTAGAAGCAAAGGAGTGGGAAAAGAATGGCTTATTGAGTACCTTCTACCTGCTTTGTGCTAAGGGTTTGCAAGAGCTTTCTTGTCTAGTTAGTAATGTTACACTAGAGGTAGCTATCACTTCTGTGATTTATAAAATGGGATAATAGTGCCTGCGTTTCTGAGATACTAGTAGGCTATAGCCAGACAGTACTTGTATACTACACAGCTTAATATCTTCCTCATAGCCATTATCATTATTACTACCATTTAAATTTTATTTACCTTACAAGGTTATTCAATCACCAGAAGGCAAGATAAAGAGGCTCAAAAGGACTCATAATATTTGTGAATAAGAAAAGGAAATTAGTTTACTTGTTTTTTTTTTATAGCATTTATATGTGAGAAACAGGCTTGCATTTCAAGACTTCTTAGAAATTTAGGCAGATTTTAATACATTCAAGTTTAATCAAAGCAGAACGCCTACCTAAATCTTGGTTTCTAATAATATTCTCTGATGAAAGGACCCAGAACTCTTTGGGTGAGTGGCTGATTCTAGGGCTGGGAGGAAGTATTCAGGATAAGTCTGGATCATTTTGTTCTTCCAAAAAGAAAATTCTTAAAAATTGAAGCTAAGTAAAATAGAACACCATAATGATAGGGTATGCCAAAGAGATGCAATAGCCAAGTGAGAGACTCCCCATTGCCAACAACTATGAACAACTAAACAGGAAAGGGGAGTGTGGATTATAGCCCGAAATTTAAAATAAATATTTATGAGTCCACACCGGCACAAATAAATGATTGAGTATTAGATAGGAAAAGAGACAAATGATCAATACGGAAGAATCCATTTAACTTCTGGAGAGTCTAAATCCTCAAGGAGGTGGAGTGCAAAGTTCCCACTCTGTAAGTGTTGGTTGGGCTTCATGGCTTTTTTTCCAAAGTGAATAATACACAAGTGGTAAGAAAAGAGGATTTTGTAGAGGAAACTTGAGAGACATGATCTCAGCCAGGGCTGGAGAAAAACATTTGCAAAGAGGTCACTTCATCTCTGTGAGGTTCCTCCCAAGAAACCATAAGCTCCGACTAATCATAAGGTCACCAACAGGAGTTCCACTTTAGGGATCGTTTACAAAATGCTTGGTTTTTCAAAACTCTTCAAAGCCAACGAGTGGAGGTTTAAGAGGACATGATTAAATGTAGCCTAATAGCCTGGGTAGGATCCTAAAACAGAAGCTATAAAGTTGGTACTAACTAGGAGTTTCTTCATAAAGTATAGATATTAAGTGATAGCAAGCCAGTAATATTATTTCCTTAATCATAACATATGAATCATACTAATATAAGATTTTAATAATAGAAAAAATTGGACACAGCAAATAGGAACAACTTCCCTCAAATTAAATTTTACATGAATTTAATTGGGTAAGGAAAGATTTTTGGATTGGGGAAATGAGAGCAAATACTGCAATTTGCAGCATGGTCTGACAAGTGTCATGAGCAGAAAATGGACAGTGAAGTACAGGAAATAGAAAGTAGATACAGAGGACGTCATCCAGAAACTTGCCATAACTCCTGAAATTCACATTCTGTAATGGATCAAGCAAGACCTTAAACCTAGGGCTCATTATTTTTTCTGAAGATAGCCTGAGATCAATGAAGCCAGAGACATGTGGAACAAGCAAGCAGGTAATTACTTTTTTTAATGTTCTGATGCTTTATGTTTATTTTTTAAAAATGAATTATATATATATAATATATGATACATGATGCAATATATGATATAGAATATAATATATAGGATATTGAATATAGAACACATAATACAATATATAAATATAAAAAATAGAAAGAAACTGAACATAGGCTATCAAAACAACTTCCCTCAAATTAAATTTAACAAGAATTTAATTGGGCAAAGAAAAACTTATGGATTGGGGAAATCCCAAATGTACATATTATGTATATAATATGTTATGGCATAATTATATATTATATATTTAAGATTATATATTTATATAAGTATAAATTATTTATATAAAATTTGTATAAATATATACATTGTACATCATATTATATAATATATCATATTATAATATAATATATCATATTATAACTTATTATGTAATGTTATATAACTGTTGTTGATAGGGCTCTGCTGAAAAGAACAAGAAACTTTGAGTTAATGGGTACTGTGGTCAAAGCATGCTTCAATATGAAGGCATTTGAGAGTAGGAAGAGGGTGGTGATGTTTTGAGAGTTACCTTAGTAGCATGGGATATTGCTGTAAATAAATACCTTCTTCATGAAACATAGAAAAGGCAGGAAGGATTTATTTTGGCTCAGTTTGAGGGTACAGTTCATCATAGTGGGGACATCAGGAGTTGAAGCAGCTGGTCACATTACATCTGAAATCAGAAAGTAAAGAACGATGAGAACATGCTTGCCACCAGCTAGCTTTCCCCTTTTTATGCAGTCCAGGATGTTAGCTCAGGACATGAGGACAGCAATGTTCAGGGTGGGTCTTCTACTTCAATGAACACAGTCAAGATAATCTTCACAGATGTGGTTAGAGGCTGACTATTCTAGATGACCTTCAGTTTTGTCCAAAGGCTTATCCCCTAGTGGTCGTGTTGATAATCAATATTAACCACTAACTATTAAATTATCTATCATTTAGGTAAAAAACTCTAGGATACGATGCTAGCCTTGAAAAGGGAAAGGGAAAATGTGTTTATGAGATATATGTCATTAGAGAGAAAGCAGTATTGGATGGGGACAAGAAGAGAAGGAAAGTCGTATACAAGTATAAAGAATATACATAAAAAATGAAAGGCATTTAAAAGAAATATGAATCAGGCAGGAAGCGTAGTTATAGGGGATAGTGAGTTTATTTGTAGGGCAGTTGAAAATTGAAGTACTATTGAGACATTCAGATTGGGTGGTGCTATTGATGTATTCTCACACTGGGTCTTGGGGTTGAAATTGGAAATACAAATTAGAAGTGATAATTTGGGACAGTTATAGAGAAGTACTGTCTGAGGTTGAATAAGCAGTGCACAGAAGAAAAAAATCAGGATACAAATATATGAGATGCTCAAGGTCAGGTCTAGACATCCAAGAGCAAGAATTTCATGTCACATTTATGGTCCGTCACTCTCTCCCTCTCTTCATGCCAGAATTGAGCACAAAATAACTCTCTCAGATAACTTGGTAAGAGTAGCTCTCTGGCCCAGGAATTACTAGAAAATACAGTCTTTTAGTGAACGATTTGTGTTGAGTCTCCAACTTCCAACAAGAAGGTTATTCTAAGGAGGGTTCCCATATAAGACAACAGATTGTGGTGTTACTGGCATCTCTGTGAATGACTGGGGAAGAACTGAAGAAGCATATACATATATTTGACAGTGAAAGTTTTAACTCAAAAGAGAAAAAAAACTGGCAGGCATATATGGTATAATGGAGCAATGGGTTTGGGCAAGATGACTCATGAGCCTAGAGTCCCTTCCCAGGGTTCTTTCTTAGGAATCTAAACAGAAGTGATTATGTGGGGAAAGACTTCTGGATTCTTACCCTGATTGACTGATGGGCTGTTATATGTAGCTTTGGATTATCTGTCTGTGTCAGGGCCACCTGTCTCATAATTTTAATCACATATATGTCCCTTTATACATATATAAGAGATGGTAAATAGAGGTTTTACTAGGACAAGTCACTTCCATTGCAGGTACATCTTCACAGTGCTTGCACCAACTAATGGTTTAAACTGGCCTTGTAAGGTGGTTATCAACTTGACACAGCCTACAATTACCATAAAGAAAGTTTCAATAAAGAATTTTCTATATCATGTTAGCCTGTACACATATCATTGTGGAATTGTCTTAAGTTGAGGAGTGGGGGGAACCAACCCACTGAGGGTGACACCATTCCCTAACAGGGAGTCCTGAAGTATATGAGTGGAGAAATGGAGCCGAGCACAATTAAGCAAGAAGCAAGAATGCTTGATCCATTTCTTTCTGCCTTTAATTGTAATGTGGTGTGATAGACGTCTTTGAGTTCTTGTCATCTTGACTTTTATGCTGCAATGGACTGCAGTCTGACATTATTAGTGGAAATAAACCCCACTCTTCACTAAGTTGTTTTTTGTCTGAGTATCCTAGCAACAATGGTGAAAGTAGAACCCATCATTCCCTCTCCTTCTAATGAGAAGTGCCTGACCACAGATTACCTCAAGGAATATAGAAACTGAACATTGTCTTATTGGGTAGGGGAAGTCACTATTTCAAAGGAAGGTACCCAAGGATGGCTAGGATGTTCCTCTGCTTACCTGCCTCTGTGGGGCCAAATATCTTTGCCATGCAAATCAGGACACTTGGGAGGGAAATGAGGCATCATAGACACTTCATCACAAAAGCAGAACAAAGGAACCAGGGCCATTCCAAGCAAACCCGGAGGTATATTTTGCCCAAACGATCCCATTTCTTTCAAGGTTTGTTGGGTGTCCTAATGGACCATTATACTGCCTCTTCTCTTTTTCTCATGGGGTTTTGTACACCTTGATGCTAACTTATAGTTTCTTGGTAATTATTTTAAGCAATCCTTCATCCCATCCTGTGTCTCAGCATGAATTATATTTATGTGAAATGTATAAACAAAATGTGCATCTCTAATAACATTATTTTCCCAAAGGAATTTCCAAGGGTTGGAGGGTGTTTGGAAGATAAACTCAGGGCCTTGTTTGTGGGCGTGGAGTAGGTTTGGAATCTTTAGTAAGAGGCAGATGATGAGCCCATGAGTGCTCTCTGGGCCTCTCTTTTCCAGTGTAGCAAACTCTCTAACAACTTCAACTTTCTAAAGCCTCAGAATAATTCTTTTCTGTTAACTCACAAAGTTCCCACTCAAGGCTTCCTTTATCCAGCCCCACATATTATATGCAATTAGCCACGTTTCATGTTTCAAGAGCTGCGATTGATAATTAGCCATTACTGTAATACATGCCGACCCCAAAGGGAGTTGATTGCCAAAAATAAGCAGAATAAGCAGAGCTGACAGAGTGCTGACAAACCAGTGGCAAGTGGAACGGGTAATGGTTTTGCCTATTGCCCTCTTCGTCACTGAAGCATGCACCAAGTTGCTGAAGGAGGACTTTAATGTGAAAGCTTTTTTCATTCCTCTTAAAAGGCACTAGATTAGAGAAAGCAGTGAATGGAGCCTTGAAAGGCAAAGTGTCTCTCAGTACTGCTGCCTTACTGTGAGTGCCCTTCCCTTGGGGTTGTTACCTTTGATGAGTTCCCATGAGATTAGGTATGCAAGCATGGCAGGCTTGCTAGAAACAGTATAATTTGGTGGCCCAGTCTATCACTTCTGCATGATGTTTACTATGTATGTAGGGAACAGAGATGAGACTTGTTTTTTGTCATTTAGAAGATTTGGTGGCGATGTGATTTCTGTGATTTTATGACATGGTATGCTGATTCTTTGTGTTTGTGACTTGGTCACAGGATACCCAGATATTTGGCTAAATGTTGTTTTGGTGTGCTTAGAAAGGCATTTCTTGGTAGGATTAGCATTTGGGTATAGAGATTTGTGAGGGCAGATTTCCTGCCCATCCCTCTCCCTCAGAGTGTTTTATTCAATCAGGTGGTAGTCTGGGAAGAATAAAAAAGCCTGTGCTCTCTTAACCACTCCTTGTGATGATTAATCTCAAGTATTAACTTCATGCAATTTAGAATCATCATGGAAACACATATGTGTGCACATCTGTGAGGGATTATTTTAGACCAGAGAATTTAGATAGACAGACCCACCCTAAATGTGGGCAGCAACATTCAGTGGGATGGGGTCTTGGACTGAATACAAAGGGGTAAGGGACCTGGACAGTAGCATTCATCCCTTTATTCTTCTTGACTGTAGATTCAATGAAACTCAACCTCCAGTCACCATGACTTCTCTATCATCATTGACCAGAATCTTTGAACTGTGAGCCAAAATAAGCCACTTCTTTTTTTAAGTTATTGACTTAGTTACTGTTTTATTGCTGTGAACAGACACCATGACCATGGCAAGTGACCATGGCAAGTGTTATTAAGGAAAACATTTAATTGGCTGTTTTATAGTTTCAGAGATTTAGTCTGTTTTCATCATGACAGGAACCATGGTGGCATACAGACTGACATAGTGCGGGAGAAGGAGCTGAGAGTTCTACATCTGGATCTGTTGGTAGCAGGAAGAGAATGCACTAGACCTGGCTTGAATTTCTGAGACCTCAAAGCCCACCCCCTAGTGATGCACTTCCTCCAACAAGGCCACACCTCCTAATACTGCCACTTTCTACAAGCACTGTTTTATTCAAACCACTACAGTTACATTTGGCAAATATTTTATCATGGTGAAAAGATGAATGACCAATATACACCTTTTGCTTGACTATAAGCCTTGGCAAGGTTTTTATTTGTTTGTTTTCTTTTGGTTTTCCATCATAGAACATAAAGAGAAACATTGGATTTTCTCACTTCTCAAAATTACTGACTGATTATCATCCTATTATGTTTTTTTTTCTGAGGAACCCCCAACCACTACAGATGCTTAAACTATTCTAGCACAGTTGTAATAAATTTCTGTGGCTTATGTAACTTCAACAAGAGTTCTTGAGGCTATAAATCAAAGATCAAGTTGGTGAATTAGGTCTCCTGAAGACAAAAAGGGAAGGCTCTGTTTTAGGATTTTCTTTTACTTGAAGTTTTTCCATCTTTACCTTGTGAGTCATTCTCTCTCCTCCATACTTCTCAGTGGCCA
>NW_022196912.1:112116065-112132797 GCF_008632895.1 Mastomys coucha | reverse complement strand
CTGGGTTGGGGCTCCCTGTAGTCATCTCATCTTAGTCACCTCCTTGAAGATCCTTCTCCAAACATGGTTACATCCCGTGATTTGAAGAACTTAGGACTCAATCATAAACATTTGGGATGGAGGCAGGAATAAGTATCAGCCTGCAGCAAAGACAATTCCATGACATTACTAGAGTCAGGCCTTGGTACAAAATACCTGAGAGGCTATACAACTATACAAAGAATTACAGGCAATTAAGGAGTCCTAAGAATGGAAGAAATAGTCCTCTCAGGGACATCACTGGTAATCCAATATCAAGTAGTCCTGAAAACATACATAAAAATAACATTATAAAGACTGAGCAGGTTATACTTAGGAATATATCTGCATATATATATGTGTATATATGTATATATATATATACATATATATATATATATATATATCTTCAGTAACAATTAATAAAAAAGAAGCCATGAGTCTGAAAGAGAGCCAATAAGGGATAGTTTGGAGTGAGGAAAAGGAGAGGAGAAATGTTGCAATTACATTATAATCAAAAAATAAAAACAAAAATAAATGCTGGAAATGGCCTACCTAAGACAGAGAGGGGGATGGAGAGGTTTTTAATCAATGGTATTATGAGACTGAATGCCCTTTTCTTTAAAAAGTATCTTCTGTTTTCCTTAATGGAAACAGTTGAAAGGATAAAGGTAGTTGACTGACTTGAAGGATAAGTAAAATGTGAAGAGGGGATATAAAAAATTGTCTTTGGATTTCTAAATGGTAAGTAGAGAAATTGCAGTAGATTGCTCTGGGGCATCTCAGTTTAAGAGAAAAGGCTTTTAACTGTGTAGTTTCTCTGTGAACTTCCTGTCATAAGATTCTTCTTAAGTGGGACACATGCATTAACCTTCTGTCTGAGTTAGGACTCCTTGATCAAAGGCGGCAGGAAGCAGAATCATTCCACTTACGGAAAGGGGAAGGGATGGAATTTATCAGCAGAAGCCTTAGTATTTTGCAGAAGAGCTGAATGATCAATGACAGGTAAGGCTGGGAGGCAGCTTGGGTCAGAAATGTCAAGAAACAGGTATTCAAGTGTCCCCAGTGTGTCCATCTTTACTTCTTGCAGCAACCAACTTCATTCTTTAGTCTTTCCCTTTCCTTGGTTCCCACCTTCCTCTCTTTCTACATGAAGTCAGAATATCACCAGCATTTATTTCTAAATCTTGGATCTTAAAGTTTTACTTATTATCTCCAAGTGGCCCAGAATGATACTTGGTTGCTCTCAAGTATCTGTTTCCAGACCAGTTCACTATGTCTAGGAGCAGGGCTTTTATTTATTTATGTTTTCAAAATGGCTGCTCATAGTGGGATTAGGAGGAATGATACTGTTATTTACTAAGGGCACAGGCAGGCAAGACTAATGGTGTTCTGCTTGTCTTGTTGTAGGACCTCTTATATCTTTTAGAAGAATGACTATATTGTCTAAGTCAACATGTATATTTAGATTACCTATATCTTCACTCAGGGACTGTTAGGTTTTTGGTTAAAGAATTCAGACAATAAACTTTTGGTGTCTTGTAGCCCGCGTGGTCCTCTCGCCGGGAAGAAGACACGCGGACACTCTAGGTTCCTTCTGCAGCAACTATTTTATTGTCTCCATCCATGGTGAAAAAAGGGTCGAGCCCAAAATCCGCACTGCTTATATACACCACAGTGCATGTATCTGCCCACAGCGTGGTGTGTCTGCTCATGATTGGCTGTTCGCTTGTTACCCTACGTAACGCCCCGGGATGGGCCGTGACATGGCGTCCTTTCACTCTACACACATGCGCCAATAGTTGTCTACGCACATGTGCAAACAGTTGTCCACTAGGAGTTAACAGCGGAAGTAGGCGCCATCTTGCCATGGCGAATGCCTCTCAAGATTCACGGCTCCCAACAGTGTCTATTAATTAAGCACCATCCTGGGGCCATTATAATGAATAATCAAGACAACTGTAAAGTTTCAACTTCTCTAAAAGTGAACTAAAGAACCACAAAGCATTTACAATAGGATATTCAAGGAAATTTTAAAAAGACAGCCTGCATTAAATATTTTAATAGACATCTGATGTCTGTCAGGTGATGACAGATAGGAAAACAATATGTTTCACCCAGTGCAGGACAGGTCTGATAGTGAAATGAAGCATTATTCAAAGTCGTGAAGGGAGAACATGCAGTTTAATCATTGTATATATCAGGCTGCTCACAAAGTCGGAGAAAATGTTTGCTCAGACTATCTCATTTTTCTTTTTTATTTCTGAGGAATGATTCTGGAGGAGGGTTACAGGTAATTCCATTCCAAAAATCTAAGTTTGAATGGTGAAGGTACACAGGAGGCCTGGCCCACTCTGGAGAAGCAGACTAATGTGGAGAACTCCAGGACAGCATGGGGCATCTCGTCTCAGTCTGAGGATGGTTTACATCTCTACTCCAGTGTACAGTACCCTTCCGTGTCCTACTTCCCCATCAGAAAACAACTGTGATTTATGACTAACTGGCTACCTGATGGAAGAGGCTGAGGAATCCCTACCCTTAGGAATTTGTGTCTACAAGTCCCATGTTATCTTCTTATTTTAAGTTCTAATCTAACTTACGACCTACCTACAAGCTTTAAGTACTCAGGCTACAGTAATGATGATCATGAGAGTGATCATTTATTCATCTTGTGTGTTTAGCACTGGATCAGGTAAAGGGGAATTATTTAAGTTTTGCATTTTAATAAGGAGGGGAGACAAGAATGAAGCACATTAAGCAAAAGGACAAAAAGGAAGTATTTATTATGGCATTTGGGAGATGAGTCACTCCAGAAGCAAAAGGCCAATGGGAACCTTGACTGGCAGAATAAAAGTTCATCCTCTGGCTTTGGCTGTGTGTTATTACTGCAGCAACACCTGTAAGCCCGTCTGTTGTTTTCTGGCCCATCCATTGCATTGACCTTACCAGGTTACCCTTCACACTGGATTCAAGACCCACATGGATTGGCATGCCAGCTGGGCCAGCCACTACTTGGAACACATATTTGAATCTGCATTATGAACACACATGGGGTTTCCATTTCTTATGCAAAAAGTTGAAAGACATTATTTCTGAATTCATTAATGTTAATAAGATATGATTCCACTAAGAAAATTTTACTCACTTTCACCTTGTAAAAATATCTTAGGCAATAACAAAATTGTGTCACCTAGATGCTCATTGACTAACAAATAGTGTTATGTCCTCACAGACTTATTATAAATTGAAAAACTTGCCTTTCTGTGCTCTCGCTGGACCAGTGAGCAGGGACAGTCTCAGAATGTAGAGCGACGCAGGCGAGTTTGTGGACCTGTACGTGCTGCAGAAATGTTCTGCAAGCAACTGCATCATTGCTGCCAAGGACTATGCATCCATCCAGATGGATGTGGACTAGGTTGACACGAGCACAGGCTGCTTTAATGGCCAGTTTAAAACCTATGGCATCTGTGGAGGCCATTCGCAGGATGGGTGAGTCAGATGATTCTGTTCTTCAATTGTCTAAGGCTGATGGAATTGTCTCAAAGAACTTTTGAGAGAAGAAATCGGGAATAATTTGTTACAAATAAAAGTGATAAGTACCTGTGACAAAATACAAAACGAACTTAATACACTCAAAGCTACCAGACACAGAAGCTTAGCAACACATGCTGTAGGGGTTGGTGGTTCCCTCTTGGAATCATGGTACTAACTGAAAGCCACAGTTATGATGCTGCAGGAGAGCATCATACTATACCACGCTCAGCTAGGAAAATACTGGAACAATATTTGAAGCATCATTTCTACATCATGCATTTGAAAAATTTTAAGCTGAAGCATCATTGGTTATCCAGATGAACCACTTAGAATTAACAAAGGAGTCTGTAGTTGCTTTGAACCAAAAAGGTCAATTCTGGGCATGATGGGGGAATTAAGAGGACATTATGAGCCTATAGCCTAAAGCCAGTTGGTTCAAGGCATAGGGTCTTAAACCTATCACAGAATGAAAAGAGTATCATAAGCATGGAAAACATTATTGATCTACAGAATGACAGTTGCTAAGTGCTGCCAATATGGTGCTGTGATGTTTTGAAGCAGAAAGGGACCCTCTGGCATTCAGATGAGCAGGTCTATTTTTAAATTGGATTCTAATCTCTTAGTAGATACATGGTCTTGGCAGTTGAGTGAGAATTTCTGGCCACATATTTTTTTCTTTCAATGGAGATATAGGCTTTTCATCTATTAAAGATATGTCAAAATGCCTACCACACAGTGAGTGCCCCCAAACCATCCCCTGCCTAGTTACCACTGTATTAGTACCTACCATATTGTGAGCCTTCCTTCATCTTAGTTCTATAACACAGTCCTTTAAAATTTTAGATGTTCAGTATGCTCTGCATTGCCCTAAAATTGGTTTGCTTCATATACTTTTCAAATGCGATACTCATGTAGCCGTTTTAAATGAGATGACATTTGCAATAGAAGCTCTTAGGCTGGATTGCATGGCTTCCTCAGTTTGTTCTTTTGTTCTGTGTTTCTCACTTTCCATTTCCGTGCATATTTTCCTGACTCTAAGTTTGCTACTTAAAAATTACCATTGCCTTTTTATGGGAAATCTGAAATATCTCCTCTTACCAACAAGTCATCTCTTTTATACATATGAAAAGATATAATGAGACAAACTGGATTTCAACAAAAATAAGAAAATTTAAGCAGGGAGTGACCACACCCAGGGGTTATTTGTGTTTCAGAGGTTTCCAGGGTTTCTTCAATTTGAAGGATTTCTTTTATAATTTATATATCAGCCATAGATAAGGTGTTCATTTTAGCCATTTTTTTCAGAGATTTGTACTTTTTTCCTGGCTTCATTGTGATATGCCCATGTGCAGACTTTTAGGGTGTTTTTCACAATTTATGTTTTCTCTGGTTCTTATATATATGATTTGATATTTACCATTGAACTTAGAGAATGACCATCCATATCCACTGTATCTGCAACTATATCATCTGCTGTGTTCCATATCTTCTATAATTAAAATTATATGTGTTTAGTTATTTCATATTTTTCTGTAGTTCTTAGATATATCTTTTTCAAAGTCTATTTGTCTTTCAGTTTGATAACTTTCTATTGGCTTTTTCAAGCTCCAAGTTTCATTTTTTGTGTATAATCCCCTGATAAGCTCATGTTAGTATAGCTTATTCATGATATAATGCAGAATGAATGGCATATGGTACCACCAAAGGATATGGATGATGGACAACAACAAAAATGTCATAAGGAAACAGGCATTATAGCATTTAGTCCACAGGCAAAAGGCCCAGTCCTTGCTTAGAAACAGTGTCTTTGAGATGTCATTAAATTAGGAGTTTAAGAGGACATCTTCCTGGATACAGGATGGACCTTTAATCCAATGGGCCACACCCTCATAGTGAGAGAGGAGGGCACAGGTAGGCAGGAGAACACTGTGGGAATGTGAAACAGAGCTAGGAGAAAGGATTCCAAAGCCAACAACTCTCATCAACTCTCTAAATCTCTGAAGCAGGTATGTTGCTGCGGACTGGGGTTTCTTGCGGGGTCCCTTATTCCGCAGGACGATGGGTTCTGGCCAGGTGGGCACGGGATTCGGCTTTGACAAACAGACTACACATGAGTGGTGTAAAATCTGAGTGTATTTCTTTAAAAATGGCATGAGGCTTTTACAATCATTGCAAAAGAGAAATAAAAAATCTGGCAGCTCAACAGTTGAGGTACCTCTGAGGCTATCTGAAACATACTGGGTCTAAAGCAGCAGCTATCTCCTCTGAACTGGTGCTGCATCCCCCGGGCCCAAGCACTCTGGGCCCGGGGGACTGCGAGAGAGATACATGAATCTGAGTCCTAGCCCATCTAAGTTCTAGTGTTAGTCTTGTATGTGAGTCTAAGTCCTTCCCCCAGTCCTAGTGCTAGACTGAAGTCAAGTAGGCAAGCGACCCCCTCCCCCCCAAAGGTCAGCAGGGTCTGGTAGCTAGGTGTGAAGCAGGAGGAAGAGGGGTGGAGCCCTCTCTGTTGAGGTATTCTTATGTTAATTCTCTGGTTCTTGCTGGAGGCAGGCAGAGAGGAATCTCAACCGAACTCTTTCAACTAATGTCTTAGAGTGAGAGAAACCTTTCAATTACTCTCTAGTACTTAAAACATTAAACTAGGATAGTTGGAAACATTGGTGAAGGTCAGAAAGCAATGTCTGAATTTTCTCTTGTTAGCTGTAAGAAAATGATATCTTGGTGTGTTCTTAGCACACTAGTACGAGGACATATCTGGGCCACCTCTGAGTTTGGGGTGCCAGGCGACAGTGCGGGGGCAGGAGACTGACTTTCCTTGAAGTTTATGCCTTAGATACCGCCTTCACGCAAAGTGTGCGTGGCAGTATGTGATAGGTTTTTCTCTTATAGCCCCAGGAGGAGCCAACTGTCCAACCCTTGATTTTAGATTTTTTTTTTGTCTCCAAGAATAAATTTCAGAAGAAACCTTCAAGAATAAATTTCTGTTATGTTATAACATCCAATGCACATGATATTTATTTTATTTTATTTTAACTTTCACATCATCATATCTGAGTTTTTCTCTCCTTGCTAACATTGCCCATCCTGTTTTTAAGTTGCCCATTTTTTCTATCAGAGCCTTTTACCTATATATCATAGTGATTCCCAGTTTCAAAACTTATTTTGTGATGTTTTTGTTGAAAGGCAAAGAAATATTGAGTGATGGGACCTGATCGAGATGGGCTTTAGTGGGTAATTCCAGTAATCTGACAAGGAATTGGGTTGTATTTAATGTATTTAAGTAACTGAGTGCCTGTGGGTTCAAAGGCCCTTTGTTTCTTTCTCCCAAATGGGCCCAAGGCTCAAGGAGAGCCTGTTGCTTGCAACATTTTTGGTTGTGTTATTTTCTCTACTGAGCGCTTAAGGTCTGGTGACAAGGTGTGCAGGTGGGGAAGCATTCTTTCCTCTTTATGATCAATTCTGTCTTTAAGGGATCCCATTTTAGAGATATGATCTTCAGGAGTGTTTCTTAGCTTTCCCTACTACAGAGGTGAGGTAAGACAAAGGAAATTATGCAGGAAATAATAGTCATCTTCCAAGTGGGATAGCCTGAAGTCCTCCTCCTTGCTTCTATTTCAGAGGGTGATAAAAATGGTTCCCTTTCCTTTCTCATTGTCAGAACCACAAGAGATGTGTTTTGACCCTTCACTATGAAAATATCGAGGGGCTCCATAAGGTTAAACCTAAGAAGGTTTGAAACACCATTAAGGCTTAGAACTTAAGAGTTCATTCCTTGACTCCTGTATTATCCTCCACCCCAGCACAACCATATAAGTATTCTCATCAGTTTCAGACTCTGGTGTCGAAGTTCTTATACATAAGACAACAGTAAGATTACAAGATCAGCCAAGAGCCTTGAGAACCACTTTTGCTTCATAGATTACAGATTTCAAATGGAAGAGAAGCCTGTTATCCATCCACACAAACAGAAACAGTAGGAAATGAACAGTTTACTATGTGGTGGTTTGAATCTGAATGGTCCCCATAGGTGCATCTATTTGCATGTGTAGTTATGAAGAGTGGTACAACTTGAGGGATTAGAACAGTAGCTCTCAACCTTCCTAATGCTTTGACCATTTAGTACCATTCTTCATGTTATGGTGTCCCACAACTATAAAATTATTTTGTTGCTATTTTATTTATTTATTTATTTTTTATTTTTTATTAGATATTTTCTTTATTTCCATGTCAAATAATATCTCCTCTCCCATTCCCCCTCTGGAAAAAAAAAGAAAGAAAAAGAAAGGAAAAAGAAAACAAAAGAAAACAAAACAAAACCCTGTTCCCTCCCCTGTCCCCCTGCTCACCAACCCACCCTCTCCTACTTCTTGGCCCCTGGCATTCCCCTACACTGGGGCATAGAACCTTCACAGGGCCAAGGGCCTCTCCTCCCACTGATGACCGACTAGGCCATCCTCTGCTATACATATGCAGCTGGGCCATTAGTTCTACCATGTGAACTCTTTGGTTGGTGGTTTAATCCTTGGGAGCTCTGAGGGTACTAGTTAGTTCATATTGTTGTTTGTCCTATGGGGCTGCAAACCCCTCAGCTCCTTGGGTCTTTTCTCTAGCTACTTCATTGGAGACCCTGTGCTCAGTCCAATGGATGGCTGTGTGCCTCTTCTTCTCTATTAGTCAGGCACTGTCAGAGCCTCTCAGGAGATAGCTATATCAGGCTCCTGTCAGCTAGTACTTGTTGACATCTATAATAGTGTCTGGATTTGATGATTGAATATGGGAAGGATTCCCAGGTGGAATAGTCTCTGGATTGTCCTTCCTTAGTCTCTGTTCCATAGTTTGTCTCTGCAACTCCTTCCATGCGTATTTTGATCTCCCTTCTAAGAAGGATTGAAGTATCCACACTTTGGTCTTCCTTCTTATTGAGATTTTTTGTGGTTTGTGGATTGAATTTGGGGTATTCTGAGCTTTTCGGCTAATATCCACTTATCAGAGAGTACATACCATGTGTGTTCTTTTGTGATTCGGTTACCTCACTCAGGATGATATTCTCCAGATCCATCCCTAAGAATTTCATAAACTTCATAAATCCATTGTGTAGATGTACCACATTTTCTGTATCCATTCTTCTATTGAGGGACATCTGGGTTGTTTCCAGTTTCTGGCTATTATAAATAAGGCTGCTATGAACATAGTGGAGCATGTGCCCTTATTACATGTTGGAGCATCTTCTGGGTATATGCCCAGGAGTGGTTAGTTGGGTCCTCTGGTAGTACTATGTCCAATTTCCTGAGGAACTGCCAAACTGATTTCCAGAGTGATTGTACCAGCTTGCAATCTCACCAGCAATAAAAGAGTGTTCTTTTTTCTCCACAACCTTGCCAGCACCTGCTGTCACCTGAGTTTTCGATCTTAGCCATTCTGACTGGTGTGAGGTAGAATCTCAGAGTTGTTTTGATTTGCATTTCCCTGATGACTAAGGATGTTGAACATTTCCTTAGGTGCTTCTCAGACATTTGGTATTCCTCAGATGAGAATTCTTTGTTTAGCTCTGTACCCCATTTATAACTATAGTTTTTCTATTGTTATGAATTGTAATGTAATATCTGATATGCAGGGTATCTGATATGCCACCCCAAAGGGTTGAGAGCCACAGGTTGAGAACCACTGGATTGGAAGGTGTGGCCTTGTTGAAGGAAGTGTGTTTGTGGGGTGGGCTTTGTAATTTCAAAAGCCCAACCCAGTTCCAGTATTACTTCCTGTTGCCTGCGTTTCAGGATATAGAACTCCTCCATGATAATGAACTAAACCTCCATAATTGTAAGCAAGCCCCAAATTAAATGCATTCTTTTATAAGATTTGCCATAGTCATGGTGTATCTTCATAGCAATAGAACACTGACAAAGGCACTCTGTGTAGCCAAGGAATTAGAAAACAGGAAATCTAAGCAAAATGAGTACTTGTGGACAATATCAGCTCAGCTTACAGAAATAACAGAAAATACAGGGGAAAAACAAACAAAACCCAAACCAAACCACCACCAAACCAAACCAAAAACCAAAAACCAACCAACCAACCAACCAACCAACCAACCAACCAACCAACCAACCAACCAACCAAAATCTCAACAATCAAGGACCATGCCAGTAAGAGTCAGCATACAGAACAAGATTTTGCCTTGATGGAGTCTGACAGATCAAGCAATACTCTGTCAGAGTGGGACCAGAGAAAAACCAAACACGACTTTCCCTACCACCCTTCGATAATGAGTTGACCTCCCCTACGTGTCAAGCAAGCCACATGGTAACCAGTAAGTGGAAAATGTGCCTGTCCCTTCACACTTGAGTATGATCAGCTGAGCCTCCTCACAGCTGGAGTGGCCATTTTGCTTAGCCTCAGGAAGTACTCTTCCGGGGTGACACTCAGGAGTAAGGTGAGTAGGATGACTCACTTATGCCCAGACTTGGCAGCCAAAGGGGGATCCCTCCTGATTCCCAGTTGTCACTTTCCTTTGAGTGGGAAATATATATTAGCAAGGAGAAGTTGACTGTTTTAAAATCGTAAGCTAGAATTGGAACGTGAGATGTCATGTTTAGGGATAGGGAGTTGACTCAGTCATTAGGAGCACTCATTACTCTTCCGTAGTATCCAAGTTTGCTTGCAAGCACCCATTGTTGGCTCTCACAACTACCTGTAACTTTAACTCCAGAGGATCTGATGCCCTCTTCTGTCCTTTATGGACACATGCACACATGTGGAATATATTCCCACACATAAATAAAACAAAATACTACACTTATTCACCCAAGCTTGAATCAAGAAACTTACAGCAATTAAATACATGAGAGTTCCCAACTGTTGAATTTTGAGGTAGCAATGACTACCACCAGCGAACAGTGATTTTAACACCTTTTCATTTAAAAATGTTAATTAGCTCACGTTAACTACACATAATAATGGGTTTCATTATGCCATTTCATACATTTAAATAATGTATTTAACTAACACGTTTATATTTTAATACATTAGGGAAAAGGTAATTAAATGCTAGTTGTTTACTCTTGACATCAGGAGGCTTGAAGGATGACCTTCCCACACTTGCAACTTAGGGTCATTACTTAATGGAGAGGTGGTGTGGAATGGGGATTTCTGTTATTTCTGTTGCTTTTGCACAACATTAAACTCCCATGTGCTTTAACTATAAGCTGAGTAGGGGACAGGAGGGGTATGAAATAGTACATGAGAAAGGACATGTGAATATTTAGGACAGGAAAACACATGAACGTTTGGATGATGAATGGGAAGTAAGTATCACTCTGAGCATGAGCAAGGTTGAGGATGGAAAACAGAATAATTATTGGACAGAACATTAGTCCATCCCGACACTGGTATGGAAATCACTATGTAAGAGGCAAACAAATTGCATCTGCCACGGCTAAAGGTGGCAATATGAGGCCTGGAAAGTATCCCCTCACCATCTTCAGTCTGCCCACACGACAGGAAAACTCCTCACACCACACTCTCCAAACCATTCATCTGGAGTGACTCTCATTTTACAAATGAGGAAACTGATATGGAATCTGATGTCAGAAACAGCTTATACCAAGGTATCATGTGGCTCTTCCAACCTATAAATGATAAGTGTAACGACATTTATTCTGAGCATTGTCAGCCTTCTAGGCATAAGTAACCAATTCCAGATGTAACTTTGGAATTTTCCTCAGTGCAGTAATAAGCTGTGAACAATTGATTGGAGATGACATGTAAGCTGTACTTTATTGGCCATTTCTATTCTAAATGCTGACGTGTTTTTCTCTCCTAAATATTCACGTGTAGAGGCTGGGTGAACAGAAACTGTTCTGAGAGGCGTATCATTTATGTTTGCTCATAAGAAGGAATAGAAGACTTTTTGTGAGGTGTTATCTTTTTTTGTCTAGTATGTTAGTATATTGATATTTCTACATGACATATAATTCCAAATCTGAGGCAACAAGACTAGGGGAGAGGGAGGAAGAGAGAGGAAAGAGAGGAAAGAGAGGAGAGAGGAGAGAGAGAGAGGGAGAGAGAGAAGAGAGAGAGGGAGGAAGGGAGAGAGAGAGAAGAGGGAGGGAGGGAGGGAGGGAGGGAGAGAGAGAGGAGAGAGAGAGGAGAGAGAGAGAGAGAGAGAGAACTGGATGCCCTTCAAAAGGTTCCATATATCAGCATAGTTTGACAGATCAGTGAAAGCCTAAAGCCCTGCACAGAGAATGGCCCAGGATGGTCCTGCAAAGATATGATACATTTTAACGCTGGCATCATTCTTAACTTAAGTCTTCCCCAAATCCTTGGAACTGAATGGCATGCAGAGATTATTTGATGGACAGGGATGGGTTTTGTTAGAGGATCCAGTTGGGCCATTGGCAGGTTTATAGAACTTCCTGTTCCAGGAGTGCTCACTGCTCTCATCTGCCAGGCACTCACTTTACCCTGGCCAGCTCTGGATGATTCTCCATGTATTATCACATTTCACTCTCCTGGACACCAGAGCCTATCTTTAAGTCATTTTCCTTCTACAATTGCCAAGATCATAGCCTTTTCCCCCCTTTCAATTCTAGCCTGCAGAAACTTTCCTGTCTAGTGACTTTTGTGTGTTTCTGGAGCCCCTGCAGCTGGATCATTTGTTTGGGTAGGGTTGAGCAATACTACATCATGTGTTGCCTTAATTTGGCTCCCCCTAAAAGGTAGTTTGATCCCTGTATTCAGGATGTACATCATTGCTTCTCTGCGCTTGGCTCTCAGCCTTTCATGTTGCCCTTTTCTTCCCTTCTTTGTAAAGAATAATCCACAATCAGCTGGGATCAGCTGAAATGCTCACTTTGCTATTTTTCAGAAGTCCACACATGCCTCCGTGCCACCTTTGGTTACAGCTGAGCAGAGCCTGAATCGGATGGCGGCTGGAGGGTATCTCTGCCCCGATTGTTCTTGGAATTCCTGAAGGCTCTCTATCCCCTCTCTCTCAGAAATAAGAAGGATGCTTTTGTTTGAGCAGTTAAACCCATTTCAAGCCAAGAAGACTGAGGTACATTGAGGCTCTTTTCTCAAAGGAGCTGTATGACTCGTATATTATAAGCTGCAATTATGCAATTCTGGAGTTCGGAGTACAAACAATAGCTGACATTAGAGAGAGAGAATAAGAAGGGGTTCTGTTTTTTTGACCAGAGGCGTCCCCTGGGTGGTAGAGAGCAGATCCAGTTTGGATGCGGAGTGGAGGAGGCTGCTTCCTGTGGAATCTTGCTCCCTCACACCGTTCCTGGGGGAGACACACACATTTGTTTGGCAAGCACAGTACATCAGGCACTGTTCTGGTGAGGCAGTTATTCAGATGAGCAAGAAGGGACTTTTGCCTTTTATGCTTTAGTCTAATGAAGGAGATAACTTAAATGATTATTATAGCAATAATAGCTGGTACATTGACCTAACATGAATTCTGGAAATGTTTAGGACCAAACTCTTCCTTTCTCCAACACTCATTTATTCCTACTGCGTGGGGTTGATTTTCCCAATCTTTGGATGAAATCCAGGAAAATTCTCATGGGTTTTGGTTATAATTAAAAGGTTTCTCATTGCTTTCAGCCAGAGAAACAACCTCAATTATTTTAACTCCTAAACTATAATAGAAAAAAAAACCCTCAGCTTTACTTTAGTTTCATTTTTTTCTATTTTTGTGAATATACAAAATAGAGATGCTGCATCTATTAATTTGTTATCATATAATGTTCAATATATGTTTATGGTACAAAATGTTTCCTTGAGTTATGCATTTTTATTTCCTCAAATATTTGCTATTTCTTCATTTTGAAAACTCACATATTCCCCTGTGAATCCTTCGAGATATACACTATATAATTCTTGGCCACAGTTACTGTACCAAGCACTGCTTGTAGCCTTCCAACATTAACCCCACTGATCAACTCCAGCCCTCCCCCGTCTCCAGCCTCTAGTAATCACTGTTCTATGTTCTACTTTCAACACCTCTGAGTTCATTGTTTTAGGTCCCACTTGGGAGTAAGATCATGCATAGCTTGTGTTTCTGAGGCTCCCTTCTGTCAGCTGTTTCCTACTGTAAGGGAAAGGTTAGCATGTAGAGGCTGGTGATCCAAGAGGAAGTGTTAGTCGGTTTTCTGTTACTTTAACACATACCTGAAGTGAATAGCTTATAAAGAAGAAAGCTTACTTTGACTCCGTAATGGAGTCTTTACTCTATGGTCAGTTGGGCCTGTGGCAAAGCCACGAGTTCATGGCAGAGTAGAACCTTCAGAGATAGAGAGACAGGAAGCAAAAGAGAAGAAGGAAGGAGCCTGATCCCAGCAAAACCTTTCAAGGGAATGATCCCAGTGACCCATTCGACCTCACAAAGGTATCACCATGCAGTACCACGTGGGGGCCAGGTGGTTAACTACAGTTCCCTTGGAGAGACACTAAATCCGAATGATTGCACCAGCACAGCATCTTATTCCTTTGTCTAAGCTAGCCAGGTGTCCACCACTCATTTGAGGGAGGATTTAAGGCTTTTAGATGATGTATGGTTCTTACTAGTAGTGGAATATGCAGTAATGGCTTCCCAACATGTCCCCAGTCTATTTCCTAGAACTGATGAATAGATAGTGTTGCATGGTAAAGGATAATTAATGGGTTGATTTGAGATTGCCAATCAGCCATCCTTGAGATGGGAACCTTATCCTGGATTACCAGTGTGGGCTAAATGAAACCCCAAAGGCCCTTGAATGTTAAGAGAAAAGACTTCAGAGTGTCACTGTGATGTGATATGACATGGAAAATGCTCATGACTCTTACTGGTTTTAGAGAGGGAAGATGACCATGGGCCAAGATGTCTTCTGATGTTGGAACAGGCACAAAGACCTATTATCTTTCTTACAGTCTCTAGGAAGGAAAACAGCCTTATCTCATTGAAATTCACTGCAGACTTCTGACCTCCAGATAAGTAATATATTTGAGCCGATAAAATAGTGACGAGTTGTTATAGCAACAATAAAAACTCATATACTGATTAATTGTGACTTAAGTTTGCCTTGCTTTCCTTGGGTTTAGCAGTTTACAGCAGTTTCTTCTTCTCTTGGGGTTGTTCTATTTCTTTTTTCTTCTGCTCCCCAACCACCCTTCTCTCATACCACACCCTCTAATCGTCCTAACTCATGGAGAAATTCATTTTTGATGTTCCCTTGATATAGGAAAATGGATATCTGTCTTAAGTGTTTACTTGTGGTCCCCCTTATCTCTTTGGCATTTCAAAACTTATTTGCCTAAAGTATTCCTTACTGATGACTCTTTAGGTCTTCCCAGATCATCTTACATGTGGTCTGTATATGGTTAAAAAAACATCACCGATCCCTTTTGGCACAGGCTAATATGTTTTTGTTCCTTCTTTATCTCAGAGTAGAGAGCAAGCAATGTTCTTCATGGTTCTGGGGGCATAAACTACACACTGGCTCCTCCAAGTGGTCATGGTGAGTCAAGGCTTTTCCCTACTTTGAGATGACTGAAGGACACATTTTCCTTTGGGAAGGTAAATCATAACCCTTTCTACCCTCACTGTGAGTAAGGAGCAAAAGGTCCTAGGGTCCGTTTATATTTGCTTGGTGACTCCTATTTAGTAGTTTCAAATGTGATCATAGTCAGTCTCTTAAAATTCACACACACACACACACACACACACACACACACACACACACACACACACAGACACTCCAGAATGAAAAAGGTAGAATAAACAGAGCAGGGCATATAGCTATGTCCCATGTTAACTCTCAAAAATTAACTTGTTTGGAACTCAGCTCAGACCTACGAGTAGGTAATAATATGTTGGTTAAGGGAAAAAGGCCACAGAAAATCTTACATTCAGTAAAGAACAGAGCCAGAACAATGTGGTGAGAGGCCGTACTCACTGCTTCTCCATGGATGTGTTTCTAACTCTTCTCCTTACTTCTCTGTAACCCTTCTGGTTTGAGGCCTGCCTCTCATAACCACACCTCTCTCCCCACCTCCTGCTATTTGCAACGCCTCATTACTGGCTCCAGTCACATTGGAAATCACGCCTGCTATAGAGGCTAAGAAAATGCTGATTGGGTCTTCATTACTGACATACTTGGGGGAGTGGTTTTGCCTTACGTATTCTACCTGTTGGGAGGAACAAAGGATTGGCATTAAAGTGAAGATGACTGAGTGACCACAGCTCGTGTTGTCTAATTTTTATCCTCCCACGTGGGTAAGGTTTAGTATGGCTAGCCTACCTCCTCCTATCTCTTTTTATCTCCTCCTATTTCTTTCTAACTCCATATTCCAGGTACCCTACCCCTTTTAACGTTGCTGCTGGACAGCAACACTTCCCAGACACCTTCTTTCTTTCTTGTCCCTACCCATGGTGTCAGCTTTTCTGCATACTCTTCTCTGATGACTGGGATGCTAGATGTCTTCCCTCTCCTAGATGGCCCCCTGCCCCCTTAATCTAGACAGTTTGCTAACTGCTTTTTGTATATTAGTCTGGCTTGCTGACTTCCAATAAAAGATGGAACTAAGATTTAAAACATTTCCAGAAAGACAAGTTGTGTCCCATTGAATTCAAACATCTGAATTCAAACAGACTGATGAATGGCTTCTCCTGTCCAAAGCCACAGACCCAGAGAGGTGTCATCCTGACCTGACTCTGTAGCTGTTACATTGCTATGGAGAACACTTAGCTGGGCCCCTGGATAACTGTGTGCAGGTAAGCATGGCTTTATTGTTTACTGGAAGACAAACTGGTGGTTTTCTTGCAAGTAATGATTTGTAACAAAGAACTGTTCAATTCTCCAAATCTGCCGAGGCGGAAAAAGTGCTTGGAGAATTGAAATATAGTCCTGCTGCTCAGACCTCCACTGACAATCAGTGGCCTCCTGTGATGTGTTTGGGAGTCTTTTTACACAAGCTAGACACACTGTGAGGACAGCTACACACCCCGGACCTTACAGGGTACACAGGAAATTGGGTTCTGCCTTTGGCTTCTCCTGAGACGCATGGCTTGGTGTCTGGAGAATAATGTTATTCCAGAGTCTTTCAGATTTTGTCTCTTATTTCACATACTGTTGGCTCTTCTTTCCACTGCTTCAGAGACTGGAAGTCACAAGAGAACATGTTCTTAAGATAC
>NW_022196912.1:112085578-112116055 GCF_008632895.1 Mastomys coucha | reverse complement strand
CCTGTCCTCCCATTCCTCCATCTGCATCCTATCTGATCTAACCTTTCTTTGAACCCAATGCCAAAGATGGCTTCCTTCTCTCCCATTTCATCCATCCCCTCCTCCGCAAAGCACACTTTTCCACTGGATTGTGCAAACAACTGAATTCCCACTATTAGGAAACAAAACCAAGCAAAAAAGGACACACAAGCAATAAAAGACAGGCCCAACAACAGTCCTCCTTCTGCCTTGCCTCCTCCAACATGGTCTGGCTACTGTCTTCATTTCTTATGTTCTCAGCTCTGTTGTCGTACCCCCATGACACTTGGTCCCGATGACACTTCATCTTCATCTTTCTTGACTTCTCAGTAGCTCCTATGTGTCTAAATTCTTCCTGTCTGTGTTCTTTTCACTTTGATGTCTGTGGTCCAGTATCCCAATTTTCCTCCTGCATGTGATGCACCATCTCCTTTATAGCAGAATCCTTCTGTGCACAGCCAAATGATGCTTCCTAGAATCTTGCTCAGTATTTTCTATTTTCTGCCTTTACCTTTCTCCCTAGCAAGTCTTATTTTATAACCAAGCCTCCTGTTACCACTGATGCAGACAATATATCTTCATGTCAGAACACTTTTGCAAATCTCTGTGTCTCTGTGTATCTTAGCTGATACATCTATTAGGAGATCCCACATCATGTCAGTGTACTCAACAGGGAACTGAAAATCCTTCAGCTTTTCATCAGATCCAAGAAATGAGCTTTCCATCTGCATCTCCACCCCAATTAACACACCATACCACTCATTCAGGTGTGTAACCCAGGTCAGAATAACTTTTTAGGTGGAAGGGGATGCAGCCTGGATGGCTTGCAAATGACAGAAATTTATCTTTTATGGTTCTGGAGTTGGGAAATCTAAGGCTGAACTTTTAGAGAAGTTAGTATCTAGTGGGAGCCTTCATCTTCGTTTATCCCTGTGGTATAAAGATAAGGGGTCTCTGTTTTATTTATTTTTTATTTTATTTTTATTTCAGAAAGGTATTATTCTCATTCACAAGAATGTCCCTTTCATGATCTAACCCCCTCCCCTCACAATAAAACCCTGCCTCCTAATATCATCATACTAGGGGTCAGGACTTTAGTGTGTGAAACTGAAATCTGGAGGAGGCATCCTTTAGTCTACAACTTTATTCCTGACTCCTGATTTGGCATTTCTTCTTATGACTGTTCTCGCAGTAAATCTGACCATTTGTCTCCTGATGTCTCCGTCTCTATATTTCTATACTTCTTTCTCTTTTCCATTGTTCCCACTGCCCACCTTGCCAGTCACTTGCCTCCTGGCTTGCTCCAAAGCCTTCCCTCCAGTGTCTTCATACTCATCCTTAACCTTGGCCTTTCTCACCTCCATAGGAAAGTTACAACATTCATAAAATCAATGTTTGATCTTGCTATTCCTCCTATCTCTGTATGGAAATTTCCATCCATCCCCACTCAGACAGTCAGACTAGGTGTACTTTAACACTTGTCCTTATTACAAAGTTTTAAAAGCCTCATTTGGGGTTCATCTTATGCCGAGGCCCTCCTTTCATGTCTTTGGGCATACTGTTAGTTGCCACCAAAAGCTTCTGTCACTTCTGTCTGGATTTTTTACTTCATCCCTCTGCCAAGGTAATTGTGACTCTCTGTCTGTGTCACTGTTCTATAGTTGTGAAGAGACACTGTGACCAAGGAAAATCATATAAAAGAAAACAATTAATTGGGGGCTGACTTACAGTTTCAGGGGCTTAGTCCATTATTATCATGACAGGAAGTGGGGTGGTAGGCAGGTCTGGTGCTGGAGGAGTAGCTGAGAGCTACATCATGATCTGTAAACAAACACTCACACACACACACAGAGGGGGGAGGGAGAAGAAGAGGGAGAGAGAGAGGAGAGAGAGAAAGAACAGAGAGAGAGAGACTGAGTCTCAAGTGGGCTTTTGAAAACTAAAAGCTTACTCCCAGTGACACACTTCCTCCAACAAGGCCACGCCTTCTAATGCTTCCAAACAGTTCTACTCTCTAGTGACTAAGGATTCAAATATATAGGGGAGGGCTCATCTTCATTCAAACCACCACACTTTCCTTAATGTCAATAACTCTACTGCTTCCTTGGAAGCCTTTCTGCTTATATGAGATCCTTCAATTGTCCCTTCCAAAAATTCATGTAGCTTGACAGCATTTAACTGAGTCATGATATCATATTTCTTTAGGCACTACACTACTGACATCCATTTTCCACTGTTCTCTGGATCCTCCAAGGCAAAGACTGTGACTGTGTTTGTATATGATATGCACTACGTTAACTATCTTAGGTGATATTTACTAACTTGTCTCACCTATAAATTATAATTGTCAATGGATCTACCTGAAGAAATGAGGCAGCTTCAGGTCTTGAAGGCCTGAATATCTATTACTTGGCTACTAGCTTTTAAGTTAAACAACAGACCATGGATATGAAATGTCTGCATCCCCCTTGAAAGATGTCTCTAATATTTAGGCATCATTGGCCTTGGAATTATATTTCTGGCAAAGGTAAGCTATTTGTTCGAAAGTGACTCTAGCCCATATTGAACTCGAGTTGGAAGAGGTGAGTCTGCTCTCAAAATGGAAGGACATGATCCAAAGGAAGCAGAGCAGCTGAGGAAGCTGTTTATTGGTGGTCTGAGCTTTGAAATCACGGATGATAGCTTAAGAGAACATTTTGAGAAATGGGGTATACTTACAGACTGTGTGGCAATGAGAGATCCCCAAACAAAATGTTTCAGAGGCTTTGGTCTTGTGAGCTATTCTTGTGTTGAAAAGATGGATGCTGCACTGTGTGCTTGGCCACACAAGGTTGATGGGTGTGTGGTGGAACCAAAGAGAGGTGTTTCTAGAGAGGATTCTGTAAAGCCTGGTGCCCATTTAATGGTGAAAAAAATTTTGTTGGTGTATTAAAGAGGATACAGAAGAATATAATCTGAGAGACTACTTTGCAAAGTACGGCAAGATTGAAACCATAGAAGTTCTGGAAGACAGGCAGAGTGGGAAAAGAGAGGATTTGCTTTTGTAACTTTTGATGATCATGACACAGTTGATAAAATTGTTGTTCAGAAATACTACACTATTAATGGACATAATTGTGAAGTGAAAAAGGCCCTTTCTAAACAAGAGATGCAGTCTGCTGCATCATAGAGCAGTCATTGAGGTAGATCTGGCGACTTTATGGGTCCTGGAGGAAACTTTGGAGGTGGTAGAGGAAACTTTGGTGGAATGGGGGGGGTATGGTGATGGAGGTGGTAGCAGCAGAGGTAGTTATGGAGGTGGTGATGGTGGATATGATGGATTTGTAGGTGATGGTGGCAGCTATGGTGGTGGTCCTGGTTACAGTGGTAGAGGAGGTTATGGAGGTGGTAGACCAGGATGTGGAAACCAAGGTGGTGGATATGGTGGTTGAAGAGGAGGTTATGATAGTTACAATGAAGGAGGAAATTTTGGTGGAGATAACTATGGTGGTGGTGGGAACTATAATGACTTTGGAAGTTATAGTGGACAGCAACAATCAAATTACGGATGCATCAAGTGGAGCAGTTTTGGTGGAAGAAGCTCAGGCAGTCCCTATGGTGGTGGCTATGATCTGAAGGTGGAAGTGGGGAACATGGTAGCAGAAGGTTTTAAAATAAAGCAGACATGGCTACAGTTCTTACTAGAGAGAACAAGGAGTTTTCAGGAAAGCTGCAGACTACTTTGAGACAGTCATCCCAAATGCTTTAGAGGAACTGTAAAACTCTGCCACAGAAGTTACTGCAGCTTAATCAGGAAATTCTTCTTGTTCAGGACAGTCTTAGCCACAGTTTGCAAAAAGTGCAGCTATTGATTAGCATGATAGAGTATCAATTAGATGTACATTCTTGAGGTCTTTTTAATCTGTTGTAGCCTTTTCTTTTTCTTGTCATTACATCAGGTATATTGCCCTGTAAGTTGTGGTAGTGGTACCAGGAATAAAAAATTAAGGAATTTTTAACTTTTCAAAATAAAAGTGACTCTAGGCTTGGTTGGGCCAGGTTCAGCTGCTGGGAGAAGAGATCTTGGGAGATGAATACATGCAGAGAGGGGGATGATTCTGTCTATGGATCCCAGCCAGCAAAGGCTCACATAAGAAGGATCATTTGTGAATAGCAGTGCCGTGGGCATACTGGCCTCCACTCTGAATACATGGTAAACATCAAGCATAATGCCAAAAACCTCTTTCAAGGGCAAGGACTTAAGTGCCTGTGGTATTTAGGACCCCACATCATCCTGAAAAACAAATGACCTGTGTTTTGATTCTCTTTTATTATAATTACAAATCATTTAGCCCTTTGTATATTGTAATGGGTTGAACCATGGCCCCTAAGTGACAGGTCCATATTTAAATATCAGGAACCTGAAAATATGACCTTATTTGGGGATAAAAAAGGTCTTTGAAGAGTATGATTAAATTAAGGATCTTGAAATGAGATCATCTTGTATTATTCAGTTGGGCTTCAAATCTAATAACCAGCTTTAAAAGGTTTAACTGGCTTATCTTTGTGATCCTAGACGAGGGAAACACATGCATTCTAGGTAAACTGATCAGAGGAGAATGATACAGGGAGGAGGCTAGAAAGGGAAGACACAGGACAGGAATTGATTACACCATCTCCAAGTCACTCTCCTTGTAGGGTTAAAACAGCAAATGTCATTTTCTTATGACATCAACTAAGGGTTTACTGGAATTCATTTTCTTCTTTTGCTTTTTCTCAAACTTGTTCATTTCTAAGTATAGTTTAATCATATGAGATTTAACACAAATGACTCTATTCTGGTTTGGGCTGATCGTCTGGAGGCCAGAGCCTAGTCTAGACCATGGCCAAATATGAAACTTGTTTAACCCAAGAATCTTTCTAAGAGGCTGTCAGGATGGAGGTAGGGGTTGGAGTGATGCAGCTCCAAGCCAACAGCTTAAGGGATTTGCACTGGAAGTGGGGTTTACCTCTAGAGTTTTGGAGTAGTGTAGCTCACCACACTTAGTTTTTGAGATGTCTTAACTGCAAAACTTCTGGATAAAAGTTCTATTCCTTTAAGCCAGTAAATGTGCTGTCATTGGCTAGGAATATCTTATAAAATTCACAGAGAAAGTACCTTACATTCCAGCTTAGGATTTCTTTTTTTAGCCATTAGTTTTGCCAGCCAACAAAGTCAGCGTGCATGTTTTCATGAGCACTACAGTTTTCATGAGCACACTGGCCACTGTCTTCATCTCCTTCCTATCAATCTCTGTTCATAAGAGCTGTTTTTCTGCACTCATAGACTTGAAGGGAAACATCACAGTACGGTGAATAAAAGGCAGAGATATTCTCAGGAACTGGAGGTTGCCTGCCTCAGATCTCAAATAAAATGTCCTGGTATTTATAAATAAATATTATTAGTGATTACTATTTGACAACCATTTGAGAAATTGATTTTTTTTCTTTGTAACATATCTGGCAAATACAGACATGAGTAGGATTCTATCTGACATGTGGAAGATAGGTCTGGGCTTAGCTGGGCCAGAGAATGTGGCTCTTATAATGTGAGATTAGGAGATATAAGCTCCATTTTATGAGGAGGAATGTGTCTATCAAAGTCAAGACGTAAGACAGCACACCCCTTCCTTTGCCTGTCAAAGTCAGTGGTGAAAGAACAGAGATTAATCATTGTAATAATAGTGGCAGTGGGCTGTCAGCTTGGTGAGGGAATCCAGATGAATATCCCTCTTCATGCCATCAGTTTTAAGCAAATGAAAGGCCCAAAGCAAAGCGCAAAAAATAACAGCTGTAAACTGAGAGAATGACTCTAGACACTGGAGATATTAACTGTCAGAATTTCCTCTTTCTTACTTGCGTTGCAAGGATGACTAGACACAGTAAAACCTTATTAAATTGAAGGTTTTACATTTGTGATTTCTTTATAGCTACAACAAGCATATGCTTGAAGATTCTTATTTACCTGTGCATGCCCAGGGTTGGGCACACAGTGACGATAATGATAATGACAACAGTCATGAACATACGCTGCATTTTCACCTTCATTTATCCTGGGAACAGCTCTAAAAGGTGTGTGTGGGGGTCTCACTATTCTCACTTGTACTTGAGGAAATGGAGGTGCAGCATGATGAAGCAGGTTGACTAACCTGTGTGGTTAATAGGAGTGGAGACGGCTTTGAATCTAAGCTTCTGATCTCCAGCCCCTTGACTTTGCTGTCTTGTGGAGTCAGTGAGATGGCTCAGTGGGTAAAGGTGTTTGCTTCTGAAACTGGTAATCTGAGTCTGATCCCTGAGAGTCATGGGGTAGGAGGAGTATGCTGACCCCTGCAAGTTATCCTCTGACTTCCACAGGTATGCATGCATGACAGAGTGTATTCACACACATGCATGCTTACACACACACATGTACACACAGATGCCCAATTTTAAAAGAATAGCAGACATGCTCAATGGGAAAATAGCAACAAACTCATTCCTGCTGAGAACTCACTACATGCCTAGAACTGCTGTCTGCTTCATGCGTGAACTAATTTCATATCCCCCAGTATGTAGAATCACTCTTTTTATTTCTGACATACATGTATTTTTAAGAAAACTAAGCCACAGGCACAAAAAGTTACCCAGAGCTGCTCATAGCGGTTAAGTGGTCTTGGCAGATTTCCAAGCCAGCATATCTGACACATCGTCCGTCTAACCATGAAGAGTTTCACCTGTCATATTAATAAGTCATGAAGTTCATCTTCCCTGTAGCTGTGGGGAGGGTTGCTTGCTGTAAATGACAATGGCAGTATTTTAAGGCAGTTTAGAAGCAATCATTTTTTTTTTTACAGTCTATTGATAAGTTTCAAGGAAGAAAATAAAAATGGAGGAGAATTGTCTGGAAGCACTGGGAGCAGAGCCAGGAGGCACAGTTAAGTCTTGTTCATCTGCCACAGACACTCACCAGAATGTGAGCTGATGTTTGGACTGAACCACAGTTAAAGCTCCCTGAGTCGCAGCTTCCCCTTGATAAACTGTGCAGTAGACATCTTCTCCCAAGACTACTTACAGACCACACTGTACCCCACCCCTTTCTTAAGGGTAACTTGAACTTTTGTCAGCACCAAGCAGAATGGACTACTGGCATGACATATAACTTCTACCCCTCATTGTGATTTAAAGATATGAATAAAGATTATAAGATTGCTTGCATCCATGTCCTCTTGGATAGCAATTTTACTTGACTGAATAAGTATTTCATTTTGCTCTTGGTTGCTTGGATTTTACTCTAGGTCAACATAAGTGACTAACTTAAACTCGTTTCTGACTTCATCACAGCACCTTTCCCAGAACTTGAATGTGGCTGCACAATAGTCATGACTACACACAAGTGTTGTATTCAGATCTGAAGTACTAGTTATATCCCAGGACTTGATAAATGTATTCTTTCCAGTTTACTGGAGACCCATGGAACCAGAATCTGCATTTTAACAAGTCTTCATACAATTCAGAACAAATTAAAATCTGAGATACACCTTGTTTGAGGTTCTCGATTTTTGTTATCAGAATCAACCAGGAAGTGGAGTTTGATTTAGTTGGTTTGGGATGTAGTCTGAGCAATGGAATTTTATAGCCCCTGTAGGTGATGAAAATTCATAGACAAGGTTAAGAACCACTGAACTAGAGCTGCAGTTCTTAACCCTGGATGCACTTTAGCATCATCTGGAGAGCTGTAAAGAAATATCACAAAGACCAATCAATCTGTCAAACATAGGTGACATTTTTAAAAATGCCTGCCCTAGTGATTTTGATGTGCAGCTCAGGCAGAGAACAGAATGTATAGGAGACAAAGTGTGAGCTATGATTATTCATTCAACAGGAATTTATATATTATTCAACAATACAGGCACTTGGGTAGGTACTAGGACCATGTAACAGTAATTAGACAGAGCTCACAGACTTGGTAAACAAGCTGGATAAGTTACTCCCCATCTCTGTGCCTCAGGTTCCTCATCTGTGGAATGCGGGACACCTGTAGGCATATGTTTTTCAAAACCTACTTTAATAAGGGTTTTTAAATGCTTTAACCTCCCTCCCTTCTAACTCACCACTCACCAGATGTAGTGGAAAAGAAAGGTTTATGTGGCAAAGGAGAGTGTGAACCTGTTTAGAAATAGTTCTTTGGGGCAAAGGGCAAAGGAGGGTGTGGACCTATTTAGAAATAGTTCTTTGGGGCAATTCTAATCTTCATTGTCAGGATATCAGGAAGTCAGTTCATACAAATCAGCAGTAGTAGCTCCATCCACTCAAAAACACCATTCATGAATCAGTCAAGGCAGTTCAGTCCAGAAGAAACCATGAGGCTTTGCCCATTGGCCTTAGTCCACAGAGGCAGCAACAAGCTACCAGTTGAATATCATGAGAAGTTTTCTGGTGTGTTTCTCTCTATGAAGTCATGAAAGACAATGATCAGCCAAGAAGCAAGGTTGTCCACTGTCTGTTGGGTTATACTTATCCACTTTCCAAACATCACGTGTACCCTAAAGTGTCCACTCAGCAAAACACCCCATGCCCTTCTTTTAGGGCTTTAAAGACAGCTTTAAAAAAAAGTTATCACTTGTCTGTTCTCAGCAAAGCATCCTCCCACATGTCTGCTTCAGCAAAACCATCCTCTCAAGACAGTTTCTGGAAAAACATCACATGACACAACTGACTGTCCAGAAATTTCTATTTCAGACACTTCAGGTGACCAGGCAAAACAACATGTGGGATAAAATTTCTGTTAACGCACTCAGATGAGTGATGAGCAGGAAACAGGTATCTATATTCAACATTTCCACAGCCAGTTATCTAGGACACGAATATGCAACCAAGGAGTAGTCAGTTCATGGTCTAGCTTGTTGTCTTGTGTTAAAAACAGCAGTTTGTTGGTGTATTTCTGGATCAGAGGGCACTATTTTCTAGAACTTGAACTATGACTGAGACAATAGACCACATCTATGAGCACTTGTTTACCATTATTCAAGTTGACATTTCTAAAACTACTTTTCCCGGGATGCTTTGGGGGGGGGGTAAGACTCACCTGCCATGTATAGCAGCTAGTTAGTAGGGGTCCAGAGAATACTATTTTAGCTTGACCTGTTACACAATGCACTCTTTTTACTTTATTTCCAGGGCTTTAAACAGAACAATGCAGCAGCTATTTATATTATAAAGATCCTTGATGTTCATTTCAGAATAACACATAGGGAAATGACTTGTCTACACAGAATCAGTCATGTGGTGACTTTTGAACATGTCTAAAGCCCTGTGACTTGTGAGGGAAATGATATTTTCAACAACTATAGAAAAGGGTGCCTAGGAAGTGCCCCACCTCACCCCAGGAACTCAGGTGCGTCTCGGTTCAGAAGCAAATGCTCTCTGAATCACAGTAATGCGATGTTTTCCTTGTTTTTGCAGTTTGACCTTGAGTTCATGCTTCTTATTATAGCTTGTCAGTTTGTTAAGGAGAATTCTTAAAGACTATTTTTTTCCATTAACATAAGTTTTATAGGAACCTGAAAATCTATGTCATTACTATGACCTGCAGATGTGGGCATAGGTTCCCTTTCTTTTCTTAGATGTGTGTTTACCTATCTGAAATACTCCTAGAAAGGAAATTTACAGTTAAACAAAGCCAGGACCATCTCCATGCTCTAGAAGGTTTTTCTGAAATCACTTGGGTTTGGTGTTGTTTGTTTGCTTTTTTTTTTTCTTTCTTTTTCTGCCATAACCCATGTTGTGTAATTTGAGGAACCTTATGGACATCTGATGGACTTTTGTAATTCTTGAACATCTTATCAAGCTTTTCCAAACTTCTGTTATTGCCAACATATCTTATGTTACAGTTTGAAAATTTTATTGCATAGAGTTAATGGTTAACTATTGGAAAGATAAACTAGTAGACAGACAAGTTTCAGTAGAGCTAGGCATGTCGTTTCCAAAATGGAAGTCATAATCATATGCAGCAACTGATCACTTGAAACGTGGCTTTTTTTTTTTTATTGTGATATGCTTCATATGGGTGGAGGGCACACATTGAATTTCTATAATTAAAAAAAATAAGATATTTCTTTAAATGTTTTGTATTATTTATTTATTTATTTATTTATTTACATCCCAAATGATG
Source organism: Mastomys coucha (assembly GCF_008632895.1). Classification (NCBI taxonomy): domain Eukaryota; kingdom Metazoa; phylum Chordata; class Mammalia; order Rodentia; family Muridae; genus Mastomys; species Mastomys coucha. The sequence continues at coordinate 112,105,869 of NW_022196912.1, read as the reverse complement.
CTTCCCCTACTGGCCCCCCCTCCTAGAATTCCTCCACTCTCTCCCTAGCCTCTGCCCTTCTCCTGTAAGAGGTCAGCCCCCCCATATCCCCTATAGGCTTAGATTTTCAAAATCTATTTTAATAAGTGTTCTTAAATGCTTTAACTTCCCTTCTAGACGCCACCCACCAGAGATAGTGGGAAAGAAAGGTTAATAGAGCAAAGGAGAATGTGGGCCTGTTTAAAAATATCTCTTTGGAGCAAATCCAATCTGTGTTGTCAGGATAGCAGCAGTTCAGTTTACATGAATCAGCAACAAAAGTTCGATCCAGAAGAAACCCCAAGGCTCTACTAATCGGCCTAAGTCCATAGAAGCAGCTAGAAGCCACTGGAATACCACCAGAAGTTCTTTGGTGCGTTTTTCTCTATGAAGTCCCAACAAATAATGACCAACAAAGAATAGTAAAGTGTCCTACACAGCATCATCCACTGTCTGTTGGGTTATATTTACACTCTTCCCAAACGTCACGTGTTCTCTTAAGGGTCCACTCTAGCAAAACATCACATGCTCTTTTTTTCTAGATTGCCTCCACAAAATATCATGTGTCTATTCTCAGCAAAACACTCTTCCATGTATCAGCTTCTACAAAAACATCCTCTCCTAAGACAGTTTCCAGAAAAAAATCACATGACACAACTGAGTCTCTAAAGTAACAAGAAATTTTCACTTCAATCTCCCAACTCTGGGGCATCAGGTTTCTACAGGATTAGGTGCATCTTCTCCCACTGAGGCCAGACATGGCAGCCTTCTGCTACATATGTGCTGGTGTCCTTGGACAAGCCTGTGTAAGCTCTTTGGTTGATGGCTCAGTCTTTGGGAGTTTCGAGGGATCCATGTTAGTTAACACTGTTGTTCTTCCTGTGCCATCTCCTTGAGGGCCTTCAGTTCTTCTCCTAACCCTTCCTTAAATATCCCCAACCTCTATCCCATCTTTGTCTGTGGATATCTGCATCTGTCTCAGTCAACTGTTGGGTAGAGTCTCTCAGAGGGCTGCTATGCTAGGCTCCTATCTGCAAGCAGAATATAGCATCATTAATAGGGTGAGAGATTGGTGGCTTCCCATGTCATGGGCCTCGAAATGGACTGTACTAAAAGTATAATGTAGATTATATGTTGAAATGATATAGTCTTAGACATAATAAACTAAATATAAAACTATAATAAGGGCTAGAGAGAAGTCTCAGTGGTTAAGAGCACTGACTGCTCTTTAAGAGGTCCCGAGTTCAAAACTATAATTAGAACCAATTATAGCTATAGTTTTTACGTTAACTATGACTTTCCTAATGTTTGCATTGGAATAGGTCTGCATACAGCATACAGAAAGATCAGAGAGAATGAGAAACCTGTGCAAAATGAGTACTCATAGAGGGAGAGTGGGATCTACCAAGGGTGGAGAGATACAAAGAATCAGCAATAAAGAAGGTAGAGAATTTTTCACTATTACACATTGTGCTGCTTGTATATCTTATTTTGCCCCAGAGGCAAAGGCCCCCATTGCAAATACAACCAAGTATTGATAAATTTCCTGTACTTTTTTTTTTTTTTTTTTTTTTTTTTTTACTATTTCTATTGTAATTAGAACTCAGCCCCTATCAGAGTATGGTTGACAGTATCTCCAGCTGACAGTTAACCAGAAATCTCATAGTCTCACAGCTCTCTGCTGGCTGCCATGATATTCTGGCACTGAGAATAATGACTGCTGGGAACAGACTTCCTCCTGAGGCCCCAGGAAGGGCTTCTTGGGCACAGCAGGGTTACTGCTCTGATATGACAGATGTTCTCTGGGTTGCTGATTCAAGACTGAGAGCTGCAGGCCTACCTGGCACCCTCAGAACAGTCACAGAGAGCAGGCTGGGCTGTGGGGAAGGTCTGGCATAACAGCTCTTACTTGGAAGAGTGTTAGTGCCAGTGTTATGCACATTCCCTAGAACTCGCTGGAACTGCTTTTGGAACTGAGAGGGACTGAGTCAGAAAACTCCCCAGGAATTCTAGAGATAACCTAGAGGGAAGAGAACTATTCCTTTCATCAGTCTGTGGCTAATGCTTAAAAAGTTTTAAATAATAATATTCTCCATGTCCCAGTGCTAAAGCTTTAATTCTGAAAGCAAGAACTATCTCATCAGCCATGATGATTAATTTTCTATGATGTGAAATTCATATATAGACACTATTTCTAGGTGTATTTATGAAGGGCTTATCTGATATTATCAGATTCCAGTGGGGGAACTGAATAAAGCAGATGACCTCAGCAGTGTGGGTGAGCATCATCAGTTCTTGGAGGGTCTCAGTAGAAGTCAACAGCAGGCAGAATTCTTCTATTTGACTCTTGTTTTAGACTTGGTTGCTTGGAACGATGCATCTTATTTCTTTGTCCTCAGCCTAGAATTACCCACTTGTCCTCTTTGTTCTTTAGCCTTCATAACCAAAGCACTGGCTTCCTGAATCTCCAGCTTACATGTGGCAGGTCACGAGGCTTCTCAGCCTCTGTAATTTCATGAGACAGTTTCTCATGTTGGTTCCACTCCTCTAGAGATTACTGACCAATTCATTGTGAAAGAATCCTGCTGGCTACCTGTTTTACTGAAGTGTATCTCAAGGCACAGCAGCTTAATATAATAGCTACTTTATTCCTGTGTAATAGAAAGTACATTACATGATAGCATGGACCAGTTTTCTTTGATCTGTCTCATCTGCAGTCTCAGCTGATGTCACTCAATAGGGAATATCCAAGATGACATGACTATAGTCCTATGATTGCACTTCTTAGTTTTTGCTTTCAGCTAGGCATCATGGATTATTTTTGTTATGGTGTCTTCATGTGGTAAACTTGGACTTCCTTCTAGCTTGATGGTCTCAAGGAAGCTGGATTTCTTATATCATTGATGGAATATTCTAAGCAATGTTAGAAGTTGCCAAGTCTTTCAACACTAGTCTCTTCCACCTAAATATGTAAGAAAACAACCATTAATATTGAGGCCATGTCATTTGTAATTTTGATTTAATATGAGCTATCTAAGTATTCACTACTATTTAATAGGTACCTAAACTTAAATTTAAAAATGTATTTGTGACACCATTGCTAGCCACTTTCTTAGGTCATATTTTATGGCTGACTGTAAGAAATCTTTCAAGTAAAGAAAGGATTTAACTTCTCTCTACATCCCCAGAAAGATGGCTTCATGGATTTATCCAATTGAGCATAAATATTTTCTTAATGGATTGATATTAGATAAGGTCACTCTGTGTTCTAGTCCGTAATGTTAGTAAAAAACAGACAAAATAATGACATTGTGGCTAATATGAGTGACTACTACCTTTTTGCTAATTACAACAAAATCTTATTTTATTCCTTCTGCTTTCTAGAAGAAAAATTATTAAGATGTCAAATCATAAAATTACTCCTCCTTCCTGACAGCTTGTATTCCAGGGCAAAACCCTACTGTTTTCAAATCTCCCCCAATTACCTACAATAAACCCCATGGCATAAGAAATTTGTTCTCATGAACTCCTACTGAGACACTTAGAGTTCCTAGTAGGTCACAGTGTTCCTCCAGTAGCTATCCAACAAATCCAAATGACTTCAATAACCATGAGTGTGGTCTTGGTGACTTTATCTATGGTATATAGACAACCAAATTGATATGATTTTTCCTCACTGCATTCTATTGCTTGAGGCAAGTTACAAGGCTACCTGTGATCAAGGAAAGAGGAAAAAGACTGCCCTTGGATGAGTGCAACAGAGGAAGAACTTTTTGATGATGCTACAGTTACTTCATTGAAAGAATCTGTAAAGATAACTACAGGATATGCAGTTACAAATTTTAATAGGCACCTAAACTTAAATTCAAAAATCTATTGTGTGACATCACTGGTAGCCACTTGCTTATGGCTGGCCTTACTCAAGTAATGAAAGGATTTAGCTTCTCTCTAGATCCTCAGAAAGATGGCTTCTGTGCTCATGTTCTTAAATCCAGCAAGGTTGCTAAACTTTGCTGTCATCAAACACGCTCACAGGACCTCTGATCTTTCCTGTCTTCTGATGATTACTTCCTGCTTCGAAGTGGGCCTTCTTGATGTTACTTCTGGAACCAGGGGCAAATGGCTTTGCTGGCTCTGCTGCCATTTTCTCCATCCTAACCTATAGGAGTATCACTGGAACCAACAAGGGCCTCGTTCCATCATGTGTACCTTTAGTCCTCTCAGGAGCAACTAACTGCCAGACAGTCTTGTGCAAGACACTTTTGCACAGTGTTTACTCTGCCCCAGAATCTGACAAAGTAGTGTTTAACAGCTCAGACCTCCACATGCATCTGTCTCAGGGGAGATAGGTCTGTGCTCTCTTTCTTGCCTCAATCCACAATGAGTGAATAGCTATATTGCCTTGATATTTATAGCAACCAGATAGATGATGGATGAGTAGGTATGTAAATAGATATATGAAAATATAGATAAATAGATAAATAATAGATAGCAAATCACCCCATATTAACTATGGATAACTGGACAAGAATGTTGGGATTTATTTTGTTCCTTTGTTTGCTTCTGAATTTATTTTTCCCCACAGTGAATGTGCATTATTTTTGTAATATAGAGAAACCAAATAAATGAAATTTAATTACAAACAAGAAGGCACAGTGACCAGAGTAGTATACTAATTAAGATATTTGGAGGCCTTTCCTCTGAGGTTGATGTTTATCATTACTTTCTCTATAGCTTTGCCATCAAGCATTTAGAACATGGGGTGGAATGAGATAGTGGAAATGCCTATGAGGTTTGTTGTTTTCAAGAGAGGGTTTCTCTGTAGCTCTGACAATCCTGGAACTTACTCTGTAGACCAAGCTACCCTTAAACTCAGAGATTCACCTGCCTCTGCCTCCTAAGTGCTGGGATTAAAGGTGTATACCATTACTTCCCAGCTGCCTATGAGTTTTTCAGTCCTTTTAAGACACATGAGATTAGGTCCTAGTAAAGAAACAAATGTCTGCAACTCCTTTCATGGGTATTTCGTTTCCCCTTTGAAGAAGGAATGAAGTGTCCACATTTTGGTCTTCCTTCTTGAGTCATGGAAGGAGTTCCAGAGACTAACTATGGAGCAGAGACTGAAGGAAGGACAATCCAGCCTGATATAGCTATCTCCTGGAGGCTCTGACAGCACATGACTAATACAGAAGTAGAGGCTCACAGCCATCCATTGAACTGAGTACAGGGTCCCCAATGAAGGAGCTAGGAAAAGGACCCAAGGAGCTGAAGGGTTTGCAGCCCTTTTAGGACAAACAACAATATGAACTAACTAGTACTTTCAGAGCTCACAGGGACTAAACCACCAACCAAGGACTGCATATGGATGGATCTGATTGTTCTGGCAGTATATGTATAGTAGAAGATGGTCAAGTTGGTCATCAATGGGAGGAGAGGCCCTTGGCCCTGTGAAGGTTCTATGACCCAATGTAGGGGAATGCCAGGGCCAATAAGCAGGAGAGGGTGGGGTGAGCAGGGGGAGGGAGGAGGGTACAGGGGTTTGTTCTTGTTCTTGTTGTTTTTTAGTTTTTCGTTTTCTTGGTTTTTTTTTTTGGAGGGGAAACTGCGAAAGGAGATATTGTACGACATGTAAATAAAGAAAATATCTAATAAAATAAATAAACAAAAAATATCACCTTAAAAAAAGAAACAAGTGAGTTCTGAACAGCACATGGACGCAAGTGGGATAAATTAGTAGAATAATTAACTTAGCGAGCAACTTGGGGAATGAAAGAACTGAATTTCTTGGCAGGGAGTGAATGCACAGACTAATCCTCAAGAGCCTCAGAAAATGGCATCAGAGGACTCATCTGTGGAAGCAAGATGGAGATGATGTCATCTTAGAATATGACCCTTCAGGGACTTTGCCTTGAACAGAGCTAATAAGTCCCAATACAGAGTTCTTCAAGTAAGACATCATCTGCTTCTAAGGGTGGGCATGCTTTCCTGCTACCTAGTGGAATGGGAAGCCAGGAGGGATAAATATGTGCCCTTTCAACACAACAAAGGGGTCAGCATGGGTATTTTTCTTGATGCCTATTATTTTTATGTATTTCTTTGCACATTAACTTTTTCACCCATCTATAACGAGAATGAATGAAGCATGTGGAGACTGTATAGTTTAGAACATGCATGAGCACCTTGATATGCATCCTACTGGGCTGTGTGCATTTTCACATATTACAAACCACTTACAGGAACAGCAATGTCAAGAAGCATTCACGGAGCACACCCACTGTGTCCCAGATGTTATCATCTGTCCGTGTGCTACTCAGACCAAACTTACTGCCTCATATTGTAGACATGAGGTAACTGGTAGAAAGGTTAAGTAACTTGCCTAAGGCCATGTAGCTTGCATGAAGCCATTCTAGGAGATGGAATGCAGTCTGAAATCTCCTGCCTTCAGTCCTGAGATATTTTCATTAGCTTTGCGGAAGCCTCTTCAATTCTGATTATTAAACATGCTCTTTTGTTCAGAGAAAATGATTTTTTTCCTGATTTTCATTTTGATTTTATGAGTGAGAGTCAATGTTTAGTGTGGACATGGTTTAAAAAAAAAAAGACTCCAATAGATTCTGCCTATAAGGTTTCTAATATTTCCCTCATCTGACATTTATCTATTAAATATCTGGCCTAGTGCAAACATATGTAATGATTCCCACTTACAGTGTTTTACTACATATTAGATTTCCTCTTCTTGTTCCTTGTGGGCAAAACTGTAAAAGAACATTCATAGCAGTCTACTAACAAGAGCAAAACCTGCGGGCGATGAGAAGAGCCATGTGAGTATTCTCTACTAGGCTGACATTTTCCCCTGGAATTTTTCTCTGTGAATGATGCAATTTGAAATAAATCTCCCCCAGTGAACATCCAAGGATTCTCAGTAGAGAGTTATAGAAATGATGAAAACAAACCCTGAGGAAGAAACAAGAGAATTGAACATGCTCAGCTTCAGGATGAGAAGATCTGGGGGAAATAACTCCATCAGTATGTGTGTGGATGTGAGGGATCAGACCAAAGGCAGTTATTCTATTACAAAGGAGGACACTGACTGTGAATTAGACAGTATATTTGGGTCATTCCAACATACTTTAGTTACAAAGAACACTGTAAGACTGTCCCATGCACTCATAGTACATTCCTTAATAATGGCAGTAGCTACACTATAAAGGTAATGTATCTATATTTATATTTATTATATATTTATAAATATATATAGATATATAATTTTTAACTATTGAAAATTTATTTGGTTTTCAACTTAATATAATAAGAGGTAGCACTAAATACTGCCTGCCATCAGGTATTGTTTATAAATACCACACCTGCATTGTTAATTTAATCTTCACAATATTTCTATAAGGTAGAAGTTAACATTATTGTTCCATGTACTGGGCTGGGCACCAGTTTTCTCACATAAGAGATATGTTTGATGGTCATAAGTACTGTAGGTATTTAACAAATGGAAGGTACAAATATTATCTGCCCGTCTATGCCTAGGACAGTTTCCTAAAAAGTAAACTTGGCCATGCCAAGAGAGCCCTTATTCAGGAACATTTTTGTTTTAGTATAGACCAGAGTTTATTTAGGCCATTGGGAGGGGAGTTAAGAGGATAGCAGAGGCAGAGAAAGGCAGAGAGAGGAGAGAGTAGAAAAGTAGGGGCTGGCCATGACCATGTGGAAAGAGGGGAGAAGGGAATAGGGAGAGAAGGGGAACAAAGGGGCAAGAGGCAAGGGAGAGAAGCAGGAGTAAGAGCATTCAGGAACACTTTATCTGTAAATAAACAACTGAGTCTGGAGAAGAAACTTAGCCAGCCTTCAGTATGACATGAAGGTATTTCTCATACAATGGACTGTTTGGGCCATTCCAACAAGCCTTAGTTTCAAAGAGACTTCCCTAGTTACCCATAGGACATACCTTAACATTGGCAGTATCTATACTGTAAAGGCAGTGGGAGGGGGTTATCTAAGCCAAAGTGGGATTTTGTTTATAGATTTCAGTGATTTTCAGACTTGATACTATAAGAATCTTCCAGAAAAATTAGAAAGATACAGATTCCTGGGTAAAAGCCCTTGAAGTTCTGATCCAATGGGTTTGTTAAACAGATGCTATTCCATTGCAATAATTGATCACCATGTCATGTGGGGACCACCAATTTAGTCACACCTACCTATTAGTCATTCACAAATGAGAATGTGAGTTCTCAAGATTATAGGACTAAACTCAATACTGGATTTTTGGCTTCTTTTTTCCCTGCCTTTAATTCTGTCATTGCTCAGTGTTACTTCTCAGTGTTTGAGTCTTTATAAGGAAACTTTATTCTATTCTAAAAAATAGAATAGTATTAAGTGGCCCCCTCAGTTTCCAAGGCAATGGTCATGGGATATGAGTCCTCTAGCTACTCTCCTTCACTGTGCATTTTTATCCCAGCTCTTTAAGTTTTATCATTATTAGTTCACACCCTTGACTGATCATAGACACAGGCAGAGTATACAACCACTCAGGTAATTAGGAAAGCTTACTGAAGAGAAGCTACAGTTTTAGTACTTCAATACAGGGTGGATTTGTGTTTGTCATGGAGTAATGGGTAGTTTATTTTTCTTTAATGGTTTGGAGGTGACATAAAGGATAAAAAATTAGAGAAGTAATTTGGCTAGAGACCCAACCTGATGTCTCCATGATAGAGGCAAAGGAAATCCTTCTTGGTTGACCCAGCATTTTCCGAGGTCCAGAGTCACTGAAGACAGACCTGATTATATGCAGAAGGCACATACTAGCAAGTGACAGATTAGGATTACACTAGGAAAAAAATGTGTCAAGCCAGGGTAGAAGAAAGGAAGAGCCCATTCAGCGAGCCACAATCATATGTGAATCTGAAAGCCACTTGTCCACTCTCAACCTCAGTACTTCATACTCTATTTCTAGTTTTGTGGTTTCTGTGTATTTGAAAGATGATCCATTGGATGCCTCCACACTGGCTACCTCAGCTTTAAAGGCTTGAACAGACTGGACCATGGGACTCATGGCCTTATGTATAGCTTACAGTCCAGCTTCACTTCAGTCAGGATTCTTGAATAGCACCTTTTTGTGTACAGCCTCTGTCACCGTCCTGTCTTTGTGCCCATCAGTGAAACTCGTTATCATCTACCCTCCATGAGAGGACATGACCTGAAGAAGATCACCACTCAGGAGCCAGGAAAGACACATGAGAGTAGGAGAGTAGCTAGGGACAAGGGCTTATCTTGCTGCCAGCATGGGTGGGCAATGTACCTTGTCTGTCTCTGAGACATAGAAGGAATGAAGAAAGTGGAAGGGTGGTAAATCATGAACTGAATTAAATGGCTCATTGCAGAATTTAGGGTGCTTTTAAAATGCTGTTTTAAACATTTGTTTTGCCAACATGGGGTTCTATGTAGAAAAGGTATACCATCTTGCTCTGGGCATTTCATTACAACAGGTTTTATCCCTGAGAGCCCTTCTCTGACTTAGCCAAGTCTCGTCATAGCATCTTCTTTTGCTTCTGTTCTCTTTGGTGTTGCAGTACATCACCGCCTCTTACAACCCAGCATCCTCCTTTTGTGGACTGCTATGACTTAATCACTACATGATTACCTTTGTTATTATCACTTCAGCTTATCTGGGGTGATCCCAGCATGCTGCAGTTTTATGAAAGGTAGGCCTATTAGGAGACACTAGTTATAGCAGTAGGAGAGAACAATAAAACACACACACACACACACACACACACAATCCTGACTGATAGGTGTTCAGACAAGAAAAGTTTATGGCTGGATTCATGTACTTCAGAATAGGTCAGCAGCATCAAAATGCTGTGTGTCAGTCAGTATCTCTAATGCAGTGGAGTTCATCAGTATCAACTAACTCAGTTAATTGTTCAAGCCTCCTGGATTACCCACTATGGGCCAGGATCTATATCACAGGACAGGATGGCATGGGATACATCATTTGTGCAGCTTCAGTACTCATGGTTTGCTAAGAATTCAGGTCAACAGGGTAGGAAGATTTATTTGAATAGTTGTTTTAAAAAAACTGCTGTCAGTTGAGAAGGCTTGGTGAGTGCCAGCTGCTAAGCATGATGACCTGAATTTGATGTATAGAACCCATACGGGAAAAGGAGAGAACCAACTGTTGTATGTCGCTCTCTGGCTTGCATGCACACACAAATATGTGCACACATATGCACACAGTGAATGGATAAATTATTAAAGGAATTTAAGAATTACTAAGTAGTTATTTGTGCCAGGCTGTATGAACAATCTCTGGGGAGAAACAGATGGTTCCTGGATTTAAGGAGCTCAGTACTCTTGAGGTAGGAGAGTCAGGTGTTTTAGTAGACCGACTAAAAGGCTTACCCAGTCCTGTTCCACCATTCTAGCACATCATACCCTTCATATGAATAAGGCTGTGTGTGAGGAGGGATTCCTCACAGTTCCCAGAAATAGCTTTCCAGATCACTTCTATTATTGGATTCTGAATAATTATTGGATTCAGCCATTTCTCCTCCAGTTTAACCACATGAGCTTGTCATATAGGAATTTTATCAGTTGCTTTTCTGTTGCTGTGCTAAGACACCATGACCTAGGGAACCTATAGAAGAAAGAGTTTATTGGGGTTTAGAATTCCAGAGGGTTAGAGTCCATGATGAAAGAAGGAAGGCATGGTAGCAGGAACAGGAAGCTGAGGGCTCACATCTTGAACCATAGACACCAAGCAGCCCAAGAAAACTAGAAAGAGGACAAGGCCTTAAGCTCTTAAAACTCCCCACCTCGCTCCCCCAAAATTCTTCCAGCAAGGACATGCTTCCCAAAACTCCTCAGACAGTACCAGCAACTGGGGACCAAGTTAAAGTTCCTAAGATCATGACAGACATCTCATTCAATTAACCACAGGGATAGAAGACTTCTTTTTTTTTATAACTCATCATTTTTCCATTTAAAATGTATTATTAACTACTGTAATTTCTAACATACTATGTTCCAGAGTGTCAAGTATGAATGTGGTACTTTCTCCATATTATTTCATCTAATATTTATATCTATGTATATATGTATGCATCACACACACACACACACACACACACACACACACACACACACAAACACACACACACACACACACTAAAAATATTTCTAAGCTAATGGGAACCTGCCCAGAAAGTGCTTGCTGCCGAGGTCATTTGCTCAAGTTAACCTGACCAGGAAGTGGAGGAGAAGGGTATAACATTTGATCTTTATTCTGTCTTTCATTCTGGGATTCCTATAAGGAACTGCTTGAGGAGTCTCCCACACTCGGCCTCTTGAATGTCCACTATAGCCCTTGAAATGAGAACCCTACTACATGGAAAAAATTAAGATGGGAAAATTAAGTTTCACAGGGGGTAAGTAACTGCCCATGGCTATCGTGTACTTAACAGCCAAAAGAACTACTTTTCCTGACACTGAAACGCCCGCCTGTACCTTCCAGCATATTTTGAAACAACTGTTCTCACATGGAAGGGAAGACCTGATATGTATTGATTTCTCCTTGATATCTTAGCCTATATAATTGTTTTTCTGCAAAGCATTGTCATTAGGAAAGAGCCATCTCCACTTACCTCAACATTAAGACTCCAAAGTAATGTGAATTTATTTTGCTTTTTTTGTTGTTATATAGGACCATAGGACAAGTTAAATTTGAATGTGGTATGACAACTGGCTTCCTTATATCACCTTACTTTCCAAAGAAATAATAAAAATTCACCTACAAAGTCATTTTGTGCATCAATTTGTTTTCATTTCTGTCTTGATTTTCTTCACTGTTTCTTTGATATCCCTGTTACTCCCTGTAGGAATAGAAATATCTATTCTGTACCACTGTACGTAAGAAGTAATAATTTTCCTTTTGATTTTACAGGGATTCACAGCTGTGAAGATTGCTTTGGATCTTTGGAGAGACTCTCTTCTGAACCGTTTATGGCAATTAAGACTATGGGGATTCTTGAAGTTGGACTGGTGCATTTTGCAGTGTAATCTGGCCATAATCCTATGGGTTACAGGAGTGGAAGGTTATGTTTTGAAACTTAAATGTTCCCTGAAGGTTCTGTTTTACATATTTGCTTCCCAGCTTGTGGTACAATTTTGAGAGTGGTAGAGCCTTTAGAAAGTGCAGCCTGTCTGACAGAAGTCAGCCTTTAGGGGAAGGCACCTGAAGGTTAGACTCACCTCTGAGTAGGGCTTGTAGCTTCTGCTTCCTGGTCTGGAGCGTGTGAACAAGTAACTGCCAGAGGCTTCCACTGTCAGAAATGAACACCTCCCATCAAGCCTTCTGCACTAGCATGGACCAAAATTTCTGAAACCATAAGACAAAAGAAATTCCCTTGAATTGTTTCTGTTAAGTAGTTTGACATAATGAATAAAATAATGACCATGAAGAAATACTAAGAGACTGTTGGTGGTAGAACAGACAGAGATTATATTTTTGGCAAGTTGCTCACACATGTGTCAGAATGTCCTTACAGTGCAATGATGACAAGATGACGGTACAGAGGCTTTGGGCTAAGGGCTTGTCCACCTACTCCTGCTATGACTGAGCACAACACTCCAAAGACTTTGTCTGAAACTACAAAGTTGAAATCCACCTTACAGCTCTTTGTAAAGGCATGTTTGTCTGAGCAACTGATAAAACCAATTTTACATTAGTTTTCTCATTCTGTTTATAATACCTAAAAATGGAGAACCGTGGCATATAGGCCTTCATTTGTTCTCACGACCCTGAGAATGTTAGGGCTAGGATTGTTAGGGACTGGTTGTATGTATAAAAGGTGTAGGCTCAGAGCTTGGGAATTTGGTCTCCTTTAAGACTGAAGACAATTGGATGTTCCCAAAGATGACTTAGCTGGTCTCTGAGAAGGATGGTCAGTGTCAGGCAGGAGTGACACAGATTGCAGTTCTCTTTGGGACTCATTTACTTCCTTACTTTAAGTAATGGAACTCTAGGTGTTTCTTACAATCTATTTTAAATGGGTAGAACTGGAAGTAGTGAAGAGTTTTCAGAAAAAAAAAAAAAAAACCACAGCTCAAGTTTAAAAAAAAAAAAAGAAAGTCCTATGCTTTCATGCTATAGAAGTACTGGGTCATAAGTACCTTAATCTTCCTCACTCAGTCCCCAGCACTGACAACCAAATGCTGAGCTGCCTTGAGATGCAGGTGCCATTGCTCTAGGATCACCTCCAACAGAGCAACATTGACTTCATCTAAGTTATTTTGATTTATTGCCACAATTACCTGTACTGAGTTCAATGCCATACTAATATTTAGGCTGATGAATTATAATATGGGCTTCATTTTACTGAAATGTCACACGTTCTGATGTCCTGATTTTTTCTTGGCAGACAGTAGCATCATGTTCAATTTTATGTGTCAACCTTGTTAGGTTTTAGTTTCCAGTTACTCAGTTTAATGTTAGTCCATGGGTTGCTGTTAATGTAACTTGGACATAAGGCTACTGCCTATGAAAGGCATTATCTTTGATGATGATTTAAATGGACCTCACCAAATCAATTGGTAAGACTCAAGAGAAAAACTGAAATTCCATTGGAGAAGAAATTGTCCTTATACAGAGCAGCATGAACTGCTGGTAGAGAATTTCTCTCTTCTGATCTGTCCTATGATATGACTATGTCCTATGTCAGGCTTGCTAGTTGCTATGATAACCATGCAAGTATGTTTAAATCTATGCAGACATGGGGATGGAGAGCTAGCTCAGCAGTAAGAGTAGTTGCTGCTCTTGCAAAAGACTGAGGTTTGCTTTCCAATACCCATAGGGTATTTCATAACCCTTATGAAATACCTTTCATGTTTAACTCTAATTCCAGGGCACCCAGTGACCTCTTCTGACCTCCACAAACTATGCAGGTAAAATGCTCACACACATAAAATAAATCTAAAATACATTTTAAAATATGCAGAGATATTATGTACATGTCATATATATATATATATATATATATATATATATATAAAGTATAATTTTATGGTAGAATTTCAAATGATGCAGAATATGGTGTTAAGAGTAGTTCTATAAAAGACTAAATAAAGGTGGTGACTCTTGAGTCTGATTTGATCCATAGGTGTTATTGGTGCTTTTTCCATGGGTAGAGAAGGCAATAGCAGTTATGGGGACATAAAACATGCTGTCATTAGATATCCAATATATATTCAAAGTTCTGTGACACTATGTATTTGATGTTTTATGAGGTTTCAACCATACTTTAGCACAGAATGTGATTGGATGGTCTTTCCTGTGTTAGAGAAAGTGAGGAAAGCAAGGATGAGCTCTATGTGTTTATTTAGTGACCTCACATCTGTTTAAGTGGCCTGAAACTAGGCTGCTATTACCAAGTACCAAAAGAAAGTATTTAATAAAGTGCATTTTGGAAACTCAGAAGCTAAGATGTCAACAGATTTTGTATTTGGTGAGGGGTCATTTCATAATTCATACTCAGTCATATTCTCCAGTGTTCTCCAAGAGTGGAAAAGGAAAGAAGGCTCTCTAGATTACTTATAAATAAGGGCACAAATCCTATTCCATTAACAACAGCATTGTCTTCATTGCTGAGCTACCTGACCAAGACAGCTTATAGAAAAGGGCTTATGGTTCCAGAGGGTTAGAGTCCATGATGGGAAGGTAAAGACATGGAAACAAGCTGGACCAGTAGCTGAGAACTCACATCTGGATCTACAAACAGGAAGCAGAAAGGGCACTGGAGATGGCAGGAGAAATTTGAAACCTCAATACCTCACATGACTCATCTCCCCCAACACTTCCATACCTCTCAATCCTCCCCAAACAATTAGTCCAAGTACTCAAACATATGAAGATATGGAGGAAATTCTTATTCAAGACACCATTTGGACCAGAAAAATCCAAATGGACCTGTAGATCCCAAGTCCTTAAGGTCCATCAAGTCTTATTTGCCAGAGGAAGCAGGTCTGATTTCCCTGTCTGAAGAGGTAGCTGTACTTTGAAGAATAAATAAAGACTTTTTCCAATGTAGTTGCTCATCAAGCCACCATTAGTTCTCCTCCAAATAGACAATCTACTGCTTCTAAAATTATAACTAGACCCAAGTTTTGGAAGGCCAAATGAATATTGTGACCCATCATGAATATGTACATTATATACCAAAGGAGTATATTTTATAGTTATACATACAACAAAGAATTCCATTTATGAGACTAGAGATCAGGTCAATTGGACACAAAGTTGGGTAAGTCCAAGTTTATTGGCATTGGTCCACTAAACAAAATATCTGGATTATTTTGGCTTAAGAGTTTAGATAGGTTGCTAGCAATTTATTAGCGGTTGAAAAATGGCTGCCTTCACTCAACATTTGGAGTTGATATTCCAGGACCATTTCGGCACATTAAAGAATGTACTCATCTTAAGGCTTAGAGTGACTGAGCAGATCTATCCTGCAAGACCTACTCCTTCACCCTGGGAGGATCTAGAGGATATAACTTCCACTATGACTTTGAGAAATAAATTTGTGAGGACAGCCTTAGCATCGTTTGAAAGAGGTGTGTGGTCCCTCATCTCTGTAGGTCTGAAATCACAGTGAGAACCATAACACCCAAAGCAATAATCCGAACACTAAGTAATCACTATCACTCATTATAGGACTTTGAGTCACGATAAAATTTCATCTACCAAAGCAGTAATCGATAGTGCTAAGAGATGCTCTCAGGGATTTATCAGCCTTTTGCTAATCAGGATCAACTATCTCAGTTACCATAGTAACTCCTTTCCTTTCTTATTGATTCAGAGGCATGAGGAGCCCAAAGTAGCCACATAGAAGTCTTGACTTCTAGTTCAGTGGTGTAATTGGTATTCCTCATTACAAATGAAGGCCTTTAAGAACAACAGAGAATAAGGTCCTGAGGCTGAGGACAGGAAACAAAACTTTGTTAGTGAATCATTAGGAGTAATAGTAATTGTTCATTTTGCCACTTGTATCCTAGATCCATGAATAACAAGAAACAGAATTATATACTAACTACTGACTTTGAACATATATATCCTGTTGAATGATAGTTGTTTGGCTCTGCAAGATATGACAGCCTATCTGGCATTGTAATTGAATCTTCAAATAGCCATTCTACTGTTTGGCCACTCCAGCTGCTGCTTCAGAATGATGGGGAACAGAGTATATAACACATTCTATGACCCCAGGACCATTGGCACACTTAGTCAGATGTCAGTCTATGACCCAAAGCAAGGCTGTGTGCATTGTTACTATGGGAGTCTGTAGTTACTGTAAGTCTATTGAGGTCAGCTCTGCAGAAGCATTGGATGGAAGAAAGACAAAACCATATCAAAGCAAATGTTTATTCTAGTCAAAACTAAATGCCTTCCACAATGACTGTGGTCTGGTATAATCAACCTGCTAGTGATTATCTCTCTGATAACCATGGAAGTGTGCCATAAAGAGGACTCAGTTTTATCTTCTAACAGATTGAGTGTTCAATGGAAGCTGTAGCCTTGGTCAGTGTAGTCATATTGCTGTGTCTATATACAGCCTTTATTCTTGCTACCATGACTATTTCACTCAGGAATAAATTTGAAAACTATAGCTATGAGATGAAGTTGATTTGGATCCACAGTGTAGGTCAACCTATCTCTTTCTATATCCCTCATCTGTGCCAATTCTAATCAACCTTCATATATAACACAAATATTTCCACAGGTTTTGCCCATCCAGGCACGTTAATCTACCTACTCTTCCCTGGACATCCCTTTTACCATTTTGCCAATGTTGTTTATTATAGTTCAGTAAAGCCAACTGTCACATTGGTTGTAGGAAACTCTATGTGAAGTTAGGGACACAACTTTGTGGAGGAAAAGTTGGCAGGAGTATGATAATTGTGGCATGATATTCATAGCAACCTCTTTGTAGACAACATAATACACAGTCTGCTGTGTCTACCACTCTCCTTAAATAACTGGGATTCAATCTGTCTAATGATAGTAAGTTTGTGATACATGTCTCAGGTCATAGGGACATTAATTGACCTGTAGTTAAATGGTAAGTCTCTGCTAAAACCAGGAGGAAGCTTAATGCTTTTTATCAAAAAATGAGTAGTTTTTTTCTTTGTTTTCACAAAGAATAATGGGGCTTTTTACCAATCTTAAAGATTTGTACCATGCAGTCAGCATGTTATTAGTGTCATGTCTTATGGAAGGAAACACAATCAGGTCCTTTGCAGATGGAATTATGACTTAGGTGTGGGTTACTGATGTAACTGATATATATCAGCAATAACTGAGATATTGCTAGCATTGTCAGCTGAATTCTAATTGCTTCTGACAATTTTTACCGATGAAGTTTTAATTTTAAAACTTTTTATGTGTATGTGTGTTTTGCTGAAATATTTGTTTGGTACCACCAAGGAGGCCTGAAAAAGATGTCAGATTCCTGGAACTGAATTACAGATGCTTCTGATCCATCACGTGGATGTTTGCAATTGTACCTGGGTCCTCTGGTAGAACAGCCAGTGCACTTAACTGATGAGCCATCTCTGCAGTCCATGATGAATATTTAAAACAAAACAAAACAGAACAAAAACAGTACTTACCAGTTCAACAGATGAATATGAGGGAGATATTGGCTTTCTCAAGCAATGAAACCACGTTAGAATAACATCTGTAATTGGAGTCACCATCTGGATAAGTTAGCAGTAATATGCTATCATTCTTTGAGTTCCATCTGTCTTTTGTGCAGGCTAAATTGGAGAGTCGATGGGGGGTGTGATGGGAACCATCACTCCCCATCTTCCAAGTCCTTGCCATCACAATCTCCACAACCCCTCTAGGGACGTAGCAACACATTGTTTCAATATTTTCCAGGATAGGAACCACTTTTAGAAGCTTCCACCAGGGCTTTTCCTATCATAGTTTCTTTACTGCACAGAACATGGAATCAGTGTGTAGATTCTGCTAATTGCTCAGTGTATTCACTGTAATTCTGCCTTCTAACTGAGACAACAACCACAGGAGGGGTTCAGAAATCCATAGAAGCTACTGAGTTATGAATGTCACCTAAAACTCCATTGATCATATGACTTCTACAAGTCCCTGTTGAGCCTCCTACAATAATGTTTTGACTTTTCTGAGATAGAGTGTAGCAATATTCAAAAAGTGTATTTTCCTTTTGTCAGGGACTAGTCATCTAGATAAAAGATCATAGGTCTCTTTGGAGAAACTGGAAGAGAGATTAATGGTATAAATGTTTGAAAAAGTAGCATAAACCTCTTAAGGACTTGCCCTCTCCTCCAAGAGGTTCAGGATCTGTAAACTTGATTGAGCCCAAGGATTAACTTCCTAAAGTTGCCACAACAAAATAATGCACTGGTGACTTAAACAGTAGACATTAGAAGTCTAAGATCAGTATGCTAACATAGATGGCTAGTATGTTAGTCAGCTTTTCTTTATCCTGTTAAAATATAATAATAAAAAAAAGAAAAAAGGACTTCCTTTGGTTTTTCATTTTAGAGACTATAATCTCTGGTCATTTGATTTCTGTGTCTCTGTGCCTATGGTAAGGTGTCTTAGTTAGGGTTTTACTGCTGTGAACAAACACCATGCCAATGCAAGTCTTATGAAGGACAACATTTAATTGGGGCTGGCTTACATGTTCAGATGTTCAGTCCATTATCATTAAGGGAGGAGTTTAGCAGCATCCAGGCAGGCATGGTGCAGGCAGAGCTGAGTTCTACAACTTCATTTGAAGGCATCTAGTTGAATACTGGCTTCTAGGTAGCTAGGATAGGGTCTTAAAGTTCATACCCACAGTGACATGCCAACTCCAATGAGGCCACATCTACTGCAACAGGGCCTCACCTTCTAATAGTGCCACTCCCTGGGCTGAGCATATACAAACCATTACATAAGACAAAACATTATGACATTGGACATGGTCTAGTGGAGGACACTGATTACCTCCTGGGAGAGATGGAGAGGAAGTGGACAGGGAAAGGGAGGGGGAGTAGAGGGAGAGAGGAAAAGGGAGAGGGAGAAGGGATGGGAAAGGAGAAGGGGAAAGGAAAAAGGAGAGGGAGAGAGAGTTGGAGAGGAAAAGGGAGAGGGAGAGAGAAAAACTCAATCCATTGATGTTCTCAGAGCTCTCCATGATCCAAACATCTTCAGAAAACCTTGGCACTACAGCATTGGGATCAAAGCTTGAACATGTCAGTGTTGAGGGTAAATTTCAAACCTAAACCATCAACATTCCTACTGTGCCCTCACATGGTCTTTTCTATGTACTCATTCATCCCTGGTGTCATTCTTCTTATAAGCAAAGCAGTCATATTGATTTAGGGTCTCACTCCTTAGATCTCAGACAATGCAACCATACCGGGGATCTGGACTTCATGCATGTTTAGGTGATAGAATTTACACTAGAATGCTCTATTTTGATAACTCAGTTTGGACTCTTTTGACTTGACCTAGAACTTTACCACTTACACAGATCAAGATAGAATTTGAAAGAATTTCCACCTACTCCTTTACTTCCACCACAGTCCATTAGCCAATATCACAGATCTCTGTGAGACAGACATTGCCATGACCTCTGAATCAGACAATGAAAAACTCCATTCAGATAATACTGTAAGTGACCCACACCATTATGTAATGAAATTTTGGTTCACTCTATGTCTTAGTTAGTTTCTCTTGTTGTTATTAAATACCCTGACAAAAAGATTCAAAGGACAAAGAGTTTATTTTTGGCTCACAGTTCTAGGTTGTAATCAAGTCTATCATGGTGGGGAGACCATGGCAGTAGGTCTTTAGGGAAACAATCACATCGTGTACATACTCAAGAAGTAGAGAATAATGAATAAAGTGCTCAGATCACTTTATTTTTTTGATACAGTTTAGTATCCCAGACTAGGGGTACTGATAATTAACCAGCTTCAGAGACTGTAATTGCTTCAAAGATTATAATTTCTCCTAATTTCCTTAATTTTTAGGAATATATTTATGTGTGGATATGTTTATGTGTATATTAGAATTGGTTTGTCTCCTTATCTAATATAAATTGTATTAATAATAGTTCATTTATTCTAGTACTTAAGTTGCAAGATATCAAAGAACATATGAAAAATAGCTCCTGAAGAGAACGCCAATAGCTTCTGCTCTAAGATCAAGAATTGACAAATGGGATCTCATAAAGTTG
>NW_022196912.1:112058169-112084468 GCF_008632895.1 Mastomys coucha | reverse complement strand
TCTGTGCCCCAGTGTAGGGGAATGCCAGGGCCAGAAAGTGGGAGAGGGTGGGGTGGCAGGCACGGGGAGGGGGGAGGCAACAGGAGTTTGTTTTTGTTTGTTTTTTTGTTTTTCGGAGGGGAAACTGGGAATGGAGAAATTCGCATGTAAATAAAGAAAATATCTAAAATAAAAAAAAAAAAAGAAAAATAGCTAAAGGTTTGCACCCTCTTTTGGAGAGTTACTTTATTTGGGGTTGTATACAGAGTAGTTATACCCCTCTAGCTGGAGATGTACTTTACTTTTGTTATCACGGGGTAAGAAGCTTTGTATTGGTGCTGAGGTGACAAGGGACAGGTTGTTAGTTATGTGTCTACTACGCTAGATTACTGTTAGGAGTTCTTTACTCAGACACCAATTTAGGTGTTGTGGTGCAACTATTCTCTAGATGGCATTAATATTTACATTTAGGGCCTGGTTGTAACCTTACCATTCTCAGGAAATATGCAGATCTCTGTGAGTTCTAGGCCAAGCCAGGGCTACATGGAGAGACTCTTCCTCACAATAACCATAATAAACAAAATCAGCAAGCAAACAAATACATAGGAAAAAAGCAATAGCATTTATGCTCAGTAGGTTTTAAATAAAATATATCATTACTAATAATATGGGTATGCCTATCCATTTATCAGAAGGATCTCAAGAATAAAACTCAGGGTTAATATTACTGCAACTACGTAGCAAAATTAACTTCTCTTGAAGCTGGCTGATTATCATTACTTATAGTTATAAGTACCTTGTCCCCCAGTTCATTCCAAACTTCTCTTGCTTTCAGAAAGTAATGTGCAGTGGTTAATCTCAGGTATCAATTTGATGAGAGGGGCAACCATGACAGAGACAGGCCTTTGAGCATTTCTTAGTAATTCCTGACTTGTCAGCTCCACCATAAGATAAGCTAGTTCCTCAAAAAAATATTATATATAGTATATATTAAAATTTACTATTTCTATATATGCATTCTGTACATATATGCAAATATGTAATAACTCATAGAACCTAGGGAAACACTAATGCTTACTATTGCAGTTTGTTACAAGGTATACAATTAGATGGTCTAATTAAGTGCACAGGGTGATGTCTGAAAGGGTCCTAAGCACTGGAGCTTACTCCCTAACACTCTCCAGGTGTTCCACTCTGTTCACCCAAATGAAAGATCTCTAAGCTACCTGTTCATGAAATTTTAATAACCCAACTTCCAGTCTTACTCCCCTCCCTAAAGCCAGGCTGTTACAAAGAGCTCCTGCCTCTAAGTGGCATTTGGTCTTCTGGTAATCAGTTCCTATGCTGAAACTCTGGAGTCCTAACCCTTAACCCTCCACCCCCATCACCTCATTGGAATAGATTCCAGTGGCTGGAGAGCTTTCTGAAGGGGTCCACTGTGATGAACCAAAGACATGCCAATCATTCAGGGAATCCCAAGGGTCTCAAGACTCTTTATGTGAGGAACCTGAGGCCAAATTATATATGTATATATTTATATATTTATCACTCTGAAGTACTATTACCATCTTTTTTGGTTTCTCCATGTACTCCCTTGGTTTCTGTTTTGTTCCAGTGTCAGAATCTCCAGCTTCTTACTGATTGTTAGTGCTAGCCACTCTCCATCAAAATCCCCCCAAAGAAGTCCTTTGATTAAGGCAGCTGGAACTGCCTTTGACTGCTTGCCATTAGGGCCCAGCTGACATACACGTGAAGAACTCCAGGGAGAGCACCACCCAAATGGGACCTAGAGTGCTGTCTGCATATGTCATTATGTTGAGTGTGTTTGCAGTGTTTCACGTGGGTGTAAAATTCCAATTTACTTCTCTAATAAACCCTTCAACAATAGACCTGCTCCCAATTTAGCTGTACATTATTACAGCTAAATATTGCTTGGTACAAAAAGACCTTGCTTGACCTCATAAGAATACAACATTGAAATCAATTGGAGGAAAGCACAAAGTGCCCTAAAGTCAGGAGAGAAATTCACTAGGTTTGTGCTTCAGGGCTGGATTTGTCCTCATTGTTCTCTGTAAAACAGGAATAGCTCATGTACATTTGACTACCATTTAACTTTATCAGACAAATATTGTCCTAAAAGGGCACATTCTGTGCAAAACCTTTCTCTGCTTCTTGGGTGTGCTTAGTAGTTACTGAACTGGGGCCACAATAGGTCACTTGATTAATGAGCTGTTTTATTAGGATGCAAATAATGCATGATGTTATAAGATCCATATGTTCTACATTACAGGGGCATAAAACTTACCTTGCTACAGAATGAAAAAGATTTAAAGCATCTCTGCTGAAAAACATGTATCATGCTGAACAAAAAGCATGTGGATATTTCTTCTATTTAAGTGGATCAAGAACCTCAACATAAAATCAGATACACTCAATCTAATAGAAGAGAAAGTGGGAAAGAGCCTTGAACTCATTGGCCCAGGGGGAAATTTCCTAAACAGAATTCCAGTGGCTCATGCTCTAAGATCAAGAATTGATAAAGGGGGCCTCATGAAACTGGAAAGTTTCTGTAAGGCAAAGGACATAGTCAATAAGACAAATTGGCAACCTGCAGATTGGGAAAGAATCTTCACTAGCCCCACACCAGATAGAGGGCTATATCCAAAATATATAAAGAACTCAAGAAACTAGCCACCAAATAGTCAAACAACCCAATCGAAACATGGGCTATAGAACTAACCCGAGAATTCACATCAGAGGGATCTCAAATGGCTGAGAAGCACTTAAAGAAATGTTCAAAGTCCTTAGTGATCAGAGAAATGCAAATCAAAATGACCCTGAGATTCTACCTTACACCAATCAGAATGGCTAAGATCAAGCCCTCAGGTGACAACACATGTTGGCAAAGATGTGGAGAAAGGAACACTCCTTCATTGCTGGTGGGATTGCAAACTTGTACAACCACTCTGAAAATCAATCTGGAGGTTCCTCAGAAAATTGGAAATAGATCTACTTAAAGACCCAGCAATACCACTCTTGGGAATATACACAAAAGATGCCCCACCATGCCAAAGGGACATGTGTTCCATTATATTCATAGCAACCTTATTTGTGATAACCAGAAGCTGGAAATAACCCAGATGCACCATGATAGAAGAATGGTTACAGAAAATGTAACTACATTTACACAATGGAATACTACTTAGCTATTAAGAATGAGGACATCCTGAGTTTTGCAGGCAAATGGATGGAACTAGAAAACATCATCCTGAGTGAGATAACTCATACTCAAAATGACATTCATGATATCTACTCACTCACAAGTGGCTATTACTCCCCCCAAAGAGAAAGAAAACTACAGAGTACCCAAAATGCAGTCCACAGAACTCAAAAAGGTCAAAAAGCTGAAGGGCCCAAGTAAGGATGCCAAAGTCCCACTTGGGAGGGAGAAGAAAGCAACCATGAAGGGGGAGAAGGGAGGGAACTGGGGAGGAAAGGAGATGGGGCAGAGAGAAGGGGAGAGGGGAACGTGATCTGGTATTGGGTGGGGGAAAAGGACTGAAGCCCTGAGGGCCAGATAGAATAGAAACAGGCAACCTCAGGAGGTAGAAGGTTGGGGGGATCCTCCAGAATGTAACAGAGACCTAGGAGGTAAGAGACTCTCAGGACTCAAAGGGAGAGACCCTAGATGAAATGCCCTACAGAGGGGAGAGGGAACTTGTAGAGCCCACCTCTAGCAGAAAGTCAGGGCATCAAGTGAGGGATGGGGTTGCTATCCCACAGTCAAAACTCTGACCCGTAATTGTTCCTGTCTGTAAGAACTGCAGGGATGGAAATGGAGAAGAGCCTGAGGAAAAGAAGGTCCAGCAATAGGCCCAAAGTGGGATCCAGCTCAAGGGGAGGCCTCAAGGTCTGACACTATTATGGAAGGTATGGAGTGCTTACAAAAAGGGAACTATCATGACTGCCCTTTGAAAGTCCCAGCAGGCAGCCGAAAGAGTCAGAGGCAGATATATGTACCCAACCAATGAGCAGAAGCTGCTGACCCCTGTGGTTGAATTAGGGAAAAGCTTGAAGAAATTGAGGAGGAGGGTGACCCTGTAGGAGGACCAGCAGTCTCAATTAACCTGGACCCCTGAGATCTCTCAGACACTGGATTACCAACCAGGCAGCATACACCAGCTGATATGAGGCCCCCAACACATATACAGGGAGAGGACTGCTGGGTCTGGGTTCATCCAGAGAAGATGCACCTAACCCTCAAGAGACTGGAGGCCCAGGGAGTTTAGAGGTCTGATGGGGGTGGGGTGGGAACATCCTTGTGGAGACAGGGGTTTGGGGAGGAGGTATGGGATGTAAAACAGTCAGAGAGTGGACTGGGAGGAGAATAAAATCTGAACTGTGGATGATGATGATGATGATGATGATGATGATGATGATGATGATGATGGTAAAAGAAATGGGTGATTTTCATGCCAGATTTGCTTAGTTTTGATGTTAACTCATATATGTGTATGTGTGTGTTCATCAAAAGTAACTTGATACAGTGTGCCTCTCAATCTGCTCAGACTAGTTGAAAAGAGCCAAACAGCTGGTTCTGATAACACATAGTAGCTCTAACTATAACCTGCCTGCTTGAGAAGGGAAGGAGCTAGAATCTGGAAAGAAAGTGTAATTATAATAAAAACACTAACGGGAGATGAAAGGCTGGTTGTCCACTTGTTACCAGGCAGTGGGTAGGAGAACAGGTAAGTGGCGACTCCATTGGATAAAGGTTTCAGAGCAACAGAACTCCTCAAGATTCAGAGGCAACCTGATGGTGTGCAAATGAATGCTCTGGTCAGTGTGAATTTTACATCTAATGTAACTAGTGAGATGGACCCAGGTGACCACTGTGACTGTTGCCTGCCTCAGTGGTCCCTCCCATTCTTTTTTTTTTTTTTAACTTTTATTGCATTATGATGAGAAAAGTTACATGATTTCGATTTATCTGAATTTGCTAACATTTAAAAACATATTTTAAGTAAATAGAATTAAATCACATTCTTGTTTCCCTTTTGTACCCCCACTCCTCCCAGAGGCCCCCCTTCAATACATACAGTATCTTTTTTGTCATATTCCTTAAAATTTATAAAATATTATACAATAAAAATAAGTATTATAAAAGTTGTTTGATATAAAACAACAATCAATTTAACAGTCTTATGTAGATGCTCTTCTATAGCAATAGTAAAAATACATTTTTCTCAATATAAATTTTAAATAACTCCAAATATATTAACTGTATACTTCCAAATAATACATCACTACTAGTATTTTCTTAAATGAACATAAAT
Organism: Mastomys coucha; assembly: GCF_008632895.1. Taxonomy (NCBI): domain Eukaryota; kingdom Metazoa; phylum Chordata; class Mammalia; order Rodentia; family Muridae; genus Mastomys; species Mastomys coucha. Next base: position 112,079,153 of record NW_022196912.1, on the reverse strand, counting down.
ATATAAAGTCTTTTAGTTTGTTTTGTATTTAGTAGAGTTTAAAATCTTGGCTCTAACTGTGGTACAAGCCCAAAATAAGAACAATTTTTAGACATTGGATTTCATTGTAATAAGGCTGAACTTCATTGACCCCTCACATCACCAAAGGATTTTACCTCCATCTTAGCTAAGCTGAGAATTGATAGTTCTGCTGCACCAAGAAATGAAATATAGGCTCGATTTTTGGATACAGACTTCCTGCTATGGTCAAAGCTATTTGACTTGAGTGAGTGACTTTATTCTCAGCCCACAGAGAACAGGTTACATTTATTTAAGGCATGGTGTAGGTATTAAGACGGTCTATCCATAAAGTCATTCACCAACTGCTTCAATGAACAATGATTCTGCTTGGAGGGTGGCACAGACATTAGGTGAGGATAAGAATTTGGTTCATTAGCTGTGATAATTTGGAAAAGCATTCATCTCAGAGAAAGAGTAACTTATAAAGTCCTCTTCTTCAAACTTGATACAAGAGTTGCAAACGTCAAGCAAAGCATTCAGTCTCATTCTTTGTTGTTCTCTTACAAGCAACCACCCTACTTAATCGTCTATGCTTCTTTTAGGTATATAAATACTTTTGAAATATATAAGCTGTTCTGAAAACCATAGTATAGTGTAAAGACATGAAAAAAAAAACAATATTACTAATAGAGAGGCTCAGATAGGAGAAGATTTCAAGACTCTTATGTTGTACACAGCCAGACACTGTCACAAACAAACAAGCTGAAAGTGTATATAGATTGTACAATGTTGGACCTATTTCTCCAATTACCAAATTAGAGAGACCATTGGATGACAATCAACAAATTTCTAATTCCTCATATTATTGAATTTCAATCCATTAAGATATGTTGGTAATATTAATTTTCATATTAAGATATTAAGAAAAAGTAATTGTCACTTCCTGTTGTTTTTGTTGTAAGAGGTAGAATTAGATTTGTGTGGATTTGTTTAAAGATTACCTTCTTACTTCTTCTAGTGTGTAGTTTTGCTCCTTATGTTGATGTTTTCCATCTATTATCCTTTGTAGGGCTGGATTTGTGGAAAGATATTGTGTAAATTTTGTTTTGTCATGGAATATCTTGTTTTCTCCATCTATGGTAATTGAGAGTTTTTTTTGGTTGTGAGGCTAGCCTTTAATGTCTGAGCCATCTCTCCAGCCCCCCCCCTTTTTTTTTCTTTGAGACAAGGTTTCTCTGTGTAGTCCTGGCTGTCCTGGAACTCACTCTGTAGACCAGGCTGGCCTCAACTCAGAAATCCGCCTGCCTCTGCCTCCCAAGAGCTGGGATTAAAGGCATGCGCCACCACCACCCAGCGTAATTGAGAGTTTTGCTGGATATAGTAGCCTGGGCTGGCATCTGTGTTCTTATAGGGTCTGTATGACATCTGCCCAGGATCTTCTAGCTTTCGTAGTCTCTGGTGAGAAGTCTGGTGTAATTCTGATAGGCCTGCCTTTATATGTTACTTGATCTTTTTCCCTTACTGCTTTTAAAATTCTTTCTTTGTTTAGTGCATTTGGTGTTTTTATTATGTGATGAGAGGAATTTCTTTTCTGGTCCAGTCTATTTGGCGTTCTGTAGACTTCTTGTATGTTCATGGGCATCTCTTTCTTTAGGTTAGGGAAGTTTTCTTCTATAATTTTGTTGAAGATATTTGCTCGCCTATTACATTGGGAATCTTCACTCTCTTCCATACCTATTATCCTTAGGTTTGGTCTTCTCATTGCATCCTGGATTTCCTGGATGTTTTGGGTAAGGAGCTTTTTGCTTTTTGCATTTTCTTTGACTGTTGTGTCAATGTTTTCTATGGTGTCTTCTGTCCCTGAGATTCTCTCTTCTATCTCTTATATTCTGTTGATGATGTTTGCATCTATGACTCCTGATTTCTTTCCTAGGTTTTGTATGGCTAGGGTTGTCTCTCTTTCTGTTTTCTTTATTGCTTCTATTTCCATTTTTTGATTCTGGATGGTTTTGCTCATTTCCTTCACCTGTTTGATTGTGTTTTCCTGTAGTTCTTTGAAGGATTTTTGTGTTTCGTCTTGAAGGGCTTCTAGCTGTTTACCTGTGTTCTCTTGTATTTCTTTGAGGGTGCTATTTATGTCTTTCCTAAAGTCCTGTATCATCACCATGAGAAGTGATCTTATATCTGAATCTTGCTTTTCCGGTGTAATGGTATGTCCAGGACTTGCTGTGGTGGGAGAATTGGGTTCTGATGATGCCAAGTGACCTTGGCTTGTGTGGTTTATTTTCTTACCCTTGCCCCCCCACCATCTGGTTATCTCTAGTGCTACCTGCCCTTGCTAAATCTGACTGGAGCCTGTTCTTCCTGTGATCCTGGTTGTGTCAGAACTCCTCAGAGTCAAGCTGTCTCTGTGATCCTGTGATTCTGAGATCCTGTGATCCTGGGCTTGTTAGATCACCTGGGAATGGGGCTTCCTCTGTGTGTTGTTGGATTGGCTGCAGAGCTTGCACCCAAGGTCTGCTCTGGTCACCAGCCCAGACAGACCAGAAGGAACCCAAGTCACAGGGCTGGTGGAGTTCCTGTGTGCCTGGTCCCACTGGTCCCAATTGCTCCCAGTGTTGGGAAAGATTGTGGTTCCTCCTCACCTCTGATCCTGGGTGTGTCAGAGTGCCTGGGAGTGGAGCTTCCTCTGGGTGTTGTGGGACTGGCTGCAGAGCTTGCGCCCATGGTCTGCTCTGGACACCAGCCCCCTCCCATTCTTGTTATTTCATTTTATTGTCTTCATAGAATATTTGCCTGCTCAAAATTATGTTGTTTATTATGTTTTATTTCAGTGAATAGGTTCCTCATTGGACCTCGTTTTATATAGATGTTTGTACACGTGAATTAATAGGGGTTGGGGAGATGGCTCAGTGGATAAGAATCCCACTTCACAAGTGCAAGGATCTGAAATTGAATCCTCAGCACCCTTGTAAAAACTAGGTGGGTCTGTATGTGCAGATATAACCTCTAAATCTGTGCAAGGTGATGGGGGTTTACTGGTTGCCAGCCTAGCTTCAGGTTCAGGGAGAGACTTTGTCTCAAGGAAATGAGGTATGACACAGGAAAACATCTAGTGTCCTACTTTGCCCTCTACACATGTGTATGGACACATATATGTACCATACACACATAGACTCATGCACAACCATACACAGCAAGAGAAAAATAACAACAGAAGAAGTCAGTATATATGTATTTAAAGTTAAATTTAAAAAGAGTGGTGGTAGCAGTCAACTTTGTCTGCAGTAGGCATGAAGTCATCTAAGCAACTTGACGGAAAAATGCTGGACACAGAAGAAACAGCATTATTGTTTTGCATTATTGTTGTATTTTTTTTTAATATTAAAGGCATGTTTATTGGGAAACTGTTTATTGGCCCCAAAGACTGAGGCCAGGCAAGTTGCTATGGGGATGCGGGTGAGAAAAAGAGAGAGGGCCCGCTTGCAGAGAGAGAAGGAGAGAGAAAAACAGAGAGATAGTGACAGAGAGAGACAGAAGGAGACAGAGACAGACACAGATACAGAGAGACAGAAGGCAGACACACAGAGAGTCACAGAGAGAGACAGAGAGAGAACCTGTTTTTGTATTCTTTATACTACTTAGTAATGATGATGATGTAATAATTACCACAAGATAAATCTAATCAACATTCCTAATAAGAAATTTGCATTGGCTATTTATTCAATAACTTTACTTAATATGTTTTCATAGTAAAGTTTCATGAACTTGGCTCAAGAATTAATTGTACCAATTATTTAAGGGAGATAACCTACGTGACTGGAGAAAAAACTCTCCTTTGAAGCTGTAGTCTACTAAACAAAAACCCCAGTTCTAGGTGTGCATCCACACCTCTTTAGACTTGGTGGCCAGAAAGGCCATAGAGCACTGCAAAACCCTATTACTAAAGGTGTCATAAATCCTGATTATATGATGTATAGAAATGCAGTTGGAACTGAGCTGCAAGCTTCTGCAAGCTGCCAGCTGGCTTTCACGGTGCTGAAAGATGTTATGAAGGCTGCATAGGGAGAGAAGACATCAGTGGTCCCAACCAGCAGTCTACTCAGTAATACTACCATGGTGGTCAGGCAAGACGCGCCCCTTTTCACAACAGTGGCACAACTGTTGTGTAGGTAACCAACTATTCTCTGATTAAAGGCTCACTCAACAGAAGAGGATCAATATTTGCTATTGTAAGCTTACTCAAAAGCCCATGGCAGAAAATGTCATAGAATCTGAGGCCACTTGTTATTTAGCTGAATTGACAATGTTACACGCACACACACACACACACACACATACACACACACACACACACACACACACACACACACACTGCTAATTAGCTCTTTCAGCTTTAGTCAAAGGCAGACACTTATGCACAAAGGGCTAAGAATGAGTGACGGCTGCATGCTTAACCAAGAAGACATTCATATCATCTACCACAATGATCAGGGGGACACTGTAGAAGACGAGATGGAAAGATTGTCACAGCTGGAAAACAGGGAGAAGATCTATGAAATGCACACAGTAATCTAGTAATATACAACTATGGATGACTGTTACATAAACATGTGCCATCAAAAAAAAAAACCAGGTAAGGATAGAAGATGGACTACCTCTCAGTGCTGAACTCTTTCTAATGCAAAGATTCAGGGAAAGGAGAAGTCATGGCCTTCTGTTGAGCATTCACCAGTGACCCCATCAGGTTCCAATAGATGATCGCACTCCGTTTAGCTTAATTAAATTAACTCCATTTAGGTAAACTAAATGTTTCATGTGGCAAAACCAAAAGTCATGAATCTGGGAAAAAGACAGGCAGGGAATTGATAGAATAGGGGGCAGATAGGAGAGAGTGGGGGAAAGAATAACCAGATACATTATATGCATGCATGAAATTGTCAACTAACAATAAAATATATTAAAATATTAATTAAAAGTTGTCTGTTACATAAATGTCACTTTGCTTAAAATTATGACTTTGTCAAGAATTAAGAAGCCATGGCACTGGCTCAGTGTTAAAAATCTCCAGGCAGAGTCAGAATGCTCTCTGGGACCCCATGGTGCCTACAGTTCCTCACTAGAAAATCTATTTTCTCCGAATGTTAGGAAAATAATACTTTTCTCAGAAAACTCCAGTTTGGTAGAATCTCACATGCTCCCTCATTACTTTACAGAATCTTATTGTACATTTTTAATAAAATTGTTCTTTAGGGCAAATACATGTCAGAGCTATTTTATTCATAAAGCCCAGAACCTATAGGCTTGATTCATTGTTGTTGTTGTTCACTCTGAAAGCATTTATTAGTTATTCCTAAGACACAAAGTTGTCAATTACTTGTGATACAGTAATAAAGAGAGCATAATATTTGACTTCAAGGAACCCTTAAGCAGCTGAGTCAGGCACACGCAGAGACAATTACATTGATTAAAAGAAATAAATGGACCTCAAATTAGTTTTGCCTTGGAAGCGTTCATATCTTTTCACTGAAAACACAACTCTTCGTGGAACTCTGTCATGGACTCATCTAACTTCTGGCAGGTCGTTATGACTATGTAAATATCCCTTTAAAATCTGTTAAGTCAGGAGCAGATAACCCAGATTTCTTAAGTAATCCATAACCTGCACCAATCCTGGGGTCTGCCTAACAGATATTTCAAGTCTACATCTCTGCATAGAAGATCAGTGGCCATCCCACACTAATATCCCAGAAGCAACCCCCTGAGCATCCTATTTTCCTACTACTTTGATGCCAATTCTCTCTTGTCTTTTGCTCTGTACTTGACATCTCTCTCTCCAATCTAGCAAGCCCTGCTATCTTTCCTTGCAGAATACATCTCCAACTTAACCACTTCTCTCTAGTTCTACATCAGCCTTCTAGTCCAGGATTCCACATGCAGTGCTGTGTTCTTTTAGCTTGCCTCACAGATGGACTACTGGCTGTTTTAAGGTCATTGTCTTGTGCTTCAGCTCTGCTGCAATTCTCAGGGGCCATTGGTTCTTATGGAGACACATCATCCTGACTCTCACTGGCTTTTCACTCTTGTGTGTATGCATCTGGATTTGGGAATATTGTAATTCCAGATGCTGTTATCTTGTCCTGTGTTTCCTGGATAGGTGGTTTTTTTTTTCCCCCTGTTTCTGTTGCCCTCTTAGGAGAGTGTTCTTAGGAGAGTGTTGTTAGTTAGGGAATTCTGGGATTCTGCTAGGCATGGCCACTGGGGGCCCCAGGTAAATGTCTTTCTACATATTGGAAGCTCTCATTTAAGAATTGGGGTATGGCTGCAGAAATCCACAGGAGGGAAAAAAATCAGTTTTTTTTTTAAAACCAGATTTTTTTAATCTCCTAGGAATAGCGGTAGAGGGTACAAAGAATCTACAACAGATAGTCTGCTACAGAGCTGGGGATGAGACTGGGGAATTGGATTTGGAGGAGAGAAGGGAAACTAAAATCCTGAATTTCACCTACCTCATTGGCTAGCCTACTTTCTTCTCTCTCAGGATTCGTTTGTGAGTTCCCAGGGAATGCCAGTTAGAGCTGGGATCTGGGGTAAGAGAATGAATGAAGTAGAAGGTTGGAAGAATTCATCTGCCTGATCTGAGAGAGGTGGGGACAGAAGTGGGTGGCTGCAGCAGCTGATCTGCTACAGAGCTGGGGAAAGACTGGGAGACTGGGAGAGGGGGAAAAGTGAAGATAGTCCATCTATCTGCTTCCCTAGGTGTAAGTGGTCAGGGGGTTTCCAGAGAATGGGCTTCATTCCTAAGCTTTCACAGATAAAGCAGTGAGAAAGTTGATCCTTCTTGAAGCCAAGTCCTGAATCTATGGCCATTTCTTTTCTCCTTGATAGAGATTTACTTCCCATCCAGGTTTGTCTGAACTGATAGAAGGTTGGGACCTAGGGCAGTCCTGAGTGACGAGGGGTTGTAACCACTGTGAAACTCCCCTCACTGATTCACTGCATGCTGGAGCTTCCATTTGCAGTTATTGATTTTCTCACAGGGAAATTTTGACCACTTCTTCCAAGGGGTTCATTTTCTTTTTCTGGTTAACAGTTTTTCTGTTAACCACCAAAGAATTTTAGTCTTTATTTGCAGACTTCAAAAATCATGTCTCATATAATAGGCCCTCTAAGTTCAAAAGAAAAAGAAGCAAAATAAAATGAAAAAAATTTTTATATTAACCATCATGTTTTAATACAACCTACACCCAGTATTTAAACTCAAAGATTTGGGAACAGTTGGTTACATGTGATTTTTTTTTTTTTTTTTTTGTGGCATTGCAGTATGTGCTGTAAATCCCAGTGCATAAAGTTTCAGGTTTTATTTAATATAGTTAGTGAACCAAGTTTTTTCCCCTTTATTTTGATGAGAGTAGGGTGAGTTGGAACATCATCTCTAATATGTTGGATAGTGTCTGAAAGAAGTAATGCTATACAGAAAGTGTGATCAGAGCCCAGGTATCTGAGTTTGGCGTCAAAGTCTGATTTGCCAAGAAATCATGTTTTCCCTGAAAGTGAAATAGGGAAGGGTTCTGGAAGCCTCTAGCTCCCATTTGGTTTATTAAGAGAAGAGATGAAATCCATCGCAAGCAAAAAGACACAGGAGCCTCTCAGACTTCACACAAAGCTCAAGGCAGGTCTTATCAGCCTGGCTGCCAATCACTCCTGGTTGATGTGCTTTGTGTTCCTAAGTGTAACACTGGGCTCCACCAGCCTTCTGATTGGTCTATAGAGGCTTCAAAATTCTAAGGGGCATGTTATTCAGCTCCCAGGGACCTAGCCAACGGCCACTTTTTCCCTCTACATTTTCTATCCTATTCATTATATCTTGAATTTAGTTTTTATTAAAGCAATGGAAGCCAAAGTTTGGGATTCAAACAGTAAAAGGTTTATGATGAAAACTAGCTGTAGCCAGAGATGTAGCTTAACAAACATAGGAAATACAGCAGTGGTTCTCAGCTTTTTTAATTCTGTGAGCCTTCCTATTATTGCAATGCTTTAATACAGTTCCTCATGTTGTAGTGACCCCCAACCACAAAACAGTGGTCTTGGAGTACTGCCCATTGGCTAATCTTTGCCAGACATGGGGGCCTGGGCAATGTCTTCGTCTCTGGAAAATGATAAAGTAGCCCAATAATCATCTATTCAGGATGTGTACAAGTGTTATTGTGAAGGCAAAATGTGGTAAAAAAAATTTTTAAAGCACCAAGAGGGCAGCATATAGTGGGCTTCAGACCATTTTCCATTTCCTCTACACAGTATTCAAACTCTGCTCTTCGAAACTGAAATTTATTTATTTCTCAAATGTTAATTATCTTAAGTAGTGTTTTAGTAAAAGGCAAGTCTAATTCAAGGCATTTCAGGTGTTTTAAGTGTTGGTGACTCTGTGACTAGGATTTGGTGACAGGAGGTTAGAAAAGTATACTTCTTCATTTCTCAGAGTTCATACCAGTGAAGTTGCCTGTTCAACTTGTCAGGCCTTGGGGATTGAAGTCTTTCCAGAAGTGCTCAGGGTCCCTGTTATGTCTACAATAGGTCTGAGGGTGGCTCTTTTCTCAGGAAGATATTGGAATCCTCATAAATCTCTATGTAAGTTGGGAAGTCTGGTTGCTTCAGACCGCTGTCTTCCTGTGGTACAAAGGATCCTAGTGATGTGTACAAGCTTCTTCACTCACTGAGTTTATCTGTAGCCACCTTGATCAGTGCCTAAGGAATGAATGTCTCCCTCCTAGATCCTATATGATGTATACATGATGCTATGTGTTCTGACGGGTCTTCACCGGCTCTTTCCCTCTGTTCCTGGCCCTTTAATGGATGGAAAGTAAATTCACAGATTCCTTGGAGAAACCATCAGGACCAATGAAACAGGATGCTTTTCTCCATTGGAACATATGCCTCAATCCTCTGAGGATGAACTTAGAAATGCTGAGTCAGATGTTGGTACCTGAGAGACATTTCTGGCCTCTTCAAGTACCTGGCCAACACAGTGCACCTGAGAGTCATGCTGGGCTTGTCTTGTGGGTCCAGGTCACAGAAAGGGAAGGTGGGAGGTATAGGTCACCTTTGGGTAGTGCTTACCCACAGACGCCTATGTGTGATGGTATTTTCTCAGTTTCTCCTTTCCATCCATCCAGAATCTGCTCCTTTTGGGTTCCTCATTAAAATAAAACTCATCAACCTTCTTTTAATGTGGCTCTTTGTGTTTCATTTCCTTTGTTGGTTAAAAAGTGCTTCCACTGAAGCACTTTGCAAGGTTTCTATATAGCACACACATTTTGAACATTTTGTTCCTATTAACATAAAATATTATTCTCATTTCCCTCTGTTAGGAGGAAAGTGGAAAAAAGCATTATAAAAATTAAAAAAAAACGCTCTTTGTTATGAAGGAGATATGAATGATTTATGAACATAATAAAGGCAAGTCTCTTTGGTCAACATTATGAATTTAAAAATAAGACTTCTTTTCAGATTTTTGAAATGATTTAGATGAAAATAGGCACTGAAATAACAAAGGGGACCAGGAAATAATGGGAATTCCCTCCCTCCCCCAGAGATGTGGTATGCTCTTTAACCTTGGGAACCCATATATAGTTGCCCCACATTGGATTAAGGAAATGCCACATTAAATAACCTGATTCCAGCAATGTCTCCAGTCCATCTGTTCTGACAGACACATTGTGAAATCCCTTTTGCCACTTTGATAAATTCTTCTTTTGAGCACATATCACCAAATCTTACCAGAGAGAGTAAAGAGAAGCTGCTGGCCTCAGATATGGCTGTACTTGAACGTGCCTCCCCAAACACACACTGTCAGAAGCTTGACCCTTAAATTCCAATGGTGCTGGCATTTGGAGGTCAGACCACTGGGAGTCAGTTAGGATAAGATGAGGGCGCCATAGATTGGCATTACTGGACTCATGGAGAGAGTGACTGGAGTTAGCATGTCTGTTTTGTCTTGCCTTGTTATGATCTCTGCCATGCTCTAATGAAATAGGAATTCACTCAACAGTGGCCCACATGATACTGGTTTTTGAATCTTTAATTTTCCAGGCCCCAGAACCATGAACCAAATAAATGCCTCCTTAAAAAACAAACAAACAAAAAAACCAAAAACCAAAACAAACAAGTTACCTGCTTTTGAGTATTCTAGTAAGCAACAGAAAATGAGCCAAGACACCTATGTTTGGTGATTTACTCCCTATTATCTTCTCCTGAACATACCTGAAGGTCCCTCTCCTCCCACACCATGTTTAGGCATCTCGTGAGACCTTTCGACCTCTATAGTTTGACCTACTGTAATTCCCTGCGGTGGTCTCCATCTTCTGCAAAAAAAAAAGAAGCTTCATTGATGGGGAGTGAGAGCTACACTTACATGTGGATAGTAAAGCAAGTATTTAGAATGCAGTTAGGAACTGCGCTGGTTTAGCAAGGTGGTAGTAGGTTCTCCTCTAAGATCCATGACCTTACTAGCTCTAGGAAGTGGGGTAGGTTTCCAGTTCCAAGCTTGACTTCCCTCTTATTAAAGCAACCTTATGTCCAGATGCTCGAAGCCAACCATTGGACTGAGCGCAGGGCCTCCGATGGAGGAGTTGAAGAAGAGAATGAAGGAATTGAGGGGGTTTGCAGCCCCATGGAGGTAGCAAGAATGTCAACCAGCCAGACCTCCAGGAGCTCCCAGGGACTGGACCACCAGCCACAGAGTTCACATGGAGGGACCCATGGCTCCAGCCACATAAGTGGCAGAGGAAGGCCTTGTTGGACATCAGTGGGAGGAGAGGCCCTTGGGCCTGAGGGTGCTCAGTGCCCCAGTATAGGGGAATGCCAGGGTGAGAAGATGAGAGTGGGTGGGTGAGTGGGGGAGCACCCTTACAGCAGCAGGGGGATGGGAGATGGGATGGGGGTTTCTGAAGGGGAGACCAGGAAAGGGGAAAACATTTGAAATGTAAATAAAGAAAGTATTCAGTTAAAAAAAAACATTTAAATTTTTAAATAAAAGAGCCTTATACCCAAATAGATAGGTGTTGGCTAATGACAAGATATGTATACCAGCAATTTACTTTTAGGTATATCTTGACATGTTGGTCATTGTTGTGCTTTATAGGTGACATGGCTGGATAGAACCAGATCTTTTGGTTGCTTTCTTCCCTTGGAAGCTTGCATAGCACCTTCTGAAACTGAGAAAGGTAGACCTTGGGGAGAAGGCTTTCAGATAAGATCCGGCGTGAGTTTATTTATTTGGTTTTTTGGTTTAATAACTTTTTCTTCTTTTATTTTTTGAGAACTTCATATGTGAGTATAGCATCTACATCTCCTCCATTTCTTGCTCTTCCATATATACCTCTCAAATTCACAATCTCTTCTTTAATTATTGTTGAGTGCATAGACATGTATGCATATGTATATACAACCTAATGTATCCATTTTGCTTTGCTCATAAGTATTTGTGTCCGGGGCTGACTACTTGTGATTGGATAATGTATGTGGCATCTGGGTCCTTGATTCTTCCTCTTTCATCAGCCACTGGCTACGTTAGTTCTTCATCTAGGTACGGGAGCATGTGAAATTGCCTCTGTCCATATTGGCACAACAACTGGTATTGTCATTATGCTGATCTTTTTAGGGCAACCATATTGCTGAGAACTCATATATATATATATATATATATATACACACACACACACACACGTATATATATGTATATATACATATATATATATATATGTATATATATATACACATGACATTATCTCATAGCAGACATACTGGCCATATGGCTCATTCAGTCTTTCCATGCTCTCTCCCACGATTGTTGCTGAAACTTAGATGTAGGGGCTGCAATGGAGGTGTATTTTGACTCATAATTTTTCAGTTTTTAAATTCTATCCCTTCTATTCTTACCTATATAAACCCTCTGTCTTTTTAATATCCACAGTACCTTAGTTTCCAATTCATTATATCTTATAATCTTTTACAATTACCATTTTTCTTTTTTCTTTTTTGTCTTATTTGGTTTATTTAGTTTTTCCAACTATTGGAGGATTTTGCTTCATCTTGGGGTCTTTTTATGTTGAAAGCATTTCTCAAATGTTGACCATTCATTAATTAACATACATGAGATTATTAAAATCTTGATTAGAAAAAGTGAAAGTATGACCAAAGTGAGATGAGTTTATTTTGTATTTTATGTATATGAGTCTTGGTCGGTATGTATGTTTGTGCATCATGTGTGTGCCTGGTGCTCATGGAGGCCAGAAGAGAACATCAGATCTCCTGCAACTGGAAAAAGAGATGGCTGTGAGCCACCATCTGGAAGCTGAGAATTGAACTAGGGTCCCCTGCAAAAGCAGCCAGTTCTCTTAACCATTGAGCCATCTCTCCAGACACTGGTGTAATGAGATTGGAATCATTTTTGCATGGAGATGGAAACTCTTTTGGTTTACAGTTTCAGTCTGTGGTCACTGGTCTCATTGCTTTTGGATATATAACAAATTAGAACACCATAATGCTTGGTAGAGCAAGATTCTGAGAGGGAGGGAGGGGGAGGAAGGCAAAGAGAGGCAAGACTGTTCTACCTTCAACCCTCTTTCTCCTGATTTTAGTATCCTTTTCTCTACTAGTCTTGGAATTCTAAGAAGACTAGATCTAGATGCGGGCATTTCATATGGGCTTCCATTTTCAACTTCTGACCTCTCTCTTCTCTGGATTTTGACCAAAGTCTTGACTATTTTCCATTTGACATCTTCTGAGAATAAGCTATTGATTGATTGATTGACTGTATAACTGTGTGTGTATGTGCATGTTGTATGTGGTGTATATGTGTGTATGTGTGTATGAGCGTGTATTTCCTGGAATGGACAAGAAGCTTAGGAACAAACAACTCCACAAAGAGACTGAACTGCTTCCTTCTTGTATGTTATGAGCTGAATTTTAAATTCTTGTAAGTCTTCTGTTAAAATAGCTCAGAATATGATTTACATTGTAAGTAGGATCATCAAAGAATTTATTATGTTATAATGAGTAATTAAGATGGACCATAATTTAATATGACTCGTTCCTTATAAGAACAGAATGTCTGGGCATAGACAGTGAGATATGAAGAACAATTGACTCCCTGAAAGCCAAGGACAGGCTTCCAGAAGAAATAAACTCTACTGATGCCTTGGTCTTGGAATCCTAGTCTCCAGAATTATGGGATATTTAAATTTCCAAGAAGTCATTGCATTATCTTTCTGTTCTTGTAGCAAACAGCTAAGATAATTGATTTAGATATGAAGGTGGAGCTTATTTTGGCTTGTGGTTTCAGTTTATGGGCACTGGCCTCATTGCTTTTGTATGTGTGATAAGTAAGCGCATTATGGTGCTTAGTAGAGCAGAAGATCAAGATTCTGACACACAAACACACACACACACACACACTTGCAGAGAGAGAGGGGGGGAGAGAGGGAGACAGAGACAGAGATACAGAGAGACAGAGACAGAGTCAGAGAGACACAGAGACAGAGACTGAAGATGCATTAGGAGTTTGCTACTGTGGTGCCTGCCACACTCTGCGAATATTTTGTGTCACTATTCCATCTACAATTTTCCCTTCTTCCTGTTTAAGGGTATACCCTCAATGACTTAAAAGATTCCAAGTCTTAAAAGTATCTACCATCTTCCATCTGTGCCAAGCACCTGACTAAGTCTGTAAGACATGAGCCCTTGGAAGGAACATTATAGATCTAAAGTGCGGCCATCATCTAGTCAGCATACCTCAGTATGGCATTTTTGACAAACTAATAAACTGTGGTTTGGGCCTTTAACATCACTTTTGATTTTCATGAAATTTGCTGTTGCCCAATTCTACAGCTATCAAAGGCTCCACTGCATGAACTCTGTCTCCGTAACACTGTGGCCTCCTCCGATACTTGCTCCATCTCTGCTTCTCCAATTGCTTTATTATGTTGCTCAAATTTGTTGGATTTGAAAAGATTTCAAGCCTTCCTCCCATTCTCTTTGTCTGCTAGGGTTTTACACTCTGAATAGTTCCTTTACTGCCATCTTAATGTGTTTTCATGAGAGGGAGAAGTTATAGATGAGTTTTAACTGAAACCATTTTTCTGAATTCTTTTTTTCTCTAGCAACTGAAACCTCTGACATGACAGATCTTTTAAAGCATTTCTGCTGTAAGTACTTGGCCTGAACTTGCTGCTGAGTTTCAGCTCCAGATGAGACATCTTTGCCTTGGTTTGTGGCAGAGACTAGAGCTGTTACCACCTTCTTTACTAGATGAATTTGGTTCTGGTCTTTGCAAGTAGAGGGCTCTGGGGGAGGGTGGGATTCGAGCAGGGAAAGATCATCCTTTTTCTGCCCTCTCACATCAATGACTCCTGGGATCTGGTGGGATAAGGCAGTGTGTGGAGTCACAGTGACAGAAAACACTCAGAGAGTATGGCAGGTACCACAGTAGTAAACCCTCATCACATTTTCAATATCACCCTAATAGAAATCTTCTCCCCAAATTATGACAATGGCCTTAGATAGTGTGTAGATGAATATGCCACATGCTGACTCCTGTTTTGATGTATTCTTTTAGCCCTTAGTTGGCAATCCCTTGTACCCAGGCAGTAGGTCTTTCTATTAAAATTCCCTGTTCAAATTAAAGCACTGTGTGGTTCCTGTCTCCCGTCTGGACTCTGATCATTGCAATGGCACTTTGAACAAACAGGTGGCTTGCATGTTAGGCTAGGAGACAGCTGTTGCTCTCAATTTGACAACTCTGTGCAGCAACGATGAGGGAGGAAGGGAAAGAGACAGGGTGAACATAGTTCTAAGTGACTAAATTGATAAACCCACAAACATTGCAGGCAAGATCTTCTCTGCATGTAGAAGGACGTTTGGGAAAGCAAACAAAGGAAATTGAGAAGAGGAAAAAACTCTCAATCCTTATCAATTATAAAACATATGATTCACAGGACTTCCCTCTAGTTACTTGCTGAGTCAAACGCTCAGGTTTATTTTAGCACAATTTCCTCAAGATCTTTAGGTTAATTGGAGACTAGAAAGATACGGGCTGTTTCTTCCCGGGGCCAGTCTCCCTAAGATTCCACATGCGTGTGTCTATCCATGGGAGCCTGTGTCAAGTACTCTCTAGGATGACGGTCTCACCCCTCCCCCAACTCTCTCCAGGCGGAGTATATAGCCATTCATTAGCTTCCTGCTTTCTAAGTGCTTGTTGCATTCTTGACTCATCTCCCGGAGATTACTCCCATCATCTTTATTGGAGATCTGGGTGTCTGCAAATTCTTTAGTGACACATTTACAGGCTGCTTTTCCTTTGTGCTCACAGATGGCTAATCACAATCATACCACATATTTTACTAGCTGAATTCTCAGAGGGTAACCTCTTCTTCCAGGGTTTTCACCCCTCCCCATACACTGTCAATTCTTTGAATAGAGGCTACTATATATTAAAAAAAAAAAGTATGATGGGGGATGCTTTGGGATGCATCCCAAAGTCATGGCTGTAGCACCTTCTGCAAACTAGAACGGTGCTATGCTAGATCTGTTTCTGCCAAGTTGCCCACAGTCTTTACTTCCTGTGGCAGGATGAGCAGGGAAGCACAGGGAAGGAACATGCTCTCAAGCAACCCTGATGTAAAAGCGTCAGCAGCTGGCAAAGCCTTTGCCCTCACTGTTCATGAGTTTTCCTCTTCATTATGATACAAGCAGGGGAGGCTGAAGGGTCAAGTGTTCGAGGTGATGAATGAAGATGGAACGGGAAGCAGAAGACGTCTTATTGCTAGTGTCAGATTTAAACCTCTACAGGGGAGAGGAGAGAAAGGGAAGACATTACTTTTGCCTTGTTCACTGAAGTTGAGAGTTTGAAGGGACCGGCTCGCCAGCTGAGCAATTTCTACTGCCCTCTCCTCTGCTTCAGGCCAACAAATACATTTTTACAGATAGACTTACAGGATCCACAAAACATCCCACAAGTATACACAATGGGGGAGATTGTCCTTTCTCGATATAAAAATAAGCTTAGGTCAGGCTGGAAAATGGGAAGTTGCCTCGGAAGTGGACCATTTTCTAAGGCAGGATACGGTGATGTATTGACACGAGCAAAGAGAGAAAGCATTTAGCAGAAAGAAGTTGGAGTGGCGAGGCCTGTGTGGGCCTCCTCGTTCTGCAAGGAATCTCCAGCTACAAGCTTGTCTCCCTGCCTCCTCTTCTCCACAGAGACGAAGCAGAGGCATCAGCCCCTAGCATCTTTACTCCCTTCCTTCCACTTCACTTCCATCCCTACCAAGTAATTGCCTACTTCTAGTCTGGCTCCCTGTGTGGATTCCAGGCAGAGACAGTGGCTCCTTTTTCAAATGTGCCTGGCTTATCTGTGAGACAACTAGCTAAGCACGAGAAACGAACAAATTAGCATGGTGGATTGAGTGAACTGGCTTCTGAGACCAACAGGGTTAGGCCATGGTGGGGATCCCCTAGATCTTCATGACACTTCTACATTATACTACAATATTTCTATGCTTTATCTCTCTTATCATATCATGCATTCAGCGAGTGATACTAAAATATTTATATACTTTATCTTTCTTATCATAGCATGTGTTCAGCAAATTTTATTGCTTAGAAGTTTAATTGCAGGAGGGAAGGGTATATAAACAGAAACCATGAAGGAAGCAGACAACCAGAATGAAGAAACCACAATTTTTTTTTTTTTTTTTTTGGACCATAACCATGGTCTTGCGGCTTCTAGGGGCTCATAGACACAGGGTTGTCAGTCTCTGTGTCTGAGTGGTTTCACATAGAAACTGATGATGGCAGCTGGGCAGTGGCTGTGCATGCCTTTAATCAAAGCGCTTGGGAGATAGAGGCAGGCAGATCTTTTGTGAGTTTGAGACTAGCCTGTCAGAGTGTTCCAGGATAGCTCAGGCTACATGGTGAAACCCTGTGGCAAAACAAACAATCAAACAAAAACCAATTAAAGGTAACAAAAGTATTTACAGAATAGAGTTGTTGTGAGTGTAGAAAAGGGTTGAAGCATGAGAACCCAAGTTCTATCCCCAGGACCCTTATAAAAAAGCCAGGATTGGAAGTGCACGTTTCGGTGCTGAGGAATCAGGCAGGCAGGTCCCTGGTGCTTATTGGCTTGTCAGTCTAGCTAATCTGGAAGCTTCTGGTTTAGTAACTTTCCCTATGTGCACAGATGAGTAGACACACACATACATACAAACACACACATACAGACACACACACACAGATACACACACACACTTCAACAAATATATTTTGAAAGCCTACTATACATTAGTATAGTAAAAAAAAAAAACGAACTATTGTACTTAAGTTTGGATAGCAATAATTAAAATTAAATGAAGGCAAAAGCTGTGAAGTAAGGACTGTATTAGCTTAGACTACTCTGTTAATTTTAGACAAAGCAATTAAGTTTAGGGCAAGTGGCTTCTAAGCTGAGACCCAAGTATAAAGATGATGTTAAGTTAAAACCTAGAGGAAGGGCTCTAGGCATAGAAAGAAGCAAGAGGGGAGAACAGGAATAGAATGGATGTGGTACAAGGTGAGCTCACAAGGGAGAGATTGCAGGCTGATCTAGAGAGGCCACTTTGTGCTTACAGCAAGGGGAACTAGTACAGGGTTGAGGTGAAATTGCAGCCTAAGGATGTAGGGGAGAGACTAGCCTGGAGTTCTCCACTGCACAAAGTCAGGAGGATTGAAGCCTAACTGGGTCAGGTGAGAGAGCACAGTTGGGTTAGATGGGTTCAAAAACCGTGGCAATAAACCCAAATGCATAGATACGTCTGGGCCATCCAAACTGATAGGACTTCCTTGTTGAACTGAGTATGGCAAAGGCCAGAGAGTGACCAAAGGGGAGCTTTTCTGAAATAATTACAAGGAATACTCGTTTCACTTGATGAAGATGGGTGAGCTGAGATAAAGTGGAAGGTTTTGTGGAACATATGTAGACTAATAGTTGTCAGTTGAATGTGCTGAGTTTTAGATTCCGTGATGGCTTCTGCATGCCGTGTTTGCATTTTCTATAAAGTTTTAAAAAAACCCATAAAATGTTTTTTTTTTTAATAATATTTGCATCATTATAGGACTGACTGACAATATATTCTATATATTCCTGAGACAGCTACCTCCTTGTAATTTTTTTGTTATACATAAAAAAAAAACAACCACCCCACATTATTTAGACATTTTCTGGTGACAAAGGACTGTAATCTTTGCTATTACAGAGGCCAAGGACAGAAGATCAGAAGTTTAAAGTTGCCTGGACAACAAAGTAAGTTCAAGAACAGCCTGGTCAACTCGGTGAGAGCCTGTCCTAAAGCGATCAAAACGAAACCCCCAATCAAACAACAACAAACAAAGCAAACCCAACTTATCAGCCAAAAGGACCACAATTCCATTGGGAATGCTAATCCCTTACAGAGTTAGTGTGGAGCTGGGCCTAGAATTTCAACTAGTTTACTCACTTATTTCTGAAGAGTTTTGATTCTAATCTAAGCTCTCATCAGTCCTAAAATTCTTTCCACAATTAGAAAACTCTCAGGAAGCTGTAAGCCTGACAATGCCTTTGGATAAAAGCAGGATCTTGTTTTCATGCAAATGAGGTTTCATAAATAAAAAATGAGGGGGAGAAGTGGACTCAGTGCCAAGCTGTAGGAGAGTAGATTTTCTGAGTTCTAACAGCTTTTTAAGGAATTGTTTTCCCATCTGCCTTTGCTAAGGTTGGTGGGAAAAAGTACATCATATGACCATGGCTGAAGAGTAGACTGTCAGCTATGAACTAATTATTTAGATGCGTGTAATTGGGATCTTGTCTGAATCCATATTCTTCAGCCTGAGAGATGAGGAGTAGCCAGGGAGCCATTAGTAATTGCTGAGAAACCAATACTACAAATCTGGAAGAAAACTGCACACAATGTCCCATAAACACCTCATTATTCACCCACGCCCTCTGAATCAGCATTCTGGACACACCATAGATAGCCTGTAAATTATCCACTTGTAAATTACCCATCAATAACACCTGTCAATAGCAGTGTAGGAGGAGACAATACAATGCTGCTTTTCCTCTGCCTTAGCCCTGAAGAAGCTCATTTCCAGATTTTTGTTTTTTATGTTTTTATTTTTCTAACATGCTTGAAGAATTAAGATCAACCATGGAGTGGCTTGGTGGTACTTTGATGTTTGTTCTACTTAATCTGGACTGCCTCTCTGTTCTATCAATAGGAGAAACTGCAGGCTAGCCACTTGCTGGGAATCCTGCTAGGCATTTGGGATTAGAGTGGCACAAAGGACAGTCCATGCTAAAGGCATTGTATTAGATCTTGTTTTTCTTGCTGTACCAAAATATTGGAGGCTATGTCATTTATGTAGAAAAGGAATTTATTTTGATCATAGATTTGGACACAAGTACAAGACTGAGTGGCCTACTGGTTCAGCCTCTGATGAGTGAGTAACCCACTGACTGGACTCTAAGGAGAATAGAATCATGATTTTCCCATCCAACTAAATAATCATGTCATGGGAAAATAATACACTATGAGATAAGAAAACAGAGTTAAGGGGCATAGGTCTCATTCTTAGATAACCAATTCTTCTGGGAGCTAGGTAGATTCCTTGGGAACTCCATTAATGTCTTCCAAGGACTTTGTTCTCAATGGCTTAATTGCTTGGCAATTTCCTGAAAACTGATGGAGTATTTTTTTTCTGACCTCATTCCTCAGATGTTCCAAGAATCATTAATATCTCTTTCCGTGTATTAAATAAATCTCTTCTTGCTTGAGAAATACAGCCCAGTGCTTTTGTGAGTTATTGCCCTTCCCCTATTCTCTACACTGCAGACATCGAGGTAGTTTAAATAGATAAGCCAAGATGCTTGGCTGCTCTATGGGAGCTAAATGGTCTTCATTCGAATTTACATGTGCCACAGCACTTCTGTCTGATCTCCACTTTCTCTCCCATTTTGCATCTTTGTTAATATGCCCAGGTCTCTCCCTTCCCTCTATCTCTCATATGCCTAGCTCATGCTCATGTCAGGAGACATGCTGTTTACCTGGTGTGCTCTACCCAGTGCTTTGCAAGGTCATTCAGTCTCTCAGCTGGTCTGGATTTAGCAGCACCTCACCACAGTTTCCCATCTCTCTGAGTTGACTCCCTTCCTGGCTTGTGTCACCTGCTGAGGTCACCTTGCTTGTGTAACACATTTCTAGCATGTGTTCTCTATTCCAGTAGGGACTTGAGTCCTTGTGGCACATTCACACCCAAGTCTCGTCATGACAGCACAATGAAGCTTCCCACATTCTTGCCTGGCAGCTATAAGGATGCTGGAGGTGTGGCTCCTCAGGGTGGATGTGGTGGTTGTGGTAGGAGGTGTATGTCAAGGCTGAAGACAAAGACAAGTCTCGTTAGTTTTAGAAAAGCCATTTGATGCCTTTAAGAGTTCAGTTCTCCACTTGTAAGGTGGTATTTCCTATGTTTGACTCAGGGTTCATAGGGCTGAGGAAACGTGCTCGTAGTTATGAGGAACTTATGAAAACCACAAAATGAACCTACGCACACATTTAACTTTAATGTGTCTACAGAGTTCAGGTTCTGGGAACTCAGAGAATGAAAAGCATATATTCTTTCCCCTCAAGGAATCTACTGTCTGCTATGGAAGAGAAACACAGAAAAAGCCATAAAAAATGTTTTATGAAGACTATTATTTCAAGCTCTCCCAGCCCTAGCATCTAACCTCCGGTTGTTTGTTATTAGAGGATGTGGACTCATTTTGTTTCTCTCTTGGGCTGCAACCTTCTCTAGTTTTATGTGGGTCTTCATATCTTCCAAGTAGCCAAGAGGGTTTCTGCTAGCTCCATGTTCTTAGGAGGCATTTGGACTGGAAGTTCTAGGATATATATATATATATATATATATATATATAT
>NW_022196912.1:112032198-112058159 GCF_008632895.1 Mastomys coucha | reverse complement strand
CCTGGGCCTCCCAACCTGGAACTTGACCTTCCTTCTAGGTCAGGTAATGTCATAGTTTGTCAACTTGTTGCAAGCCCAAATATACCTGAACTTAAGGAATCTCAACTGAGGAATTGCCCACCACTGGATTAGCATGTGGACATGCTTGTGGGAGGCATTTCTTAATTGCTAAGTTGTTTAGAAAGACCCAGCCCTCTCTGGGCCATATTGCCCCAATGCATGTGAGCCTGGGCTGTATGTAAGGAGTTTGTTGAGCAAGCCACAGTGAGCAGTACAGTAAGCTGCAATCAATCCTCCATGGTTTGTGCCTCCAGGTAGGAACCCTGTTTTCTTCTCTAGCCTCTTAGCTGATAGACTATAGCCTGTAAGCTGGAGTAAACCCTCTTCTCCTCAAAGTTGCTTTGAATCATGATATTTACCATAGCAACAGAGAAGAGCATTAGAGGAGAAATTTGTACCACAGACTAGGGTATTGATAATTGTCCATGTTGGTTTGGGGAAGAATAGTGGAAGGAGTTTTGAGCTTTGGGCTGTAAATGGTCCTTGAGTGATAAGAGCCTAGTGAGCTGTTATGGGAGCTTTGGAGACAGGAATGTTGGAAGAGGTGCAGGTGATGGAGGCCTGGCTTGTGAAGTTGTAAAGACAGAAGCAATGACTGTCTCAGAGCTGTTCATAGTATATTATAGACTAAGAATCTATGGAAATGAAGCCATTGCTTTTCTTGGAGAATTGATGCTAGTTACCTGGGGCTAAGAATAACCTGTGATTAATAAGAGACCAGCAACACTGAGGTGAAATCTTCTGGAAAGTATTTCCTCAGGTCCAACAGACAGAAGCTGTGGTCAAATTAGGGCCATGGCTGCACGTTAAGCTGGAAGCTGATCTTGGCAGTGGTTAAGGGTCTCCCAGGTTGCACTGGTTTGCGCAGCATCAATGCTGTATTAGTCATGGGGAGAACAAGAAGCTTTGTATCACATGGACTGCCTGGAGTTCCTGAAGAGAGACTAGGAGAGGTCATTAGTGACAGCCTCAGTTGCACTGGAGAACCCAGCATAGTGGAGATGCTGGATCTGTGGAATTGCTATAAAGGATAGTGGCAGCTGTGGAGTGGAGCCAGCCTGACCTGAGTCACTCACCCCTTTTGTGTGTGATTGCAGGTCCCTGTGCATGCATGTGTGCACTATGGGTGGCAGAACTGGAGAGGCTTGGAGTAGAAGGGATGGGCTACCCAAGCCCCTTGCAGTCCAAAGGAGCTTGCATGACTCCCATACGTCAGGTTGAGCTGCTGTTACATCGTTAGATTCTGGGGTTGTTTTGATCTGGTTGTGCTGTGCTGTGGTTCTTCCCTTTGGAAATAAGAAAGTATATAACTTATTTTAGACTTTATAGATTCCCACAGTGAAGAGATTTTTCATGTTTAAAGAGACGTTGGCCTTTAATTTTTTTTTTTTTACTTATTTTTGTTTTATTTTACTTTTTTTTCTATACAGTATATTTTGAACATGATTTTCCCTTCCCCTGAACTTCTTCCCAGGCTCTCCCCTGCTTCTTACCCATTCACATCGTGCCTTTCTTCCTCTCGCTCTCTTTGTGTCTATCTCTGTCTCTTTCTGTCTCTCTGTCTCTCAAAATCAAAACAAGCAAAAGAACCAATAAGACAAAAAATACCAGAAAAAAGAAAGAATGAGGTTTGGTCTTATGCAGTGACTCTTTGACCATGGGATCTGGCCTGAAGTGTGATATACTCAGTGACACTCCACTGAGAACAACAGATTTTCCATTTCCAGCAGGTGTCAATCACAAATAGCCTCTTGGTTAAGGGTAAAACTCTATATCCACCTCCCCTTTTCTGTGCTGCTATTCTGTCTGGCTCCAACCTGTGCAGCGTGGGCATGTGGTGCCACAGTGTCTATGAGTTTATTCATATGTGCACCAAAATTGCTGTGTCTGAAAGTCTGTGTCCTTGGAGTCATCCACCACCTCTGTCTCTTACATTCTTTCCACCTCCTCTTCCATATAGATCCCTGAACGTTGAGGAAGGGATTTGATGCAGATATCCCAGTTATGATTGGGTGCTCCAAAATCTCTCAGCTTCTGCATATTGTCTACTTGTGTGTCTCTGTGTTAGTTCCCAACTAAAGCAAGAAGCTGTTCTTTTGAGGGATGAGTGAGGCACTTATCTATGGATACAGCAGTATGTCTTTAGGAGGTATTTTATTGCTATGTTACTTTAGGAGATTAATAACTGTTGGATTTCCCCTAGGCCCATGACTAGTCTTAGGTTCTTGGTCACTTTGTATGATCCTGAGTCCTTGTTCTGAATGGCTTTATTCATGTTTCCCTTTTGATCACCTCATTCATTTGCACTCTTTTAAAGCCTCTTTTCTTTGCTCAAGTTTGATCTGACACTTCTTGAGGTTTTGCAAACAATTGTGATCTTTGGTGCCTGATGAATGCGTTTTAGGTCCGTCTGGCTCTCAGTGATAAGCCATGCTCCCAGAACTCCCTGTTGTAGCCCATAAAATTATCTATCCCTATGATTACTTTAGGCTCAGCACATGGTATTATGTCTATTTTTTTGGCTTGTTTTGACTGTAGACCTTTGGTTACTAACCTTTGACCCTTTGCCACCATGTACATGCTTGGCATACAGAAGGAAAACATTGCTGAAGAATAGGTTGCTAGGTGGGCTGTGTGGCTAGGATGACTTTAAACCTATCTCTGCTGCTTATTGCCTAAAACTAAGATGCTATATAACCAGGATAAAGCTTCTGCCTTCAGAACCATGGAGCAAAGAGGAGAAAATGTCATGTCTCAAGGTCAGATTTTCAAAAGCCAGAATTTCACAAAGCTCTGGCACCTTTACCTATCTTGACTAGATAGCTGGAGGTCTATTATTTGCTTTGTTTTCATTTCACCTCAAGATTGGAATTCCAGCTGATTTGAGAGAGGGTATGGGATCCATGGTGACAGATGAAAAACGAGTGGGTAGGAGTTGGTGCAAACAAGAAAAAAGATTAAGGAAATGCTTTTTCCCTCAAAGATTAATAACATGGCTACTCAATCAAGCCATTATTTATTGCCCAAAGCTGGTGTCTTTGGGATGATTACTCTGGCATATAGTCTATAAGTAATGGCTACTTAACAGAGTTGGAAAACTCTGGAGAGAGACCTTGGAGAATAATTTTTCTATCCTGTTTATCTGTAAGGTTTGTTCCTGGTGGGGGTTGAGATGATGTAGGAAGGAAGAAGCCCTCTTGAAAGTCATGGTCGTGTGACTGTGGTCCTAAAGCTGAGACTGCATCGCTAAGAGCATCTAAGACCTGGTTATGCCTTCTTACCACCAGCTTTTTTTGTCCCCTTCCAACTCTACCTGGCTGTTCATTTGTCAGTGTGTTGATCTAGAGTTCCTCCTTTAATGAATATGGTGTATGCATTCCAAAACGTTCCTTCTATAATTAATAACAACAAAATCTGGTTACCTGGAGACCTGAGACATTGAAAAAGTCCCAGGGAAGTTACAAGATGGTACCAGCAGGCTAGACACAGTGCCATCTGGTTTTTGATTCCCTTGCCCAGGCTGCACCTGTTTCCCAGAGACCCCACCTGCTTTTGGGGGTTGCCTGCTCCTTATGCCTTCTTTTGATGCTTTCTTTAAATAGGAAGAAAGGTTGCACAGCAACCAATCACAGCAGGTGACATCTCTCATTTAGGAAAGGTGGTATTTTGCTCAGGTTTCCTATTCCTTATGTGTCTGTAGACAGTTTAGGAAGGTTTTCCTTGTTTATGTAGTAAGTTGACAGAAGCCATTATCCTGTGACACATGTCAGAGGCATGCTTCGGGCAACCTTTCTTCTTTTCAGATGTGGACACATGTGTGGTTGGTTCAGGATCTGGTATACATAATAGGTATTTGCTAGGCAACTCTAGAACTTCTTATCTGCACCTGGAGGAGAGATTCTCAGGAAACCATTGGGATATGCTGAAGAGAAGTGCTTTTGCCAGAGGGCACCCTTAATAGCATTATTTGAACAAGACACATTCAAGTTGTTTCCTTTGACACTTCTATCTCTGTTGTTTTCATTTGTTGGTTGTCTTTTGGAGCTGAGGACCAAATCTGGGGCCTTGCCTTGGTAAGAAAGCACTCTACCACTGAGTTAAATCCCCAACCCCTTTTACCCTGCCTTTTTTTTTTAACACCACAAACCATTTGATAGCTAGTTGCCTTTGTGTAGTCCAGTGGTTGAATCATGGGTTAAATAAACCTACTTTCTTTATAAGGTACCTAGCATTAGGTATTCTGTTATGGTAACATTAAGGAGACTAAAGCATGTAACATGTAAATGTTTATTTTTTTCTTTCTCCTATTTTAAGTTTTTTTTTTTGTTGGTACCTGTGAGAAGAATAGATTTCTATATAGATTTTCTATATTTTCAACATGCCTACTTAAAATTTTCAAGTATAAGCAAGACCCAAGAAGGGTAGTGAAGAGATGAGATAGCTTGCTTTCAGATAGTTCCATGAAATGAGAGTTGCACAGTTTCCCTAACCCTAGGGAGCCCAAGTAGATAGAGTCAAGCTATAGACTTACCAATGTTGTCTTAGGATCTAGTGACCTATGGGGATAAATGTTGCCCTGTGCCCTTCCCACAAGTACACAAAATGATGATATAGATCGGAGACAAACATATTCATAATTACATACAGTAAGGAACTTGCTTCACATATGGTTTGTTGGAAGTAAATCTGTTCCAAGTGTACCTGGATGGTGGTCTGTCTATCTATAATGAATTCATCCTACTTCAATCTTTAAGCTTGGGCTTTCATTCAGACTATTGCCTCAAGGGATCTACTGAATGGGGAGAGTTGTGAAGCTGAAATGATTCAGGGAAGCTACAAACAGTAGAAGAAACAGAATTTTCATTTATATCTGATGTACAATACTTGTTCTTAGCAATGACTATGCATCTCTTGTTCCTACTCTTTCAGAGAGAGAGAGCTTGTCTCTTTGGTAATGACACTCAAGACATATATTGGCGTTTGATATCCTTGACCTTAAATACTTGACTTCTTCTTTCAGATTGCTATTGACTAACTTTTATTTGTTGGGGACACTTACCAACTAGATGTTTGCCCTGATCACAATGCAAATACAGAATAACTTCCTTTTTTATTAAATTATCTTCATTCAGATAAATAACTTAGTACAGGCTCACGTCCAAGTAAAATAGGCACTGTGGTCTGAATGCTTATATTAAAAGCTAACAAGGATAAAGTGCTTTGGGATATTGTTGTGCCAAAGGCGGGGCTTGTGACTGCTGGCCGATAGCTCTTTCTCTCTCCCTGGTGCTGACCTGTGGCTGCACGGTGTGTTAGTTAAAAAGGAGGCAATGTATGAATGAGATATTTTATTGTAGAAAGGAGAAATAGGCTGGTCAAGTAGAGAGAAGGAAAGGAGACGAGAGGAGAAAGAAAGAGAGAGAAAGGAAAGGAAGAAAGCAAGAGAGCAAGAAGGCAAGAGAAGAGAACAAAGAGCAGGAAAAAGGAAGAAGGCAAGAGAAGAAAGAGGGAAGAGAGGAACAAAGAGCAAGAGAGGAGACAACGAGCAAGAGAGGAGAGAAAGAAGCAAGAGAGGAAGAGCAGAGTCAAAGAGCAAGAGAGTGAGGAGGGGGCAAACTGCCCCTTATATTGTATGGGGTGTGGCATGCCTGGCTGTGGTCAGATGACTGGGGATAGGGTCCAGCTAGAATGCTGGGAGCTTGGGGCATTGTCTTCTTGATACAGCACACATCTCCTGCGGAGGCAGCTGTGAGGGGTTGTGACTGAAACAGGAACCAAAGACTCAGGAGTTATGGCCAAGTTTCTTCTGCTCCCTGCAAGCAGAAAACTGTCCACAAAGGCTCCAGGGCTCAAAGCCAGTTACTCGACTGAGCTTAAGTTACCTGAGCAGACCACTGCCCCACACTGCCCCACAAGATATGATTTAGGTCATGGGGGCAGAGTTCTTATTATTGGAGTTAGGGCTCCTGTGAAAGACATCTCTGGAAGCCTGCTTATCTCTGTTGCCATATGAGGACAGCTTTAAGAGATAGGGTTCCACTAGATACTGAATCTGTGAGAAATTGATTTCTGTTGTGTCTTAAGTCGAAGATGTTTTGTTACGGTAGTCCAAGTGAACTAAAATGAGTCTTTCTGGCTTAGGATTTTCTTTGATTACCTGGGACGGTTTGTTGTATTTTCACATAATACTGAAAGCTACCAGCTACTGTGTGCAGAGTCCTCTTACTCCTGTTTCATTGGATAGAATCATTTTAGCTTTTATTTGTTGAACCTTCTCTACAAGCCATATGCTCTTGTTAAGGCATGACATATTTATCAGGTTTGGGTTGATCCAAAACACACACAGTGGATGACTTGCCACTTCCTCCCTCCTAAAGTAAAATTGACTCTCTTCCCAAGGCTGTGTTGGGTGCTCTAGGAGAAAAGAAAGTAACCAATTTGTTAGTTTGTCTTTCTCATGAGATTTATAATGCAGTGTAAGAAAGGGTAACACAACCTCCATAAATCAAAGGTTGTGAGTATTGTTGTTGTTGCTGCTGTTGTAGTTGAAGATGGTCATTTCTTGAAAGACTTGGATCTTGTATATGAGTGCTCTCTGTAGCCATGCCTACTTTTTGCCTTTCCATCCTAGAGACCTTCATTGTTGCTGCATGATCAGGTGACTTAGGATACAGATGTTTTGACTTTTCCCACAGTGGTTTCCATCTGAGATTCTGCCACTTTGGGGCAACATGGACTCTTACTCTTAGGCAAAGTACCAAGGGAGCTAAATGACATCTATTCACTCCCCAGGCCTCCTATTCTAGGAAAATCAATGTACTCGAATACAGTTGCTAGATTAACCTGGATACTCAATTGGTTGTAGAGTGGTCAGGTTCTTCTGTTACTCAGGCATGCTCACAAATGAGTACTTTTGGTTGAGTGTTGATGTTTGAATTGGTAGAATCAGTAAAGCACACTGCTCTCTCTCTCTAATTTGTGTGAACCTTGTTTACTTGGCTGAAAGCCTGGATAGAAAAAAAAAATAAGAGCGAGACTAACCTCTTCTCGAGCAAAGTGTTATTCCTTTTACCTCATGGCCTTTGAGCTGGACCCTGATGTTCTAGGCTTCAGTCTCAGACCTAAACACTGGCTCTCTTGCTGAGGGCCATGCAGGAAGAATGACAAATGGCTTTAGAACTCATGGTATGTGGCCCAATAGTTAGTACAGCTATGATGGGTTTACCTCAGAGAGGCACTATGTGTTGTTATGGAGCTTTGCTCTGTGTATTGCCTTCATATCCCTCTTACTTTAAGAATTTCATGAAAACTCTAAGGGGGTTTCTAGCCCCTCACTGGGCAGTATCACTGGCACTCATGATAATAGTGCTTGATCTCTTTCAGACATTGCTGCTGGAGCAGATTAGTGATTCAATCACCACCCCAGAAAAGAACTTAGAAATATAGATGACCAGCAAGGACTACCACCCTTAGAAAGCATTTCGAAAAATAAAGTTGTTAATTAAGCTAGGTTGAGATGTTTTTGCAACTGGCTCTGACATAAAAAAATCTTAGGGAACCATTTGAAGTTCAGAAAAGCACACACTTAATAGGGACTTTTTAAGGTCAGGGAACAAGGACAATGGCAGCCCTGGCTGACCTGATGCTTACTGAAGCTGGACTGGTGATGACTGATTTCTTGTACCCATTTTGCCCTCAGCTTCATGATATGATTTAATAAACATTGCTAATGAGGTTGGGCAGTGGTGGCACATGCTTTTAATCCCAGCACTTGGGAAGCAGAGGCCAGTGGATTTCTGAGTTCAAGGCCAGCCTAGTCTACAGAATGAGTTCCAGGACAGCCAGAGTTACCCAGAGAAACCCTGTCTCGAAAAAACAAACAAATTGCTGATGAGTAGATATGCATGCTGAGGATTTAAAGTAGATATGACTGATTTTATATAAAACTTTAGATTCTTTTATGTGATTTTTTTACGATTCTTCTAAGATTATTTTTAAAGATAATAAAATAACTAATGCTTTCTTTGAAACTGCAAATTGCTGACTGCCAGTAAGAGAAAATGGCTGAGAAAACTACCTTGCTTACTCACAGTTTGTTAATCTGTAACAGGTTGCTTAGTTATGAACATATGTGGGTTCTTGGGGCTAATTTGTTTTCTTTACCTGTACTATGTGATGTGTTTCTTGTAAAGGTATTGGTGACTGCACTGTTTTTCTCATAGTCATTCACTAGAATAAAACTAGAACATAATGACATAATTTTTACAACTGTCTGAAAGATTTTGCTGGAATATATAAGGTATGGAAGTAAAAATAGTTGGAACTTTGTTCCTTCCATCAATCAGGGTTTTGTGTGTGTGTGTGTGTGTGTGTGTGTGTGTGTGAAATGCTTGGATCCTTGTTAGAGCTTTGCTTCAGCCATTCAAAGTATGAATGTCTCTCCCTCTCCCTCTTCCTTCTCTTCCCTTCCCTACTCTGTGTGTGTGTATCTTGTGTGTGTGTGTGTGTGTGTGTGTGTGTGTGTGTGTGTGAGAGAGAGAGAGAGAGAGAGAGAGAGAGAGAGAGAGAGAGAGAGAGAATGAATTTTCTCTTTCCTTGTCTTTCTTGCCATCCCCTAAGAGTTAAACCATCCAGAGTTTTCACTGGCCACAGGGAGTGCTGAGCCCAGTGAATCAAGCTTTTTTCCCTTATAGAAAAGTCTGCTGAATCATTTTTATAATTGCTGGCTGCCATAGGCAACACCCTGCATTGGTTGCTATCTGAACCAACCCCTATCATTCTTAGTGCTGACCCCCATAAGCTGCTCTCAGCACTCACTCCAATCATCTACGCTATGCCTCACTGCCTGCCTCAGTATCCCCCCTAGATGTCAAAGCAGGTCTTTGACATCCATGACAATTTTTGATACTCTCCTTTGGTGTGGGCCTGGTGGTCTTGAGCTGGGAATCATACCATCGTGATCCTTGATTGTTGGTGCTTTAGAGATGGTAAAGCATGGATCTGTTACCCCAGATCTCTCACTGCAGGCTCTGGAATGGGTCAGTCTCAAAATCCTTTCAGCTAGCTGCTTAGACTAGATCTTTCTATATATACATCTGGTTTCCATTTCTTTGAAGAATCTTGATTTGTACATGGTGTTTTTGTGATACTAGACCTTGAAGGACAAAAGCTTATTTGATGTAATTTCCTAGGAAATGGCAAACAAATATATATTATAACCTTTTATCCTAAATGAGAAAAGACATGTATGTGTGTGCATACATGTATGCATGTGTGCGTGTGTGTGTGTGTGTGTGTGTGTGTGTGTGTGTGTGTGTATGAAGAGTATAGTTTTCTAGAACCAGGATAAGTCTGAACTTTGATACAATTCTGAATAATGTTTCTTTCACCCATTTAGAAATCCTATAAGAGTAGTGACATCTCAGAGCTACAACACTGTCAGTACCCCATCACTCACCAATCTTATCTCCAATCCCACAGTAATCTGCTGGCAAAGGGACTAATGTAATTATGTTCTCTTTTAGATGAGGAAATGAAGGCCTTTGATGAGTCAGCTAGCTTCCCTAAATGAAATCCTATAGTCAGAGTGGAGTAAGGTGGGGATTGGGAGGCTGGTCCAAATCTAAGCCCTGAATTCTTTGGTAGATTGCTTTGTGTTCATCTTAATATGCAAAACTAGGCCACTGTCAGCTTCCAAGACAGCCTCAGGGGACATTGACTCTGACATGTCCAAGATGTCTAATTTAGCATGAGCTGTGGCACTCTCAAGTGCCCACTACCTCCTGGATATGGAGGAATATCCCTTTCTCTTCATCTTTTTCTGCTTCTCTAGCTTTTCTTTTTCTGCTCATTATTGTATGATGAGCTGTTTTCCTCCTGCTGCAAGCTTCTGAAATAATGACTCAGACTCAATATATATATATATATGTATATATATACACACACACACACACACACACACACACACACACACACACACACACACACATAGGCCATATAGCTAGGCTCCTCCCCTGACTAGCTGATAAGTTTAAATAACCCACTCATTCTAATCTACATTCTGCCTAGAGGATGGTTGTCTCTGCTCAGGTGCCGTGTGCCTGTCCTCCTCACATCTTCCCCAGCAACCCTCTCATTGTGTCTGGGTCTATCCCAGAATTCTTTCTACCTCCCAGGTGCCCCACCTTCTATTCTTCTCTTTTTCAATAAGCCATAGGTTTTTTAATTGGCAGGTGATGTGTCCATACAACACACAAGATATCCCCCTCTGCAGCTCGCGAGGCTGTTCCCTGCCATGCTTTTGGCCCTAGATCCTCTTAGTTAAAAGGAGAGTCCTTCTGATAAAGCACTCTGTACTTACCACATGACGTGATCTTGAAAGGAGGAATGTGTACATTGTTGTTGGTACTTGGAATCAATTATTTATTCATTTAATGTTTGTTTTAGCTCTTTTCATTGCTATCATGTTTCCCGTAGTGAGGGGATCTACCTTTTTAAAAAATATATGAGAATGTATGTATATATGTATATATTTATAAATGTAGATATGTGTGTGAGTGTAGTAAGTATAAGGTTGGGTACTGCACATGTATTTTTACAAGTGTCTGTGCAGGTAGTGTGTGAGGTTGGGTCTCCTCTCCTACCACTCGCCACCTTATTCCCTTCAGATGGGGTGTCTAACTGAAGATCTGGGGCTAGATTGGTAGGTTGCACACGCCAGTAATCCTCTTGTCTCTGCCTCCCACAAGGCTGCTGCCACAGACATGCAATGCTTAGCTTTATATGTGGATGCTGGAGATCCAAACTCAGGGAACTCAAGCTTGTATAGCCAGGAGTATTACCCATACATTCATCTTTCCAGCCTCAGACTGTCTTTTACATTCATTACTATTTCCTTAGCTTATAGAGAAGTGAGCTTTCATAGATGCCAATAAATATCTCTAAAGATCATAACCTTTATTATTTTCTTTTGTAATATTTGGACAATATCATCAGCTTCTATACTTATCATTAGGAACTAGGAGAACACACAGAGATAGCTCAAGGCTTGGCATTCAGTAAATGGTAGCTGGTCTGATGGTCACTGGCTACTCTTCTTTCTTGCTTGTAAAAGCATGAAGAAATGTTTCACTAAATACTATCCTAGCAGCAAAGTGGTCCCCAAAGCACTGCCTCGCTCATCTTTAGCCTTGGGAGAAGAAGTAAATCACATTTTCTATTTAAGGGATGTAACATCACCACAAAAGAAACTTTATCTGTTTAGACCTATCCATCATTCTCTCCATGACTTTGCAGCTCCCTCCCTGAGCAGGTGTTGGCTTTTACCATGGTTGCGATAACCTCCGATGTATTTCTGTCTGCCATGATGATTGATGTGTGGCTAACGGATCAGCTAGGACTGCTGCTATTCCATTCTGCCTGTGATGGAATGTGTGGCTGTCATGCAACCACCGAGAGGAAATTCAGGCAGAGCACTGATTGGGCACAGTAGCAGGAACTGTTTTCTATGAACAGAGCACCCCCCGCCCCGGCACTGTCTAAGCCCTCCCTTTACACTCTCTTGGGGGAGGTGACAGCATCCCCACCTGCTTAGGGCCAAGGTGGTCTTTTGTTTTAATGCCCAGTTCCTCTACATCCTTGAACTCTCATAAATCAAAATCCAGCACAGCACATAGATCAGAAAGCTCGGGTTTCCTAGGGTCTCCGTGTAGCCTTGTATGACTATAATAGAGGATTTAAAGAAGACTTTGAACATATTTTGTTAGTTAAGACAGTGGCATTTTGCTATACTCTCTCTTCCCTCCCTAATTCATGCCATAATGAGAAATCTGTGGGGTCAGGATCATTTGTGTCATCTTCAGCAGTGTCATGGAAAAAAAAATCTAAAAACCTCTTATAATGCTGCTGCTGCTAGACCCTACTAGTGAGGAAGCCTCCCAGGTGCCCTGTCCCATTAATCAGTTTAAATACAGCCCTATTTAGTCTTCTAAGAATAATGAACCGAGGAAGCAGGTTCTGGTAAGAAAACATGACAGCTATAGACAATAACAAGTTTAACGTTCAGAAATGGCAAAGCAGGTAAAGCATTTGCCTGTAACCATGCAAGGTTCATCCATTCAGCCTTTTCCTTTAAGGTTCTATTCCCCTCCGCCCATTCCTACAAATTAGGATTTGTACCTTCTGAGGTCACAGGTGACAAAGGAATCGCAAAAAGGCTTTAACAGAACATCTAAAGTTACACACAGTTGCTAGGTGGCAGAGTGGGGATTTCAATCAAGATGTAGAAGCATGGTTTGTCTGATTTCAAACTGCAATTATGAACAGAAAGCTTCAAAACAGGGTCAGGCTTGACTGGAGATGGCTGAACTAGTCCACCTTCTAGAAGTTTTTCCTTGAACCTTTGAGGGGTTCCCCCCTATTATTAATAAATGTAAGGGACAATTTCCCCACATGAGAGCCTAGGAGTAAAAATTGACCTTCTTGCCAAAGTCCCATGAAACAAAGAAGATTGGACGATTTCCTTTCCCTTTATCATTAATTCAGCTTCTAACACGTGTCACCTTTATAGCCTGTTGTATTAGAAGAAATGAACACTGGTTGACACTGTCAGAACAGCCCACTGTTATATTACACAAACGGTTCTATGCAAACCTACTGGAGTGCTATGGAGACACAAATTCATACTTCTCAGCATCTGAACCCATAATCATAACCCAACATCCATTCAAATTAAAGTTCCGTAAGCCTTTACAGGACCAGAGAAAAAAAGGCTATGTTGCTTTTTACTGGCTGATTTATTGTTACATGACAATATTGAGTATATTAAAATTTAATATCAGTGCTGTCTTTCTACTGGAAGTCTTGGGCTGAGGAGCTCTGAAATTATTTCTTTTTAAAGGGGACATTTATTGCACTGTATAGGCAGGTATGCAATTCCTTCCTGTAAGAAATCTGAGGGATATATATATATATATATATATATATATATATATATATATATATATATATATAATTTTTTTCTTTCAGCGTGTGAAGACTTTTGATTTGCGCCACCTTATTGTGTCACCTGGGTGCAAAGGAAGGGTGATTTAGCTCCTCCATCAGCACAAATGATGCTCTGTTTGTTTCGGTATTGTTTTCTAATACCCACTATCGATAGCTCCTCAGTTTACTAGGGAGGACATTCAGCCTTTTCCTGTAAATGTTAGGGAGAGAGGATGGCAAAATGGCTTTGAGTTTTAGCCTAATGTTCAACTGGGCCCCAGCCATATGGAAGGGATAGACGAGGCTGGGGGTGGGGGGGTTATATCACAATGATTATTACTGGGAGTAGACACTTAATTTATTTTGGCACATGCACAGTCATGTGCTCTTACTAACCATTAGAGAAGTTCATTCCCGTGGTGTGGTTATACTGAAGTAACCCTATGGTGAGGGTCCTGTGTCAAGGGTCAGGATCACTTACCATTGGCCAAGATTGGCTTGCCTTCCTGGAAATGGATTCTCCAGGGTTTGCCAATCCTCAAAACGATGAAAACTCAGCTTAAGCTTGTTTATGATCATATCAGAGCCCCCAAGGAAGCTAAGCTGCTTCTTCATTCCTGTCCTGTAGAAACCATGTGTGAGGATGAATGTTTACAGTTGTCCTAAGCTGTAAAATCAAAACATGAGCAAGATGGACTGTAGTGTTAAGTCTGTGTTCTTATGCATGCATTTAAAAATAGATGTATCAGGAAAATCGTATCAAAACACTATTGCTATTTGAAGACCCTATAAATAAAAACACCCAAGGTACTTAAGTTCCCTCTTTTAGAAAAAAGCCTCATAGTTAAATATGGTTATGGACTTCTTTGCTTTTTACCATTATTTATTTATTTATTTATTTATTTATTTATTTATTTATTTTGGTTTTTTGAAACCATTTTTTTTTAAATGACTGTAGCAGCTAAAAGTCCTTGTGAATTTCACATTCTACTCAGCCAGTGTTTTCTTAACAACCATATGGCAATCAGAGTTAGACTGGAAACTGCAGTCTTGTGTCTTGTGTATCACCATGCCCCTCTCCCAGCCCTGGGATGCTGGGCAGCCCATTGGACACCAGATCGCAGGGAACTAAAGGTTCCCAGGATGCCTTTCTTTCCTTCCTAATGACACTCAGCATTGCAGGACAGAAAGCAGCCTTTGGAAAGGAGCACATTCCCAATTTCAAGTTCAATTTAATTCGAGAGAATGAAACTGCCTTCTCATTTAAAGTAAGGTACACATGGTCAGCCACCTGTGCTCCTGCTAAGTGCCAAACCATCCTTATTTATTCAGGCCCCCAGAAATCTCTCTCTCTCTCTCTCTCTCTCTCTCTCTCTCTCTCTCTCTCTCTCTCTCTCTCTCTCAATAAACACTTACTTTTGTTGCTCTACTTCCACATAGCTTTAAAGTGGCCAGCATCTTTCTCAACAGTCAGGAGCTCAACTTCAGGCTTCTGCATCTTCCAAGCTTCTGCATCTTCTGTCACTCACTGACCCCGTTGTTTGTAAAAGTTACTGGCACAGCATGCAGAAATATGATACATGTATGTGTCTAGTTTCCTTGAACTAGCAATTTTTAGGCTGGGAATTAAGTTTCAAGACCTGAGGATCCTAGATCAAGTGATTCTGATTAGCTATCTTGATTATCCTGTCCAGATCTTGTCTCATATGGAGGTAGAAAAGAAGAGTTTTGCAGACTCTGATGCAGCAGCAGGAAAGCCAGTTGAAGATGAAGGGACTTCAGGGCACTGCTGTAACAGCTCCGTGTTTGTCATAGCAAGAGGGGTGAAGGCTCATCCACTGGGCAAGTTCATTATCGCTCACTTCAGACCTTCCTATTTACTCCAAGAATCCAATTTTAACTACACTTAGTTGGTAAATAGCAGCGCCTTTAGCAGAGTAATGTCAAATGGTCCAGCTGAATTTACTCAAATTCCCCTGATTAATTCACTAACTATCCAATCACAGACATCATGACCACTTACACAGTGCTTTTAATTTTAGTTTCATCATCTGCCTTCTCTACAGTTTCTCTGAACATATGCACAGACTCTTGACCTAACTCTTGTTTAGTTTGGCTAGATTCCTCCTCCATTATCTCCTTCTCCTCTCTTTCTCCTTCCTCTCCATTTCTTCCTTTTTCATTTTCTTCCTTCCTGTTCCCTCCTCTACTTTCTCCCCCTTCTTTTGGAGAATTGTTTCATTCAGTGATCAGCAAACTCGTGAATGTAGGAAGAATCATCTTTGGTTTGAGTCTGTGACATCCTGAAACACTCAAAGGCTGTCTGTTATTCTTGTTCATCAGCTCTCAAGGTTATCTGGCTTGTGAACAAATATGAACATTGCCAGCTGGGCAAATAGATTTGAGAGAATAATTAGGGAGTTGCGATTATGTAGGATCAACTAGCACTCCTTCTTCTGATGATAGAGTAAGGCACCAAAGACCTTGTCTGTGAAATTATCCTAAAAAACTGAGCAATCTTATGGCAAAATCTGATTGGATGGGCCATTGGTATGCTTAGGAATGGGATCAGTGTAGGACCCTGTCTTGCTCTTGACAGATAGGTAACATAGTTATGTGAGAGATAACCATTTATTTCTGTTAAGATATAAGAATTTCTCTTTTTCTTTTGAAAATAAGAAGCTTATTTTCTCCTTCTATCTCTATGCTTCTCTTCTCTTTTCCTCTCCTGTCCTCTCTCCCTTCCTCCTTGCCTCCCTCCCTCATTTGCTTCCTTCTTTCCTTCCTTCCTTCCTTCCTTCCTTCCTTCCTTCCTTCCTTCCTTCCTTCCTTCCCTCAAGACAGGCTCTTACTATGTAGCTTAAGTTGGTCTGAAACTCAGAGATCTTCCTGACCTCTATCTACTTCATGAGTACTGAGATAAAAAGTGTAGACACCACACCTAGTTTACATTATTGATCTTAAAATGAAGTATATGGTAATGATCAATGTAAACATAATTTATTCCTAAAATTGGATCAACTCCTCTGAATTCACTATGAAATGAATATATGAACATAATACTCAATGACATACTATAAATAAATCCTTCCATTTCATTTTACCCAAACCTTCCACTCATTGTCAGAGAAAACGAGCCCTCCTAACACATTGTCTTGTCTGTGAAAATCAAATGAGACAGGTACACTGGATCAACTGGGCTGCCTTGCTAAGTAGCTCACCTCCAGCAGCAACAATGAAATTAGCAATTTTTGTTAGGAAGTCCAGACTTTAATCCAGTCTTGGGCCTGGTGGCTTTCTTTGTTAATTCTACCCCAGCTATCCAGTGAATGGAACATCCAGTGAGTAGCAGACCACCAGAGAGAATGTATCAGACATACCTGCTATATAGCTAATGTAATAAGGATGTAGTAGTAGATCCTTTGTGTAGTAGGATGCAGTAAGGATCTCTCCCCTCTACCTTAGTACCTCTTTCAGTTTCTTTGTATATATCATTCCAGCTGCCATTGTGCACATCTGGGACAAAGTCTTCCTTAAAGACTGATAGATGGCCAGGCAGTGGTGGTGCACGCCTTTAATCCCAGCACTTAGGAGCAGAGGTAGGCAGATTTCTGAGTTCGAGGCCAGACTGGTCTACAGAGTGAGTTCCAGGACAGCCAGGACTACACCGAGAAAACAAAGGTACTGTGTACCTTAGAGACAGTTCTGTGGGCTTTAGATGCACTGCTTTAATACAAAACAAAGATGCTACTAATATCCTGGAGGCAACCTCTTTATTGGGAGTAATAGTGGTCTGCGAAGCATTCTACATTTTCTTCTGTCATTCAGTCATGAAAGGAGGGTGGAGGAATAGGCAGATGGAATAGCAATCTCAGTTACAAACTGAATCTTAACTATCCCTTAGTTAACAGTGTTCTCAATCTATGAGTTGTGACCCCTTTAGGGAGTCACGTGTCAGATATCCTACATATCAAATATTTGTATTACATTTCCTAACAGTAGCAAAATTACAGTCCTAAAGTATCAATGAAAGGGTCACAGCGTAGGAAGGCTGATAACCACTGCCATAAGAGTAGCATAATTCCAGGCAAATATCTTTGATTTTCTCAAATTTCGTGTTGATCAATGCTCAGAAAAGTCAAGAAAATACCTGAATTTCTTCCAGATTTTTTGGAGAAATCTCAAATTGAATTATTCAGCAATTAAAAGAAAAGATGTCCACTGGGTGGCAGGCACATTTTCATACTTTTAAAATTAAAAGCTAATTATATCACTTCCCCTTTCCCTTTCCTCCTTCCTAAGTATCAACCCTCTAACTCCTTCTGTGTCAGCTCAATCAATTTTTATTTTACACACACACACACACACACACACACACACACACACATACACACACACATACACACACACACACACACACACACACACACACACACACACACGGCGGGGGTGGGGAGAGAGAGAGATGGAAATGCAACTTGTTTTGTTTTTATTGTTTGTGGTTGCAGGGCTAACCACCTTGTATTGGACAACCAATCATGATGCTTGTTCTTGGTAGAGGCTACCTCTCTCTCTCCCTCAGCAGTCTTAGGTTTCTAGTTCCCTGTCCAATGGTGTTACCCTGTGAGACTTCCCCACTTTTTCATTAGCATATCTACTAGTATTGCCACTCTCTCTTTACCTCTTGTTTCTATGAGATACCTTTCTCTCTCTCTCTTTCTGTCTCTCTCTCTCCCTTTCTCTCTCTCTCTTTTCTCTCTCTCTCTCTCTGTCTCTTCCCCTTTTTCTTTCTCTCTTTTCTCTCTCCCTCTCCCTCTTTCCTTCCTCCCTTCCTTCCTTCCTTAGAAGACTCCCTATTTTTCTGTTTCTTACAGTATTTCCACCCTCTATGTTGATGTTCCTTGAGTCATAAATGCAGGATCTGCGATATAAATATCTACCTTAGGACTGGGCTACCCATGATCCATTGATCTCTACATTGTATCCAGTTGGGATTTTCTGTGATGGTCTTTGTTTGCTGTAGAGAAAAGCTTCTTTGGTCAAGGATGGTAGTTACTTATATGTGGATATAAAGATAAGATTTAGAATGCAGTAGGAAATTGTGCTGGGCCAGGAAG
The DNA here is from genome assembly GCF_008632895.1 of Mastomys coucha. Lineage (NCBI taxonomy): Eukaryota > Metazoa > Chordata > Mammalia > Rodentia > Muridae > Mastomys > Mastomys coucha. The sequence goes on along the minus strand of NW_022196912.1, from coordinate 112,039,998 downwards.
GTGGCAATCATAAATTCTTTTCTCAGATCCATGACCTCACTAGCCCCAGGTAGCTGGCTAGGTTTCCAGGGATGATTTCTGTCCTGCTGAGTAGGCCTTAAGTTCAGTTAGATAGTTGTTGGTTATCATCCACATGTGAGTGCTACTTACTGAAACTTTGCAGATGGATTGCTATGCTGGCACTTTCTATAGTTCATAGATGTTGTATCTGAGTGGGACTATTAATTGCTTCCCTCTCTTGGCAGCTTACATAATACTTTCTGAGACCAGGGAAGCTAGACTTAAGGAAGCAGACTTTAGACTTTGATCCATCTCAAATCACCTGAGTCTTGAATTCAAAGTATGCAGTGCCTTTAACAACAGGAGTTTACCTTCAATCTCTGAGAGGCAATCGAGTAACAATAGTCAATATTGTACAATTGTGGGTTGCTTATATTATCCTGACTGACCATTTGAAGGGTTTCTTATTACTAGACTGAATCGTTACACACTAAGCATAGAGGGGCTAATAAGAAGACAAGTTCTACTTGTGCTTGACCTAACTTCTGCCTACATCATACATGTGTATGATACTCAAAGGGAACAGTTGGAGAGGTAGAGTGAAGAAGATAAAAATGATAGATGTAAGAAGAGTAACAGGAAGGAGATTGTTGCCCACATTTGTAATGAGGCACCATTTTGGAAAGCCTAGAATCTGAAATACCTGGTGTCTTAGACCCACCTATCTTCCTGTAATCTACTTTGAGGAAGGATGCCACTTTCAGCCCATAATCCAGGAGCCAGGATGTGTTTGAAGGCTCCTTCCATCTTACAGTGACCCCTAACATCTTCCTCCTTTATTTTCTCCTCCTTTCTGTTCACTTAACTCTAGGATTCTCCGGCTTTGGCCCATCTGTTGCTTCACTTAGAACTCTTTTGACTTCAGTCATGTTTGATTGAAAGTATCAAGAATTTTAAAGGTGTAATCTAGGTAATTTTCTCTTGTATGCTACATACTAGGGATGCTTAAGTTATGGGTTGAGCATATTTGAAGAAATAAATAGGAAGATATTGCCACTGGGAATGTCTGTGGACTATTTTTCTTAATTGCTAATTGTTGTAGGAAACTCTAGCCCACTGCAGGCAGTGATCTCTAGGCATGTGGGCCTGAGCTATATAAAATGTAGCTGAGCAAGGGAGAGGGAGCAAGATAGTAAGCAGCATTCTTCTGTATCATCAATTTTAGACCCTGTATCCAGAATCTTGCCTTGAGTTCCCTCCTTGGCATCCATCAGACAGGCTATAGCCTAGAAGCAAAAATAAACCTTTCCTCTTCTAAGGTAATTTTGATTGGTGTTTTATCAACAGAGAAACAAACTAGGCAGGATGGTTGCAGGATGTTACCCTTGCTGTCAATAGCACTCTAGTCCTCAAACTACATCTCAGGATGTAGAAGCCACTATCTTGACTTCTGCTAGATGCAGGTGCACAGTAATAATAGGTGTAGGTTCCATCTGGGTCCCAGTCTTTGATATTTGATGGAGTGGAGTGTCCTCATTTAATACAGAAAACTCGAAGAGATTGTAAATGAGAATTTTCCACATTTATATTCCTGTGAAGGGCTCTGTCAGAGCTCTGCTTGTTCTGTTTATTCGGCATGAATGTCTGAAACATGCCGTTGTTCTACTGGCTTTTATCAGATATGCGGTCCCATGGTACTGCAGGGAATATCTTCATTATCAACATAATAAGAGGGAAGCCGGCTGCTTGTGAAAACAGCATATTTTCAGAAGTTGGCTTGTGTTACAGACTGGCTGCTAATTAGAACCCAGCTACCAATGGCAGGGTATCAAAGGATGAAGCAATATTCATGAATATAGCAGAGTGTTGTGACAGCAGCTGGGTAGCCTGCTCAATTCAGAGTTCTCTAGCAAAGTAAAAGATATCAGGGAGGTGGAACCTAACAAATCAGAAACCTCCTACTCACAGGTTATATGTTCTTAAACTTGTGTTCAGCCCTGAACAAAGACTATGTTGTGACTATTTGTTCCTGAATGTAACCTGAGGTGCACCCCCTTCAGCTTCTCAAAGGGGACAGGAAAGGGCTGTCAGAAGAGAAGAATTCCTTTTCCTGGATTATCCTTAAGATTTTCATCACAGGGATTGAACACTATGATGTATAATATAACACTACAAAGACTCAAATAATTCCCAGGTGTGTAAATAAACAGGGGTAGCCCCTTTCATATCCATACTTGATTCTGCCTTTCACTCCAGAGATAAGCACATGTATAAGCTTTTGTATGCTAAATTTCCTCTACCCACAAAACAGATAAGATTATTCTTTCTAAACCTGTGCATGAATAGGATCACGATGTCTATATTGATTTCTCCATGTGCTACAAAAATACAGCGTCCACAAATTCCCCAAATATGTCATTATCCCTAAAACATATGGATGCTAGCTGATAAGGCAAAAGGCACTTTGTAGGTATGATTAAACGCAGGTGGGGTGTGTGAGTGAGCTCCAGGGAACCGCAGCACTCATGATAAGAAAGAAGCACCAACGAAAGAGAGAGAGAAATAGAGAGAGAGAGAGAGAGAGAAGAAATGTGACCACAGAATTGGAGATTATAATGATGTAGCCAGAAGCTACAGAGTGTCAACAGCCACTAGACGCTAACTCAAAACTGAAGAAGACATGGGCTAAAGACTAGAAAAGACTAGAGTCAAGTGGCTAAGCTTGATGGTTAGCTTTGTGCCGGGGAAGAAGACACTTCAGTTGAAGAAATTCCTCCTCTGGACTGGCTTGTGGGCATGTATGTAGGGGCATTTTTCTTTATTGCTGATTGATAAAGGAGAGTCTAGCCCACTGTGGGCAGTGCCACTTTGGACATGGGAGCCTCAGTTGTACAGGGAAGGTAGCTGAGCAAGCCAGAGAATGCAAGCTAGTAAGCTGCATTCCTTTGTGGTCTCTGCTTTAGTTCTCTCCCTTGAGATCTGACCTTGGCTTCCCTTGGTGATGGAATAGAACTGCAAGCTGAAGTAATTAATTCCCTTCCTCTCTCCTTTGCATTTGGTTTGTCTTCTATCACAGCAAGAAAATCAAGCCAGACTAGTCATCTAGATGATGTAAACTTTTCCTGTATCAGTAACATTCTAATTCAAGGCTTAGTAAACTGTGGCCTATGAGCCAAATCAGACCTGGTGTCTGCTTTTATATAGCCGACATGCTGAAAATGGTGAAGCACTGCAATTTGTCTGATTGTAGAGAGCACTGATTTTGAATCCTAATTAAGTAAAATGTTATCTCCAAATCAAAGAGTTCCATTCTTTTCTTAATAGACCTGGATTACAAATATTTCAGTTAAAGATTATTATCACCCCAGCTGGTGTCCATTGTTGGCTAAATGTAATTAGATTTCTACAATAGCCCTCTAAATATATACCCTTAGTATTAATAGGAAACAACAATACAAGGTATACCTTGAATACTTTTATGCATTTACATATATGCATGTGTGTGTGTATAAGTATACTGTGTGTGGGTGTGGGTGTGATGTGCACACATGAGTATTGTAGCATGTCTCTGGAGACCTAAGGACAACTTTCAGTAATTTTATCTTTCCTTCTACCATGTAGGTTCTAGGTGATCCACCTAGATGGCAAGCGCTTTTAATCCACGTAGTCATCTTCCTGGTCCCACCGTTTTCTTTTGGATGCACATGTCTTTCCAGTAGAGGGAGCCAACAGAAGAATGATTGATATTAATGGGGCTACAAGGAATTCTTCAGCTAACCATTTTTAATTGTACTTTTGAGTACACAGAAAGAAAATGTAAGAAAACTGGGGATTCTTATATCACTTAGTATCTTTGGGAACCTTCCCATCTACTGTCAATTCCAGTTTGGTGAATCAACAAATTGCTTGGAGTGAGCAGGTCTATTTTGGGAGAGGGTTTTAAATCAGGGACAAGATCCACTTGTATCTCAACCTGTTTGATGATCTTGTGTCTATTTTAAGGGCAACCTAACTTTTCATTGTGTAATTCTGCTTCAGTAAACTTGCTAGGATAGGACTTACCCTCTAACTAAGTGGGAATATAAATTCTTTTCTGAAGGAAAGAGAATCTTAGCATTTCCTCACAGCCTTGTGATAAAAGAGGTGCTGTGCATGTTCAGAAATTGATATAATTAAGAACTCACACATATATAACTGTGATCTTTCTGAAACATGTATATGATTATGGGCTCCTTGTTCTGTTGATATAAGAAGGGTTGAAATATTAGATCCTGTAAAAGTCCAAATAAATGATTCTAAATCTTTGCATGACTTTGCATGGTTATCCTGAGGGCCTGCTCATTTTTATCCCCAAGTATTTTATCAGGATTTGGGAACTCTGTACCTTCCCTGAAATTCTGTTCTTATTCAGTATGTAGATGCTCTGGTGCTGTGGTCTCCCAAAAGAGTCAGATGCAAGAATCTGACTGCCTCCCTTTTCTGTTTATAGCAGTTCACACATAAAGGTCATAAGATTCTGATGGAAAAGACTCCAGCTTTTAAGGGAAAAGATCCACTGTTTAGGACATGATCTGATTGCTAAAGGAATTTCTCTCTCATCTGAGATAATAAAAGGCTACTCCAAGTTTCCTGTAGCCTGAATCTGAAGGACAATCATGAGATTTTTCTTAGAATTTTGGGATGCTATGTACTGGTTTCCACATCTTCTGTGAGCCTTTGCCCTTGTATACATCTATTGTGAAAACATATAAGCTAAATTTGTCTTCATTGGAAAGACTGCCATTAGCAGAATTCTCTTTTCTTGGTTCTTTCTAGTGGTTCTAAGGTATAGAAAACATAGCATTAAGGTGATGATTAAGTCAGCTCCCAGTAAAGACTTCTTCCTAATTTTATACATGATTGCCTTCTCTTAAGCTCTCTTCTTCATCTTATAAAGCTATTAAGTCCACCATGAACACATCATTCTCTTGACCTCATGTAACTCTAAATACTTCTAAAGTCCCTGCTTCAAAACACAATAATATTGGAGATTATGTCTTCAGTGAATTTATTTTAGAGATACAGTTCAATCAATATCAACCCCTTTACTCTTCTTTTATAGAATTTTATTTATAAATATGTATATCAATGTATATAAGTGCATACATGTTTGTATTTATATGCAGTCATATGCTGCCTAATGACACCTTCTAAAGCACATATGTTGTGTATTTCTTTACGTATGAATTAGAACACTTCCTCCTACAGTTGAGAACAAGACTCAAGATGCTAACAAAACTCATCATGTCCAGAAAGCTGACGAATACAAGATTCAGGAAGCACAGAAAGCTAAAGGACTCAAGAGGCCACTTCCTGAGGTTGTAGAAGCAGTACATTGTTGCTGTGGAGGAGGAGGTCTTGGAGTTATCAGTGGATTTAGTAGGAAGCTTCTGAGATGTGGCTCATGAATCATCATCCATGCTAGGGTGAGAGTTTTGATGATGCATCTGATTTTTATCTATTATTTGCTTAAAAATAGTGTTATTTTAATAGAGTCCTTGCTTATACTCTTAATCATGATTATAGTATCCCCTGCTTTCATTTATCTCAGTTCTTCCCTACCTCCCCTCCCCTCAGGACCTACTACTCCCTTTCTGTTTATTATGAGAGAAGAACAGACTTCTAATAGATAATAACCAGACATGAAAAAAAACCTATAATATGATGAAGTAAAAACTTTCATATCAGTGTTGGATGTGGCAACCCAACAGGAGGAAAAGAGTCCCAAGAGTAGGCAAAAAATCAGAGACCTACTAATTGTCACAGTCCCATAAAACATTAAGCTAATAGCTTTAATATATACACAGAAGACTGTAGAAGGATGGTCTTGTACACTCTATTCAGGTGCTGATTTCTATGCCCAAAGATCTGGTTGCAATCCAGATGTTGACATTAGCATGATTATTGAACCATCTCTTGTATCAGTGTTGTGTTAAGAATGTTCTTCAATTATCCCTGGATGATTAATAAAAAGCTGATCTGTCTATGGCTGGGCAGGAAAAGACAGAGGAGGCAAGATATCCATGCCCAGTGAGGAAGCTCCAAAGAGATGAGAGAGAGGGAGAGAGGGAGAGAGGGAGAGAGGGAGAGAGGGAGAGAGAGAGAGAGAGAGAGAGAGAGAGAGAGAGAGAGAGAGAGAGAGAGAGAGAGAGAGAGAGAGAGAGAGAGAGAGAGGAAGAAGGAGGAAGGAGGAGGAGGAGGAGGAGGAGGAGGAGGAAGAGGAGCTATGGAGAGACCATGTGGATGGACCAGGAGGATTCAACATGAGGTCACAATGGGAGAACAGCCATGGGGACACACATGGACCAGGGTAAGCCATGACAAGACTCAAATGCAGGTAAAGGACCATGTGGCTGGTTATTTGTAGCTTAGTCGGGTTAGAACAGCTCAGAACCTGCCCAGCATAGTGCGAGCTGCTTGTTATTAATAAAAGTAGCAGGTCTTTGTATCATGTATTCAGGAGCTAAAACTGGCTAGACATGGGCAAAAGGGACAAAGAAAATACTCCAGAATTATTTTTACAAGGACCCTATGTAGATCCATGTAGGCCTTTTGCTTACTGCATCAGATTTTGTGAAGTCAGATTGCCTTGTTTAGGTGATGCAGGGGGCCTTGCTCTCCTGGTGTCCTTCATCTTCTCTGACTCTTACCATCTTGCTGCCTCCTCTTCTGCAGGATTCTCTGAGCTCTAGGGGCGTGGGGGCGATTTTATGGAGACTTCCAGTTTAGACTCTCTCTCTCCAAGCAATGTTTAGCTGTGTCTCCTGCATCTGTTCCTATCAGATGCAGCTGATTTTTAAGCCACTGGTACTCTGGTAAGTAACTTCTCTTCCACACTCCTGTAAGGACCCTCAGTCAGCTCACAGGTTCACCAAGGTAGATGTCAGAGGAGCCATACCTTGAGTCTGTTGTCAGTGTCCTATCTGGGAATAAAGGGACAGATAGTTCCCAAGGAAAAGTCTATATATTCTCCTAGTGATCTGTAGAAACAAGCTTTTGATCAGCTGAAACACAACTTTACAAATACCTGGTTTTAGGACTTCTTAGTTATTTCAAGTCTTAAACCATATTTGTTGATAAACACAATAAGGCATTAAAGAGTTCTTGTCCATGAGTGTGGAGGAAGGACAAGCTTAGGGCATATTACAGTTGCAATTTCACCCAGTAGCAGAGGCACCTTGTTTCAGAGCAATAGTAGAGAGACAACATGGTTAAAGTTCACATCTGAGACCATGTCAAGACATGGGTGTCTCTTGAAAATTCTAATGATATGGAAATTTTATGAAATTCTAGTCATCACATTTCAGCAACACCTGAAGAATTTCCTTTCTTGCCTTCATCCTTGTCTTTCTCTAAAATGCAATTTTATTCATATAAATGCAGTTTTAGTTAAATAAATGCCATTTATTTGACCTTGCTCCTTTACTTCCATCACCCAGGCATGGTAAAAAGCACAGCAGTGCCAATGAGGCATTGCAGCAGTAGACTCTACACATTGATTTGTAAGTTGTTCTATTGGATGATTCTGAGCTGGTACTATTTGTTTATGGATCGTTTGGTAAAACTACAGAAGAAAACTCCAAGGAGCATATTCCGTGACTACACAACAGAACCCACAGGAAAAGATCGATTTAAGCCAGCTCAATCAGTACAGCTTTTTGAGCTCAACTTATCTTGTCATGTAGCTAAAAGGACAAATCAGTAAGTATTTATATGGGTGGCAAGCATGCCTTTGGAAGTTTTTTTTTTTTTTTTTTTTTT
>NW_022196912.1:111996041-112032137 GCF_008632895.1 Mastomys coucha | reverse complement strand
TTTTTTGTTTTTTGTTTTTTTTTGTTTTTTGGTTTGGCCAATGATGGTGACAGAGATGGTTTTGTCTGATGGTGAGCCATTTCAAAAAAGTTAACCTCAAGTAAGTAGTTAAACTCTTTACTACTGTCCTGTTGGTGTTGCAAAATTTTATCTATTAAAGTTAAAACTCCCATTCATGGAACTGAGTGTGCATATCAAGAAATGTCCAGGAGTGGTATAGCTGGGTCCTCAGGTAATACATGTCCTATTCTGAGAGGCCCTGCCAGAGCCTTACAAATACAGAGGCAGATGCTCACAGCCAACCAACCATTGGACTAAGCACAGGGTTCCCAATGGAGGAATTAGAGAAAGGCCTGAAGGAGCTGAAGGGGTTTGCAACCCCATGGGCAGAACAACCAGACTCCCCAGAGCTCCCAGGAACTAAACCAACAACCAAGGATTACACATGGCTCCAGCTGCATATGTAGCAAAAGATGGTCTTGTCAGGCATCAATGGGAGGAGAGGTCCTTGGTCCTATGAAGGCTTGATAGATGCCCTAGTGTAAGGGAATTGAGGGTGGGGAGGTGGGAGTGGGTGGGTAGGTGGGTGGAGGAACACCCTCATAAAAGCAGGGGAAGTGGGGATGGGATAAGGGGTCTCCAGGAGGGGGGGAGTGGAGAAAGGGGATAATATTTGAAATGTAAATAAGGAAAATATCCAATAAAAAAAGAAAGGAAAAAAATGCCAGGGTAAGTTCTTATGCAAATAATAGATATGCTAAGATACACAGTTTGAGTAAACTTCATAAGACTGATTCAGATGAAATGACATATAATATTTTACTCACTGATCAGTGCTCTGTATGGAATTAGGAAAAACGAGTACATCTCAAGGTGAAAAGTTAACACTGATAGTGGCCTTTAAATTCACTGAATTAAAGCTCTTTAGAACTCACAAAATTGTGGGAAAATATTGGTGAATTAATTGTAGTAAAGTTGAAAAAATGTTTCATAACTAACATCTGATTAGTCAGGTTCAGAATCTTGGAAAAAAATCATTAGGATTTTAGGTAGTGCCTCTGTACCACCTGGCAGCACTTTAGAACATCTATTTCAACATATTCATCTGCTCCCCAATGTGGATTGTCAGCATGTTCTCTTCATTTCTGTGTTTGTTTGCAGGATGCATTGAGACCATTCCATGCTAGGTGGCTAATTCTGCAAGCAAAATTAATGTTTGCAAGAACATTTTCTTTATGATGCATTCCTGAGGAAATTTCCAGTGAGAGAGACCAATTTTCCTGGACAAATTATAAACTGGTTCAGTAGGTGTTAAGATACAATAGTCTCATCATGAACATTGTCTTTACTCCCTTTAGTCTCTGGAAAAATGGAAAGGATATGGTAATTTAAGAATAAGACCAGCAAAGTCAATGGAATAAATGGATTGCCTAAGTTTTGCATTGGTTTTTAATAGCCATTGGGTCTATCTTCCATTTTAAAGGACCAGCTGATGCTTTATGAAATCATATCTGAAGACCTTTCTGTTTAATGATTGAATATTCTGTATCTCCTGTACTTGAAATTTCTAATACTTCAAGGTCAAGATTAATTTCCCCAGTGCATATTTACATCAAATAAAAGGAACTTGCAAGACCCACCAACTGAGGATCAGATCTCCATGACCTGGATCCTTGAGACTGAGTCTTGTGGAAAAATGATACAAAAGAAGGCTGCCTTTGATGTGAAACCCCATGCCAAGCTTTCCTCATCATTTATAGACTGTAGCAGAGCTCCAGGACTTTGAGCCTTGGGTTTGATACTTTCAACTCAAGAGCAACCCTCCACACTTTTGGAACTGAATCCCAGTGGGGAATCTTAATTTACAGCTGACCATGGAGATTGTTCCTCTGAATCAGATGACCTCCTGAATACAGATAGTTTCCCCAAGGTCACAGGTTAAGATTCTCTTCTTCTCATCATGAAACCCCCGTTCTTTGATCTCTCCTTGTTTCTTCTTTCTACTGTGAATGGTCTGATAATGAGAAATTAGAATTCCCTAACCAAAGACTTCTGTGGAGAATCTAACTGAATATTGGACTAACCATACCAGATCCAGATCTTCCTATGTTATTAGAGACTTTTTAGTATGAATTGTGACTCAGTTTCCTAGGATCTCAAGTGTGGTCATCTGCTTTGACTTTATAGTTGGTCCTGCTGATAGAGTTAAGCTTTTACACCCATTTATTTTTTATTTTGTTTTGTTTTGTTTTAATCTAACCCATCAATGGACTGGGACAACCAGATCCACTTATTGTATTAAATGGAGACTGTGTGGCAAAAAGAAAGCTTAAATACAGCAATGCAAGGATGCTCGCTTACCTAACCATTTTGGCAGCTATCCAAAATGTAATAACTCAACATCATTTTTAAGGAGGAGGTAAGAAACTCCAATGCCTCTGTTTTAACTAATTCCTCCATAAATAAAATTCACCAAAGTGGGATTCTTGTGCATATTCCCAAAATACAAGCTTTGTGCTCTCAACTGTAGCTCAAAATATGGAGATTGAAAGGCCAAGGAAGATGATGAGTTTTGATGTTGTCATTGCCATTCTATTACCAGTGACAAGATTTGCATTAGTCCACACCTGTAAATCTACATTCTAGATCAAAACATCTGACTGCAAATGCTAACCCTGCTGGATGGCTAACATGTATTAAGTCACTTCTCATGGGCTAAGATTGAATACAGTAGAAGTGATTTCTTTTTGACATTAGCCACTATGACTGGCCCCACATTTAAGGCTATAGCTACCAAATGTAAATCTAGATTTCCCCTTTCCCAAGGATTCCACTATACTATATAAGGATTCCACTATACTATAAGGCCAAGACAAGAAGAGTTCATAATTACATATCTCTTCCTAGTGTCCCTAGACAGACATCTCTGATATGTAGAAATGTAGTTATAAAGTTAACATTAACTTGCTTAAACCAGAATGACTCTCCTCTGATGCATTCCTGGATTTGTTTGATATTCACTGGTTTGGTTCATGGGTCCTTGGCTAAGCAGCATATACAGTTCTTTTGTATCACCATCCTGATAAACATCACTGTAATCTCCCTGGTGGATTGTATTGTCTCGGGAATCTTAATTGCATGTTCACAGCCACCAACGGCATACCAGATGGCTTCACTGCGATTAAAGAGACAAATGACAAATGAGAAAACAAGAAAAAAAGGATCTTTCTCCAATGAGCCGGATGTTGTGACTTACATGTCTATGCTGAGACAAACAGTCAAACTATGATGGCCACATGGAATATTGCTTACACATAGGCTTTTTTTAGTCTCTCCTAAAAGGATTAGTATAATTAAAAACAGCAAGAGAGCAAGAGGATTAGGGAACAAGACTGAGAGAGAGAGTTAAGAAAGAGACAGACAGACAGACAGAGAGAGAAAAAGAGAGAGAGAGAAAGAGAGAGAGAGAGAGACAGAGACAGAGAGAGACAGAGACAGAGACAGAGACAGAAAGAGAGAAATATTAAACCAGTGATTTTTGTCTTCTTCCAGGTTGCTACAACAGAACATATAGGTCCATTCTCAGTCAGAGTAAGACCTTGGTCAAGAAGATTTTACTTGCAGTAAAATCCAATTAACTTTCACTTGTCTCATGGTTTCTTTGTTAATAATATTTAAAGTTGACTAATGAACTTTGGAGTCACTCTCCTCCTGTATCTTTTATTTTTCATTTAGTATATTAGTTGGATGTAGCAGTAGGTAGAAATTATGCTAATAATTTGAACCAAATTATTATGAGGAATAGCTTTTAATCTGGAGTCAAGGAAGAGAATAATAATAAAAGAAGTTTTGTGCTCCCTATACCCCTATTTGCCAATGAACAAGATATCCGATATTAAGCTTGATGGGAAATGAGCTTAACATGTGACCAGCAGTGGGGTCATGCTGAGGAGTTTTAGAGGCCTTGGCTAGAACCACTGTACCAACCACTCACTGGAGGGTGCACATACCTAGAAGCTGATGGGCAGGATTGCCTAGTGGTAGCCATGGATATTACTAGAGATTACTGCTGTTCAGGATAACCACCAAGAAGTAGAGAAACTTCTTAGAAAGCAAATATCCTGGTGTCCTGCCACAGAATCTCTGGTAAGTGTATGGGTGGGTGGAACAAAATCATACTATAATCAGGAAAAAAAAAACCCAAACACTTTTTTTCTATGACTTGGCAGCTGATTATGAAGAAACAGAATCATGAAGGAGGTCCAAAAAAGCTAGATTTAAAATGAAGAGGCGTAGAAGATACTATTGAAGAAATCGATGCATCCATCAGAGAAAATGTTAAATCTAAAACATTCTTGGCATAAAACACCCAGGAAATCTGGGACATTATGAAAAGACTGAACCTAAGAATAATAGGAATAGAAGATGGAAAAGACTCCTAGCTCCATGGCCCAGAAAAAATTTTCAATAAAATGATAGAAGAAAACTTCCCCAACCTAGAGAAAAAGATGCCTATAAACAGTCAAGAAGCCTAGAAAACACCAAAGAGATTGGATCAGAAAAGAAAGTCCTCTTCCTATATAATGATCAAAATATTAAATTTATAGAACAAAGAAAGAATATTAAGAGCTGTAAAGGAAAAATGCTAAGGAACATATAGAGGAAGACCTATCAGAATTATACAACTTCCTAAACTGAACACCGAGAGCTCAGGCACTATTGTCAACAATGAATGAATGAGACCTCATGAAAATGAAAAGCTTCTGTAAGGCAAAGAACAACATCAACAGGACAAAACAGTGGACTACAGAATGGGAAAAGATCTCCACCAACCCTACATCCAACAGCAGGATCATATCCAAAGTATATAAAGAACTCAAGGAATTAAACACAAACAACCTTAATAACCCCACTGAAAAATGGGATGCAGACTAAACAGATTTCTCAACAAAGAAATCTATAAGCTCTTAAAGAATAAGCACTAGAAGACCAAGAAGCGCTTAAAGAAATATTCAACATCCTTAGTCATCAGGGAAATACAAATCTCTGAAATTACAGGGAAATACAGACTCTGAGATTACATCTTATACTCATCATAATGGCTAGGATCAAAATCTCAAGTGACAGCACATGCTGGCAAGAATGTGAAATAAGGGGAGCATTCCTCCATTGCTGGTGGAATTGTAAACTTGTACAACCACTTTGAAAATAAATCTGGTGTTTTTTCAGAAAATTTGGAATAGTTCTGAGTCAAGACCTAGCTAGACTACTCCAGAGCAAATATCCAAAAGATGGTCCACCAAACCATAAGGACACATGTTCCACTATGTTCATAGCAGCTTTATTCATAATAGCCAGAAACTGAAAACAACCCAGATGTCCTGCAACCGAAGAATGGATAAAGAAAATGTGGTAGATTTACACAATAGAATACCAATCAACTATTAAATATAAAGACATCATGAAATTTTCAGGCAAATGAATAGAACTAGAAAATATCATCCTGAATGAGATAACCCAGACCCATAAAGGCACAAATGGTATGTACTCACTTATAAGTGGATATTAGCCACAAAATGCAGGATAACCATATTACAATCCACAGACCAAAGAAACTAAGTAATAAGGAGGGTCCAAGGGAGGATGCTTGGATCCAACTCAGAAGGAGAAATAAAATAGACATTGGAGGTGGATGGAGGGAAGGAACTGAGTGAGAGACAGGGTGGGGACCAGGTGTGGGGAGGTGAGGCCAGAGAGGGTTGGGACAGAGAATGGAAATCTGTGGAGGGGTATCTCTGAGACTGAGCATGGAGGTGACTCTAGCTGAGACTTCTAGCAACAAGGGATATAGAGCCTGAAGTGGCCACCTCCTGATGCGAGGCAGAACTTCCAGTGGAAGGATAAGGACACCAACCCCCCTAAAAAAAGCTTTAACCTAACATTTTTCTTGGTTTAAAAATGTGCAGGAATAAAGATGGAGCAGAGATTGAGGGAATGCCCATCCAATGACTGACCCAACTTGAGACTCACTCTATATGAGAGATCCAACCCCTGATACTATTACGGATACTCTGCTATGCTTGCAGACAGGAGCCTGGAACAACTGCCATCTAAGATGCTTTGTCTAGCAGCTAACGGAAAAAGATGCAGAGGCCCACAGCTAAATGTAAGATAGAACTCAGGGAGTCTTTTGTAAAAGTGAGAGGAAGGATTGAAGGAGCCAAAGGCATCAAGGACAACACAAGAAGACCAACAGAGCCTACTAACCTGGGCCCAGGGGAGCTCACAGACACTCAACCAACAACCAAAGAGCATACATGGACTGGACCTGGGTCCCCTACACATGTGTAATGGATGTGCAGCTTAAGATGTTGTTGGGTGCTGAACTTTGTGACATGGGTTTTTATGTTCTATAATTTTGTTATTCTCATTTTTAATTATTATATTGCTAATGATCACTTTATATTGCTAGTTGTGGTCTTTTGTGCTGCAGAAGGGATTCTACATATGGTATTCCTAGAATTTCACTTACAATTTTCCTTCTTGTAGACTTAAGTTATTTTAAAGTTTTCTTTAGAATCAAACAAGTGCTTGCATTATACATTGTTGCTGTTCTACTGAAACAACAACAATAACAATATTCATGAACAGAGAAAATTCTGGAAGGTACATGACAAAATACAAAGCTTTCATCAGTGGGAGAATTTGGAAAATGTTTTTATTTTATTCCTAGTTGTTTAAGTTGCTTTCTTATAGGAATGCATTTTTTAAGAATAATTAGAAGTACAAAATTAGTTTCAATGCTGAAAAATGAAGTTTAATTGACTATGAATACTGTCACCGAGCATCTGTTTAGATACTCAGATATTCCTCTGACATAGCCTTTCAGCCTTCTTGTAAGGACCCGCAGCTGGCAACTGCATTATGTGGTCCCATCAACACCATATGGATGCTCTTTCAGAGCCTGGTCTTGTGATCATGTGCATGGATCACACAGAAAGCTTTCTCCTGGCTGAGACATCTTCCCAGGCATTCCTGGTGTGAGAAGGGCTGGCCTGACTCATGTTTTCTTGGTCTCAAGGCACACAGACAGCAGGAGTAAAGGGGATGTTTTTGCTTGTTTGGTTCCAGTCCTGAGAACTGGTGTCTGAGAAGTGAGCTGTGGGAGAAGGAAGGGCACCTCTGCCCTATCTGACACCAGATCCATGGGACTGGACAGCTGAAAATTCTGTCTCTAAACTGTGAGCATATTTTGCTTTTATTGAAGATAGTTTTTTTCTCTCACAGTAGTATGTTTTGATTATAGTTTCCTCTCTGCAACTCCCCCCAGTACCTCTCCAACTTTCCTCCCATTTGGATCTACCCCTGATTTGTTTATCATTAGAAAACAGACAGGCTTCTAAAGGACGATAATAAAATATACTAACACAAAACAAAAATCAGCACATCAGAATAGGACAAAATGAACAAAAGAGGGAAAGAGGCCAAGAGAAGGCAAAAGAAGCAGAGACCCATTTGTTCATACACTCAGGAATCCCTAAAATAGCACAGAACTGGAAGCCATGATATGTAAGCAAAGGACCTATAGGGGAAAAAAAGAGAGAAGAAAAATATATAGATAAAATGAAAAATAATATGATAAAATAAAATATAACATCTATTAAAAGAAGAAGAAAGGAAGGAAGAAAAAGAGGAGAGAAGAGAAGGAAAGGAAAAGAAAGGAAAGGAAAGGAAAAGAAAGGAAAGAGAAAGAAAGGAAAGGAAAGGGAAGGGGAAAAGCCCTGATACAACATACAATAAGGAACATCCAAAATGTCATTTGCGTTTGAGTTTGTTTCCTGTTGGCCATCTACTGATGGGCATTCAGCCTGAAGAAAACTAACTTTTTATTTGTAATGGTTATCAACTGGAGATAGGTTCTAGATTAGGGATGGGTGTGTGTCCACTTCTCCTTTCAGCTCTAGGATACCATCTGGTGTAAACTTGTGCAGGTCCTGTGTCTGCTGCCTTAGTTATCTGTGAGTTAATATGTGCATCAATATTGCTGACTTAGAAGGCCTTGTTTTCTTGGTGTGCTTCATCCCCTCTGGCTCTTACACTTTTTCTGACTCCTCTTCCATGGGTTTTCTAAGCTCCAAGGGGGTGAGATTTGATGCAGACACCCCATTTATTGATAAGTGTTTCAAAGTCTCTCACTTTCTACATAATTTCTGGCTGTGGATCTCTGTATTTGTGCCTATCTGCAGAAGAAAGCCTCTCTAATGATGGATGAACAAGGCACTGATCTATATGTATGGCAGAATGTTGCTAGGTGTCATTTTACTATTACTTTTGTTTGTTTGTTTGTTTTAGAACAGTGGTATTGGGTTTTACCCTAGGTCTCTGGACTATCTGGTCTCAGGTTCTTGGGCATACAAGCAGTATTGAGTATGTATTCTAACTCATGAAGTGGCCTTAAGTCAAGTCAGATATTAATTGGTTACTCCCACAAACTTTGTGCTCCCATTGCACTAGCGTATCTGCAGGCAGAACACAATTGTAGATCCAAGGGTTTGTGGCTAGCTTGGTATTTACATTTCTCCTTTGGTATCATGTTGAGGACCTTCCTATACCAAAGACTCTAGCATGTTTGGGCGAAGGCTCTGTGTTGGTGTCATCTTCAGCAATGTTGTCTTGCTGTTAGTTTGTGGTGAGCAATCTAGAGTTTTGGCAATGGCTTGGGTTATTTGGAGGCTCCCATGGGACCAATTTTATCAACAACTTTATTATATGAAGCCCAACCCTAGTGTTGGAAGCTTCATTTGGTGATAAGAAATGTCTAGTTTTGGCTCTGTTTTCCCATTATTTGGTGATTTCATTTAGATCACTATGGTGCTTTGAATAAGAATGGCCCCTATAGGCTCATATAGTTGAATGCTTAGTCACATAGGAATGGAACTGTTTGAAGTGATACAAGAATTCCTAAGTATAGCTTTGTTGAGAATTGGTATGGATTTATTGGAGGAAGTGTGTCACTAGGCTTTGAGGTTTCAAAAGCTCATGCCTGTTCCAGGCTTTCTCTCTTTCTTTGCCTATGGTTCAGGATGGAGCTCCCAGTGACTGCTCCAGTGTCTGTCTGAATGTCACTATGCTCCCTGCCACGATGCTAGTGGAATAAATGTCTGAAACTGTAAGCAAGTCTCCAATTAGAAGCTTTCTCTAATAAGTGCCTTGGTTGTGGTGTCTCTTCACAGCAATAAAATGACTAAGATAATTGGTATTATATTTGTACATATTTTAGGAAGCATATAATGTATTAGGTTTTCATATGGCCCTTCTCTCTCTCTCTCTCTCTCTCTCTCTCTCTCTCTCTCTCTATATATATATATATATATATATATATATATATATATATATATATATATCTTCTCTCTCTGTTCCCTGTCTTTCCTCCCTTCTCTTGATACTCCTGTTCCATTCCCCCATTCATTCATAACTATCTATTCTATTTCCCTTTCCTAGGAAGACTTGTGTGTTGACTTAGTTTCTTATTCTGTGGTTCTATAGATTTCAATTTAGTTGTCATTGACTTAACAGCTAACATGCCTTTTAAGCAAATACATACCATATTTGTTTTTCTGGGTCTGGATTACTACACACAGGATTTTTTTTTTCTGTTTTCATCCATTTGCTGGGAATTTCATTTTATTAATTGCTGAGTAATATTACATTGTGTTAGTGTACCAGATTTTTTGTATTCCTTCTTCTGTTGAGATACATCTAGGTTGTTTCCAATTTCTAGCTACTATGAACAGAGCAGCAAAAAACATGGTTGAACAAGTGCATCTGTGGCAGGAACATCATTGGATATATGCCCAAGAGTGGTATAGTTTGATCTTGAGGTAGATCGACTTCCATTTTCCTGAGGAAACACCACACTGATTTCCATAGTGGCTGTTCAAGTTTGTACTCCCATCAGGAAAGGGTAAGTGCTCACTTTACTCCATATCCTTGCCAGCATGAAGTATCACTTGTTTTATTGATCTTAGCTATTCTGACAGGTGTAACATGAACTCTCAAAGTAGTTTTGACTTACAATTGCCTGATGGCTAAGGATGTTGAACATTTTTTAAAATGTTTCTCAGCCATTTAAGTTTTGTCTTTTGAGAATTCTGTTTAGATCAGTACATTATCTTTTTATCAGATTATTTGTTTTCTTGATATCTAGTATTTTTTTAGTTCTTTATATTTTCAATATGGATATCAGTCCTCTATCATATGTGTGGTTGGTACAAATCTTTTACCTTTCTATAGATTGGTGTTCTGTCCCAGTGGGGTGTTCTTTGCTACACAAAAGGTTTAGAGTCTCATGAGGTCTCATTTATTAATTGATAATCTTAGTGCCTGTGCTAACAGCGTTCTATTCAGAAAGTCTTTTCCTGGGTCAATGAGTGCAAAGCTATTCTCCACTTTCTCTTTTATCAAGTTCAGTGTATATGGTTTTAGTTTAAGGTCTTTGATCCATCTGGAATTGAGTTTTATGCAGGACCTATTTAGATTCTTCTACATGCAACTGTCCAGTTTGAACAATACTATATGGCTCGAGTCTTTATTTTTGGCTTCTTCATCAAAAATCAGGTATCCATAGGTATGTGGATTTATGTCTGGGACTTCCTTTTATTTTACTGATTAATTACTGATTAAACTGCATATGTTTCTGTGTCAATACTATGTTATTTTTATCACTATGTCAAGTGCAGCTGGGGATTGGGATTTGGAGAAAAGGAGAAAGAGATAAGATCTAAAGCTGGCCTCCCTGCTTCCCTGGCCTGAGTGGCTTGTGGAGTCCCATGGAGTGCCTGCTAGAGTTGGGCCTGGAAAACAGCAATGACTTGAGGAAAGAAGGCTGGAGGAGATGGCCTAAGTGACCTGTTAGAGATGGGGAAGGAGGGAGTGGATGCCACACCAGGTGGTCTGCTACACCACTGGGATAAGACCAAGAGGTATTGCATTTAGAGGAGAGGAAACACATGCAAAGATTTTCAGTTAGCTTGTTGGCTCCTGAACCTCCATATGCCCCTGGACTGGCCTTTAGGTTCCTAGTGAACGACTGCTGGAATTGGGGGCTGAGACAAGCAATGAACAGGGGTTGGGGGAGTTGGAGAAGAAGGTCCACTTGATCTGCTGGAGATGGAGATCAGAGAGGAAAGGGAGACTGCAGCTCTGATAAAGAGCTGGGAAGGAGACTCCTCTGGGGATTAGTCCTTCTCTGAGGACTCCTCTGGGGATTAGAGCACAGGTAGTAAAGATCTGCAGTTAGTTTACCTGCCTCCTTGGCTGCCGTGGCCTGTGGATTCTCAGGGAATGACTGTGAATTTAGACTTCTAACATAAAGATTAGGTGTAAAGGTTTAATGGTTTAACAGGAACTCTCCAGATTCTAGAGCTAAAGTCTTCTTTTGTGACAAGCTACAATAAAAATTCAAAATTGGGGCAGAGCCTATATGACAAGCTTTGTTTCCATGACACGTTAGTCCCTTCCCAGGGTTGGATGTTGAAAACCCAGGCTGCCTGTGTGTGAATACTGACAACCTTAATCAGAGAGGGCTCTGTAAAGCCTTTGTCCTGGGTCATGAGCCTTGCTAGGTGTGCAGGGAACTCCAGTGCTTCTGAGATTGCAGGGTTGCTGGTGAGCTGTGCTTTATTGCCCCCTTAGAGAGACTACATGTGACATTCAGGGAAGGAGCAGCCAGCTCTTCTAACTGTAGCAGGAAGGCAGACCTCAGCAGGGAAGGCAGCAAAGACACAATGACTGGGGATAAAAAAAAATAGTAGCTTTAGCTAAGACCGGCAAATAATAACTGTCATTTGAAGACAGCATGGTGTGGCCTTCAGCCTTCCGTTGCTTTCTTGGTCCTGCAAATGGTCCTTTCTGCAATGCTTCCTGGACGGGTCCCTGTAACAACAGTGGTATCATTGCTGGGTAAGATTGGCCTTTAGCCTGCCCAGCACAGTCTTTGTTCCAAAAGCACTTTGCAAAAGGTAGAAAGAGGAAAAATGAAAAGCACTTAAAGAGAAAGCATCCTCCCATTTTGACTTCTCTTTGTTTTGTTCAGTTTCCTTTCCAGCGGGGTCATACTGACCGACCACTTGTGACTGTCTGACACCGGAAGCAAGCTGAGGATTAATAGGCATCTCATGTTTATTTTACAGCAGAAACTCTGCGAGCCCGATGACTTTAGAGAAGGCTGCTCCTATTCCTCTGTACTTAACCCAACGGTTTACCCGCGGCTTTTACATAAACTAGGAAATGCACTGAAGTTTGCAAACTTAGATAGGCTCAGCATTCAGAGTGCGACTTAGGGGCCAGGCCATATTTCTCGTGCAAGATGAGGACCTGACAGGTGGGGAGTGTGACATTAATATTGATCATCAAATGGCAAGTTCTAGAGTCACCCCAGCCTGCAAGGGGATAGTTAGATTGGGTTAAACAAGGTGGGAACATCCACCTGGCTTGTGTGTGGGACCACTCTATGGGCAAAGGTACTGTAATGCATAAGAAGAGCAAAGTGAGCACTCACCTTGGTTGCTCTCTGCTTTTTGACAATGAATGCTATGGGGCCAGCTTTCTTGTGTTCCCACTGCTGTGTCTTTTTACCATCATTGACTCTGTCTCTTAGAACGGTAAGCCATTATCAACACTCTCTTCCTTAACTTGATTTTGTCAGGCATTGCTAGAAGGAGCCCACCGGAGTTGACTACTCAGACACAGTGTGTAGCCAATTGAAAGTCTTTATTACAGCTGGCTGGAACAATGTAGGTATTCAGGGACTTAGGCGTGGCTTTGGGTATCCAGAACACGCTGTTTATGGAGGTAAGAAACCACATCCTGGAATCTCACTCAGCAGTTTCCGGGGGTGAGATCACGCACTTCATAGAAGCTAGCCGTTTAATAGAAGCTAAGATAAGCAGTTACCTGTGGGAGGTTCCATCCAAAGGAATAAGTTAGCTGGGACATCCTAGATTAGAATGGGGTAATTTTTGGTGGGATTCTCCATCAAGGAGATCAAATTCCAGTGAAATCTGAAATGGCTTCAGCAAGAAAACGAGATGGAAGAACGTTTGTGTTGTCTTGCTCTGTCACAGTATTGTGTCATAACCTGGAGATAAGTAGCTATGCAGGTGGGAAGATGAGCAGGGCTTGAGGAAATAGTCTTCGATGTAGACTTCGGGGAGTGAGGAAGCTGACCTCTTTCCTCAGAAGTACTGTTGGCTGCAGAGCCTTCCCCGCTGGGCTGAGCGTGGTGAAAGTGCTGATACTTTTTTTTCTTTTTCTTTTTTTCTTTTTCTTTCTTAATTGGGTATTTTCTTTATTTACATTTCAAATATTATCCCCTTTCCCATCCCCCTCTGAAACCCCTTATCCTTTCCCCCTCCCCCTGCTTCTATGAGGGTGTTCCAACTACCACGAACCCACCCACACCTGCTTCCCCACCCTCTAATTCCCCTTCGAATTCCTCTACACTGGGGCATCGAGCCTTCTCAGGACCAAGGGCTCTCCTCCCATTGATGAAAGTGTTTACATTTGAGCATTGGAAGAAGGCTCTTAGGAGCTAATCTGTGGGTCTTGAGAGGCAACATAGACCTGGAGCAGCACTTTGGATCAATTCTGTGGTCCTCCTTTCCAGATCGATCTCAATGCCATGTTGAAGAGTGTGTTTTTCCAGTAAAGAGAGGTCAGCCATATAGTTACTTTTCCCATCAAAATCTGGTATGTTCAGAGGAGTTCAGTTGGATCTCAGGCTGAAACTTCTGCTCATTTAGAACATCCCATGTGTCCCATGCCCCCTGGTACCCCCATTAAGATTCAGGCTAATAGTGGCCAAAACAAATGCCCTAATTATGGCAAATGGCAATTCTAAATAGCCACGTGTTTGTTTGTTTGTTTTTCTTTTTTTTTTCTTTTTAGGCACAAATCTCTTCTCTTTTTTCTTCTATGATTGAGACTTAGTAGTACTCTGAGATCAATGGAACAGCTACTTTTTTGCATTTTGTAGATGAAGAGAGAGTAATTAGCCCAATGTCACACAGTGGATGGCAAAGTTGAGTCTGGCTTTCTTGTTCAAGCAATTACATCATCTCACAAGACTGTGTGCCTTGTCTTTCACCAACATCTTTACCTTATAACTCCTATGAGAATACTTAGAAGGAGAAATGCATAGCCAAGTGTAGTGGTACATGGTTGTAATCATAGTGCTTGGGTAGTTGAGATGGAGATATGAGAGTTTTAGTCCTTCCTGTGGGCAAGAACTTATATCTCAAGATAAAGGAAGAAAGATTCGGAAAAGGACTATGGTGACAGAAGTAGTCAGCAGGAGAGAGAGCACCATCTGCCTATCTTGGGAGCACCACAGGGCTCTTTCCTTCCTCTCTTTGACTCACCGATAAAGCAAAGGTGTACCTTTGAGTGTACACTGACTGTGTTTCTAAGGTGCAATGACGGCAATCCTAGCAGTAAATTTACCTGTGTGAGGTTGTTGGTCTTAGATCTGGCAGTGTCCATACTGTAGAGGAGTCATTTTATTTTATTTTATTTTTAACTAAAGATGACATCTGACATGGCAATCATAGCATGCCTCCAGAGTCTCCCTGGAATGAAGTGACAACTCTGTATTAACAGCATAAAAACTGGGACAGAGTATCAAGTTGTGATGGAATAATGGGAATTAAGGTTTGGGGATTTTAATATGTGGAAGGGGTGTGTGTGTGTGTGTGTGTGTGTGTGTGTGTGTGAGAGAGAGAGAGAGAGAGAGAGAGAGAGAGAGAGAGAGAGAGAGAGAGAGAGAGAGAGAGAGAGAGAGAGAGAGAGAGAGAGAACTGTTCAAAGATATCTTACGTTAGGGTTTATATTTGCCTGCAAGTCTATCTGCTCCTGAGTTTTACTTATTACTCCAAAGTTATTTTCAGGTCTTTCTCTTGATCTAAGAGGAAACTTAATTGTTTGGTATGTCAACATTGTGACTTGCCCAGTGTCTCTAATATTACTTGTTTTCTAACGATAGCTGGTGGTGCCCTTGCCAGAATTTTCTACCAGTTTCCCTTAGTGCTTGGGTGGAGGGGTAGAGACGACTGCAAATGCTCAACCCACAGTGGTACAATTAATCCACCAACAGCTCTGAGAGCCTAGGTATCATTATTTATACCATGCAGATTGAGACATGCTCTCTATTGCCTCCACAGACTAAGTTAGCACATGTTGCATCTAACATTTGTACACTCACACCATCCTGGGCCTTAGAGAGTAGCAAATGTGACCCAGGATCTTGTCTTCAACTATGAATCCATTGCCTAAGATATGAGGTCAATACTCAGAAGATATTCTCATATGAATACACACAATTCCTTTGAGGTTTGATTCTTACTGAAGGGTTTGAAATAGTGACTGTACTGCAGGTTTCTGACTTGTCTTATGTGACAAGTGACATCTTCATATGCTCTAACTGCTTGTCTCAGTACAATGGACTGGGAATTCTACACACTTTTACACGGAGACCTTTCCTTTTTCTTATTAGAGATTATGGCAGTCACCGAGAGGGAACATTTCTTTACTTTGTCTCTGGTTTGTTGGTATGAGCAGTGGTGCATGGCTGGCTTTTCTAAAACTGAAAGGAAGGGATGCTGGACTCACCTCCTCCTCTGAGCTTGCTAGTGAATGTTTTCAGAGCAACCAGGAGGAGCAGTAATAAATATTTCAAAGGTGGAAAGCAAGTTTTACAGCACCATGGCCTTACAAATGTTCACATGCTGCTGCAAGCCTTCTGTGGGAGTGCATTAAGGTGATTCATAAGAATGGGAAGTTCATTCTCATCAGACTGGCTGGACAGATTACCAGTGGACACACCATTACACCCAGTCTTCATGCTTTTAGCATTATAGCTGGCATTTATTTCTAATATGTCATGGTGAAATAGGTGGGAGAGTTTACCTGTGCTACGAGATAGAAACATCTTTACAAAAGAACAGACATCATTTTCTGTGTGCTTATAATAAATAAACTGCCCAGGAAAGGAGTATTCTCCCAAAAGGCATGAGAAAGTTTGCCCTAGGAAATCAGCTTAGCTTGGTAACAAGTCCTTACTAGAGCACCTTGTTCTATTAGACTGCTTGTAGCTAGTGCTGAAAGAATTCAGAATGATCATGATGTTTTTGAATGTTAATGCTAGGGATTAGAATTACAGATTCTAGTATGTGTGAGAAAAGGGGGGGTGTTTTTTTGAGTTTCTTACAGTATAGCAATTACTATCTATGCAAAAGTTGTACACACACACACACACACACACACACACACACACACACACACACCCCTCTTAGAACCTTGCAGTTCATGGTTCTTTTACTTATTCTTGCTAGCACTTGGTTTAGAATCCCTAATACTTTTTGGAGCTCCTGTGTGGTTTCCTGTGTTCTAACTGGCTTGCTAGGGAGGTCAAATGAAGGGATGGAACAATGACGCTTGAACCTATACAGAAATCGTGAAGCTTTGAGGAATAGATCCTCCTCCTTGCTTCTAAAGGGACTGTATATTTGGGTCCTTTCTATATCCATCACATACAGCTATTATTCTTCAGGTCTACTTGTAGCTATAGATAAAGAACAAGGTATGATATTGTTATACAGTTTTCAGTAGTTAAAAGTTAAATTGCCCATCACAAATCTCTAAGGAAATAAATTCTGGTTCATCTGCACTGTAGAATACAATACAGTTGAATTGCCACTGCCACATTTATATATGGATTAGAAACCATTTCTAAGCTGACAATGGCAAGTCAAAAGCAATGCCTACTATTGGTTAGTTGTTATGTATAAAACAAATTCTTCTCTACCAGTTGATATATATTCAATAGATGTAGAAGAGTTCTTGAAGAAAGCAATATCACTACTCTAGGTGTGCCATAAGGGAATGACTCAGACTGTGGAGTTTAAGTAGTGAAAATGGATTTTTTTTTCTTTTTTGTGGTTTTCCAGACTAGGGGTCCAAGCTCAAGGTGTCAGTAGTGTCAATTTCATTTTCCATGGCATTCAAATAGCTAGTCTTTTTTTTTTTTTTTTAATTTTTGAGATTACAATGTAGTTACATAATTTCATTTCCCCCTTCCTCTCTCCAAAACTTCCTAGTGCCCCTCCTTAATCTCTTTTAAATTCCTGGTCCGAAGACCATTCTTTTACTGTGTCCTGGGGTAGTCTTGCTTCTGTGTTCACATTCCCACTATCTCTGTGTATCTGATCACTTTGCAAACAGGAGCTGCCATATTAGGTTAGGACTTACTCGAATGGCTTCATTTTAAGTTAATGCTCCCCTTTAAAGGCCCCATATTCAAATATAATAACTGTTATGAAATCAGCACATGACTGAAGATGCAATTCAGTCTAAATAGAAGCCCACATACCATTGTTAGAAGTTATCTTGGGGAGGGAAATGTGAACCTTGGAGAAGCAGGGATATATTTTTCTTTGTACAACTCTGAGAAGTACCTGAATAGAACCTTTTGCTACAATTTGCATACAAATGCGAGGCAGAAAGTCTTCTTAATCATGAATTATTTTCAAAGAACATTCTTTCCAGATCTTTCCATGGTCTCTTTCCACTTGCTGCACTGTGACTAGCAGTATGATCTCATTTTACAGAACCATGTGTTCAGTGGTAAACTGTATCCATGTCCACTGATGGAATGGCTGCCAAATCATATATGGACCATTTATCACCTTCTTGAGGGCTGTTCTTCTTCTTCCATCTCTATCCAGAAAGTAGTTGAGACCATATACTCTGTGAGGCTGCTGGAAATGCAATTCCAATTCTAACGTAGGGATGCAGTCTCATCTTTACCCAGGGGCAACACGTTCGTTCTCAGGTATAATTAGGACTCTGTTGGAACACTGAAGGCACACGTATGTGAGAGATTGTCCCTTTCATTTTGCCAAAGAATAACATAGAAATGTGTGGCAGAAAGTTTACTCCAATTCCCTCTACCTCTTCCTGCTGTCTTGTGGCCAGTGATGTTTTTCTTTTGTTGAACAATTACTCCTTCCAACACCTTCACTTCTTTCCACTTGGAGTACTGAGAAATGCTACCATCCATGACCATCAGCCGTGACACATGTACATGAATGTGCATGTATGGAGCCAAGTGTAAAGCTTCTGTAGTTGACTAGTGATACTTTGACTTCAGATAAGGAGACAAAATGTTTATGTGGCCAAAATGTGTGCAATGGCTCTTGCTTTGTGACAGTACTGCCCCTGGTTGACTGGGGGGGGGGCACCTGCTATCCTGCATCTGAGGGAATTTATCTTGACATAGGACTCAGGCAGCCAGTGGGCAGGGCAAGCTGAAGGTGGTTACTGATGGTAGCCTACAGTCCAATTGGAAAGCATCCCAGTGCAGTCAGCAGAAAGAGACCATGGAAAGATCTGGAAATAATGGTCTTTTAAAAAATGAACAAGCCTCTTAGCTCTTTAGCAGGGATGGCTTCAGTGAATACTTACGTCAGTCATGAGGTTTCTCTGGTAATCGTGACCTTGGTTGCTCATGCTAGAAATTTCTTCAGGGACCCAGTCTTTGTTGACTTCTTTCCTTACTTCCCTCCTGCACTTCCTCCCATAAGAGTTTCCAAGAATTACTTCAGAATATTCTGCTTCCATTCACATAATCACCATAAGGCTTTCTTCTGGGGCTACAAAACCAAAATATTTTACTACATCTTGCTTGAACATGCCTTTCCCCAACATAACAAATAAGTAATATTAACAACAAATCCCCCTGTTTCCTGCTTTGTTGAAATTCTGTTTATTTTCATTTTGAAATGAAAAAGATTCCATATCCTGAATGGAGAAACCCTAGAGATATGTCTTCAGGGATATGTCCTGGAAACCCAGACAGAGGAAGGGTTTTTTTCTCTATTTGAATTTTGATAATTTTATATGTGTATAGAATGTTTTATGTGTCGTTATATCCACCCCCACTACCCTTTCATAGCCCTCTCCCATTTTGCTAGCTTCCTTTTTATTCCAAACTACTTATGCTTCCGTCTCTGTGTCTTTTTTTATTTGTGCAGGTGGTAACAGCTCTTTGTGACTGTGATGGCCATGTCACATCTAGAAGACAGTGTGTCGTGTTCTCTCCTTCCTCTAGTTCTTACAATCTTTTTCTTTCCCTTCCTGTGATTTCCCCCTGAAACTTGGAGAGGGAGCTACAAATGTTCTTTCCAGTGATCAGCAACCATTGGCTTATTCTCAGCTCTTCAAACCAGTTATGAATCTCTGTATTAACCATTACCTTCTGCAAACAAGATTTCTCTGTTCTGGACTAAGACAAACAGTATATGCGTATAAACATCAATGTTTAGGAGGTAGTTGGGTGTGTGTTCATCTAGAAAAAAGGAAAAAGAAAAGAAAACATGAGTACATAGAGCCTATGACTCCCCAGCCAGAGGCTATGACAAAGTTTACAATACCAGATATTATTTATAAATTATTTATAAACATATTATTTATAATGGAGCAGGCCTATAGTCCAATTAGAAAGCAGTTGGTTAACCCCCAATCATCCTCACCACTGTTGCACTAGTGACACTATCTAACCTGGTCAGAATTATAGCATTCAGAATTTATATCTGGGAAAGACCACTGATGTTTCAGTCATCAATAATGATAAAAAAAAACAAACCAAACCAACCAACCAAGCAAAAAAGCCAGACACGTGCTGCCCTGGAAGGAGTCAAGCTGCCCACCACTGTGAGGCTCAGCTTCAGGAACATGTCACATTGTTGTATTTGAACTGACCTAGACCAATACAAAGGAGATCCTACCCAAAGCCAGATTCTTAGTCCAGCTTTTAGTGGCTTATTCCTTAACTCTAAAAAAAAATTTTTTTTCTGCTCTTTGAATCTGGCTTTCAAGTTAATGCTTTTTAAATGCAGCTTTTGTGATATGAACTTCTCAGCCTCTGGAGGGATATTCGGGGGGAGAAAAATCAGTTTTCCAAGTTTATCTTTCCATGGTGATTTATTTCCCTAGGAAAGGCTTAAGCTCAAATGTCATTTCTGGTTCTCATTGCTGCCCCTCTTTGTGCTGAAGGTCTCAGGAGAGGGGGTTGCACAGAGAACTTAGCCCCAAGGTTGCCCAGGTGGTCTGGGTCTTATGCCAGATTCTTCTTGCCTGCTGTGTTCTGTAACTGCTGGAGGTTGATATTTGGTGCAGGGATTAAGCCACCAGCTCTGAGAACAGGCTTACAAATGTCAGTTCCTCAGGGGTCAACAGGCTCATGGTGGGGCACAAACGGGACATCATCTAGGGCTCTACAGGATGCTGCCCTAGTGACTCTGGGAAAGCTCTTGGCTACATGAGTACAAGCTGTGAGAAAGCAGTTAAGAGTTTCTGCAAGTTTTTAAAACTTCACTCTGGCCCCATGCGACAGTGGCGACATACCTGTCTGCTACAGTCCTCATCTGACTATCAGGGAAGAATTCTTCCAGAGAACACCACTCAGTTGAATCCACTTGGGAAGATGAAATTTACTGTGGAGCCAGGGCACTCTCAGATAAGATGAAGGTAGGTGGCTGATGGGGTTCAGAATCTGGCTAACTCTACTAGTATATTGGTTTGAATGAGAATGTCCTGCCAGAGGCTCAGAAACTTTAACACTTATCCCTCAGTTGGTGGTACTGTTTGGGGACAGTTTAGGACGTGTAGGAAGTACATCATTAGAGTCAAACTTTGGGAGTTTAAACACTGCCATTTACTGTTTGCCTTCTCTGTTTCCTGCTTAGGGATTCAGGCGTGAGCCATCAGCTTCCCCTCCTGCCATCCAGCTGTTCGCTGCCATACTTCCTCGACATCTTATCCCTCTAGGATTATAAACTCAAATGAACTCTTACTTCTATAAGTCACCTTGATAATGGTGTTTTTTTATTACAGCAACAGAAAACTCACTGATACAATGGGTAAAGGTCTCCCTGTCTCACTTTATCTGTGTCTTTCTATATTTAAGCCTTCACAGACTGAAAGGTCTTTTAGGCTTAAGATAAACTAGACATGAGGTTCTGCTAGTGCTATTCCTTGTGAGGCCAGGACATGAGAGATGATGGCTTCTAAGAGTGAATTAGAGATGCCTTAGCTTTGGGCTTCATTCCCTCCTTATATCACAACTGTCATGGGTGCTTGGAGGTGAAAGTGTGTCTGCATTTAAAATAAAAAGGAAATTTCACTGTGATGAAATCAAATTGCTTCTCTTTTACACTGGTCTCTCTTGTAGTGTTTGGGAGCCCAGGAAGGAGAGAACAAAGTCCTAGCTCTAGAGTGCTGGGTAGATTCATGGTTATTAACTTGAATCCAGAAGCTTACAGGCATCCAGTAAAGGGGCTAGAATGACGACTCCTCCTGTAAAGGGCTTGCTGCACAAGTCTGAAGACAAGAGTTTTGATCCCTTGCAACCAAGTAAGAGCTAGACATACTAGGGTGTGTCTATAATCCCAGTGCTGCGTAGGTCTCTAGAGGCAGGCAGATCTCTGAAGGCTTGTTGGTCAGCCAAGACAGTGTAGATAATAAGATAGAGAACAAGTAAGAAAAGACATCTACTGTTGACCTCTGGTTTCCATATGCACATCACATATGAACAAAGAACATGAACACCCCCCCCTTCACACACACATACGCACACACTCTCACACTAAAACACAAAATTGGAAACCGTAATAAAGGAGCAAAATACCAATTTAAAAAAATTTTACTATAACCATAAGATACCAGAAACTGGATTACTTCTAGCTTCATCTTTGTAGATAAGTAAAAACCACAATTTGTTTGGCAAAATATAAATACCACAATGGGACAAAATAAACCAGAAATCAAATGGGCCTATCATAGAGAGAACAGGTATTCTGTTTGGAGATCCTACCACAATGACCTTGAAATTTGGGATTATATAGTAGAGACAGGGATGCCTGGTATCAAGGACACAGGCCCTATCAGTTTTCTAGAGTTTTTTTAGTAAGTAATTATCCTCATTTTTTTAATCATTAGATTGGGGTTAATAATTTTCTTATCAAGCTTGTATGAGGATTCAATGAGTTGCTATTTTTAAGTACTTATAGCACTGTTTGGCATAAAAGTATTTAAAAATATCAGTTAATATTAATTTGACTTTTGACTCCTACTTGTTATATCCTGTGGCATGCATCTGCCGTCTGTGCTCCATCTTCCAGGTACCAGCTGTGGTTCCATTTTTGCACTTCTTCCCCTGTGGTATCTACTGAACAGGGAAGGATGGAGCAGAAGTGAGCTCCAAGGTTCATGTCTTTCCTTGGTGTGTCCCGACTCTGGTATACTCCATACCAGGTGGGAAAGGATGAAGTAAAGTGGGTCAGCAGGATCCCAGTCTGGTATCGAATGCCAGGGGGCTCTAGGATGTTCTTCCAGAGATGGCAGGGTTTTTTAACTTACAGGTGTTTTAGACAATGTTCAGTGAAGCAGCTCTCTCAGACTGTATTCAATGAAACAGCTTGTATGCATATACTTTATCTGGGTGAATCAGGGGTACATATTAACCTTGGAGAGTGGCCTAGAGCCATTTTGATTATTGACCCAAAGCAGGCCCCAAGACCCAGATCAAGGCTGTACCCAGCCTCTGGGTTGTAGGAACTATAGATTGATTTGGAGTTTCCCCATGGCCTGTGTTGGATCCTTTAGGAGGTCTTATCTCCTATGGTGGTACTTCAAGGCAGGGTTGAGCTAGATTTTAATCTGTTCATGTTCCTTTCTTGAATTGGACCTGTTGAGTGAAGAGTTGGATCGTGAATAGAACTCCTAGGTCATAGCCTGTTGCATACAACCTTAGTTCTTAGATCTTACCAGTGCCACATCTAGTGGTGGCTTTTCCTTGGCCAGTAAATCTAATTATCAGATTGTTACATCAGCTACCTGGGGCCTAGGGGATATCTCATACGGTCGACCATGTGTCCCTCTAATGGTCCCATATCCTATCAAGGTGGATCCATATCTTTGGACTGTGATAAAGTATATGTGGGGGGAGGCATTCAGCCAATAGTTTCTGTAGATTCACATCCCTAAGATGAAAAAAAAAAGGGATCTGAGCTTTTGTATTTTGCCTTTTGGGCCTTTTGGGCCTATACCCTATTATGGCCTGGGCATATATAAAAGGCATATCTTCTGGTGTTACTATGGAGTTGAGGATATTTGCATCTATATTCAAGGAATGTGTTCTGCTTATGTGAGCTCCCTACCTGTCCTCAACTCCTTTGATGCCCCAGGAAATGGATGATGGCCACCTTGAGGGACAGCCATACTGCCTCTAATAGTGCCAGGATCTTGTTCTTGTATGGTTCTTACCTCTGCTATTAGGACCCCCACTCCTTGTAGATAAGTCCATTATGTAGATGATCTACACAATGAAGCTTCTAATCTATCCCCATAACTTTAACAAGTTATGTTACCTGAGGGATGATGGCTGGTTCATTGTCAGATTCTAACAGTATGGGTAGCCCATATCTGAGAATGATTTCTTCCAATAACTTCTTAGTCATCACATTGGCAGATTCTTTCTTTGTGGGGAGTACTTCCACCCAGCCTGGTTTGATTGCTGTGTAGTTTATTTCCCAGTTGGTACCTGGCCTCTGTCCCCGTAGCCTGGATTC
Source organism: Mastomys coucha (assembly GCF_008632895.1). Taxonomy (NCBI): domain Eukaryota; kingdom Metazoa; phylum Chordata; class Mammalia; order Rodentia; family Muridae; genus Mastomys; species Mastomys coucha. The sequence goes on along the minus strand of NW_022196912.1, from coordinate 112,008,453 downwards.
TTGATTACCTAGTTCCTCAGCTAAGACGTTCACTGCCTTACAGACAGGCAAGTGAGAAATTACCTCCTCCTAGGTTGAAGGAAGATCTTGTAGTTGACATTTCTCAGCAATTCTTTAAGTGTTCTAAGCTCTAAGTGAGTGTTCTGATGTATCTTGTGGATAAGTTGCTTGACAAAGCCAGAAGGGGGAGGATTATGTGATCATCTGTGGTGCGGGACCATCCATCTTTCCAACAGAGTCCTTGACATTTAGCTTAATCCTTCCCATCCTCCTGTATTCCTATCCTTGGCTGTACTGAGGGTGCAGGGAAGGTTCTGGCAGGAACATGGCCAGCAGGGCTGTGGTAATAGCATCTAACTAACACAGCCTCTTTGGTGGCTTCAATGGCTGGCCTATTTCCTTTTGCTCTTTTGTTTGCCCCCTTTGATACCTCAGGAAATGGAAGATGGTCACCTTGAGGGGCAGCCATAGTGCCTCTAAAAGAGCCAGGATCTTGTTCTTGTTTTTGATGGTTCTTACCTCTGCTGTTAGGAGCCCCACTCCTTGTAGATAAGTACATGCACATGAGCCATGGAAAGGCATAGCAGCTATCTGTGTAAATATTGGCAATTACACTCTTGGCCACTTCGAAGGCCTAGTCAGAGTAATTAGTTTGGTTTTCTGGGCTGAAGTCCCAGGTGGCAGGACAGAGGGCCATTGTACAAAGTCAAGAGTGACTACCACAGCATCTGCATACCTAATTCCATATTAAACAAAACTCCTCCCATCATGAAGTAGACCATCTCTGCATCCAGACATGGACTTTCTGTCACGTCTGGCCTCAAGTTCTAGATGTGATTCAGTACCACCACACAGTCATGGGTGATATCCAAGTTTGGATCAGGCAACAGGGTGGCTGGATTGAAGGCTCAGGAAGGTTCTTATAGGTTTCAGGGCAGATTTAGGAGTAAAGCTTGGTAATGAGTCAATTGGGCCTCAGACAGTCTAGGGGGATCTTAAGGATCCCCTCAATGGCATGGAGGTAGTGATAATGAGTTCTTGCCCCATGGTAATCTTATCTGCATTCTTGACCGTTAGGGCTAGGGCAGCTATAATCCTGAGATAGGCCAGCCATTCTTGGGCCAGCCAGAGTCCAATTTCTTGGACTAATATGACACAGGTCTTTTCCCAGTGGTCTAGGGTCTGTGTCAGTATCCCTTTAGCTATGCTCTCATTTTCATCCATATATAGGTGGAAAAGCTTATAGATGTAAGGTAGAGCCAAGACCATCCAGGGCATCCAGGAGGGCTTCCTTTCATTTGTGCAAAGCCTTATCTAAATCAGATTTCCAGTCCAGTGAATGTTCCTGTCCCCTTGTGGCTTCACAGAAGGGCATCACAGTCTCAGTGAAGCCTGGCACACAGATGCTGTAGAAACCTGCTGACCCCAGAAATTCACAGCCTTGCTTTTGTGGTAGTGATGTTTACGATTGTTTCCTTGCAGGCCTGGGACAACAAGTGTTGACCCCTCACCTTGCTTGAGTATGTACCTGAGGTACATTATCTCTTTTGTGGCAGAGTTGTGTTTCTTGGTAGACACAGAGTATGCCAATTGTTCTAGCTCCTTAGAAAGGTTGGCAGTTGCCACGTGGCAGGTTTCCTCATCGAGAGCTGCTATGAGGAGGTCATCTACATATTGTAAAAGATTAATTTGGGGGTACAATTGACAGTACTCACCCAGGTCTTCATGGAAGGCCTTATCAAAGATGGTAGGTGAATTCATGAATCCTTGTGGCAGTCAGGTCCATGTCAATTGTCTGTTAAAACTGTGATCTGGATCATTCCATTTGAAAACAAATGGGCTGGCTGGCTGGGGCCAGGAGCAGGCTAAAGAAAGCATCTTTGAGATTCAACTCAGTGTAAATGACCTGTTTGGGCAGCAAGGTGCTCAGCAGTGTGTACAGGTTGGACACCAATGACTATGTCTTCTACTCTTTTATTGACCTTTTTTTCTTCATATATTTCTTTTTATTAGTTATTTTCTTTATTTACATTTCAAATGTTCTCCCCTTTTCTGGTTTCCTCTCAGAAAAAACCCCTATTCCCTCCCCCCTCCCCTTGCTCACCAACCCACCCTCTCCTGCTTCCTGGCCCTGAATTTCCCCTACACTGGGACATAGAGCCTTCACAGGACCAAGGGCCTCTCCTCCCACTGATGACCAATTAGGCCATCCTCTGCTCCATATGCAGCTGGAGTCATGAGTCCCACCATATGTACTCTTTGGTTAGTGGTTTAGTCCCTGGGAGCTCTGGGGGTACTGGTTAGTTCATATTGTTGTTCCTCCTTTGGGGTTGCAAACCCCTTCAGCTCCTTGTGTCCTTTCTCTAGCTCCTTCATTGGGGAATCTGTGCTCTGTCCAATGGATGGCTGTGAGCATCCACTTCTGTATCTGTCAGGCACTGTCAGAGCTTCTCAGGAGACAGCTATATCAGGCTCCTGTGAGCAAGCACTTGTTGGCATACACAATAGTGTCTGGGTTTGGTGATTGTATATGTGATGGATCCCCAGGTGGAACAGTCTCTGGATTGTCATTCCTTCAATCTCTGCTCCACACTTTATCTCTGTAACTCCTTCTATGGATATTTTGTTCCTCCTTTTAAGAAAGATCAAAGTATCCACACTTTGGACTTACTTCTTCTTGAGATTCATGTGGTTTGTGGATTGTATCTTGGGTATTCCGAGCTTCTGAGCTAATATTCACTTATCAGTGAATGCATACCATGTGTGGTCTTTTGTATTGGGTTACAAATCAAAACAACCCTGAGATTCCACCTCACACCAGTCAGAATGGCTAAGATAAAAACTCAGGTGATAGCAGATGCTGGTGAGGTTGTGGAGAAAAAGGAGTACTCCTTCATTGCTGGTGGAATTGCAAACTGGTGCAACCACTCTGGAAATAAGTTTGGTGATTCCTCAGAAAATTGGATATAATACTACCTAAGGACCCAGCTATATCACTCCTGGGCATATACCCAGAAGATGCTCCAACATGTAATAAGGACACATGCTCCACCATGTTCATAGCAGCCTTATTTATAATAGCCAGGAGCTGGAAAGAACCCAGATGTCCCTCAACAGAGGAATGGATACAGAAAATGTGGTACATTTACACAACGGAGCACTACTCAGCTATTAAAAACAATGAGTTTATGAATTTTTTTTGGCAAATGGATGTATCTGGAGGATATCATCCTGAGTGAGGTAACCCAATCACAAAAGAACACACATGGTATGCACTCAATGATAAGTGGATTTTTTTTATACCTTCTATAGATCTTGCATAGGCTGGTAGTCATTGGAGTAAAGCTTTCTTACTAGTAGGAGTGGAGTATTCCAGGAAGACTGACATTGCACCATAATTCCTTGCTCCAAAAGCCTGTTAATGTGTGGCTTTATACCAAACTTTGCCTTCAAGGACATAGGTACTGCTGGATGCTAGCAGGGCCTTCAGGGACATGGGTACTGCTGGGTGCTAGCAGGGCCAGCTCTTGGCTTTAATTGCACTAGGATTGGGGCCCAATGTTTAGCCAGTCCCATAGGATTTCTTTATGCTCAAACTCCTGGTATATTTTCCCATAATTTCTCTAGCTGTGGTTACTTTCTGGTGAATGTAGGGAAAAGGGTATACAATTTGTACTTATCATTTAAGGTCATAGTTACGATGTGTATGGGGTATTTTCATTTAGAACTTGCACCCCATAGAGGCTAAAGTGGATTTGTGTTTTCATCTTGCTAAGAAAATCTCAGCCCAAGAGCTGGTTAAGGGCATCCAGGGATAACCATAAATGAATGGGTCCTATTCCTAAGCTCACTTCTCCTTAGGTAGTCTATGTATATGAATTGGCCCCCATGACTCCCTGTAGCCAAGATTTCTTGTTGGATATAGGCTTCAGTGGCTGTTTTAAAATAGAGTATTGTTGTGTCCCTGTATTTACCAGGAAGACTACTGGCTTCCCCTCCACCTTCAAGGTTACCCAGGGCCTATGGAGGGGACTTGACCTCAACATCCTCAGTCACTATGTTCCTCTATTTCTAGAACCTTCAGATTCCATTCCCTTTGCCCTTTGGGGCATTCATTTTCCCAGTATTCCATTTCTTTGCAATAGACACATTGGTCTTTCTGGATACTGGGTCGTGTTCTTGTTCCCCCTTTGCAGAACCCAGCCTCTTTTCCCTGCTCCTATATGCTGTATTTTAAACCTCTCTTATGTTGTGCTACTCCTTTACTGTGGTCTGCCTATCCTTGCAGGGTGAGGGTCCTCTGTTATTGTAGAACTTTTCTGCTATGGCTCCCAACTCTGACATTTGTTTACCTGTGAAATTGTCTAGTTGCTTAAGTTTTCAGTGAATATCAGGGGTTGCCTTGTTCACAAAGGTGATATTCACAGAGGTTGAATTTTCTCTTGCCTTCCAGTCTAATGGAGTGTAGGCCATGTAAGCCTCTAATAGCGGTTCCACTAAGGCTCCTGGGGTCTCATTAGTGCCCTGAATTATTTGACTCACCTTGGATAAATTTGTGGGCTGTCTTGAAGCCCAATGAAGGTCTCCCATTAGAATCTGGTGGTAGAACTTCGGGTATTCCTTAGCTGTGGGGTTATTATAATCTCATTTCAGGAGGGTTAGCAGAAAAGCAACTTCAGTGTTGGCTGGACAGTTGTTGGTTGGCCATTCAGTCCTGGATCCAATTTCTGGGCTATAGCCACTATTCAGTCCCCTTCTCCTTAGTTGTGAAGGGCACTTGAAAGAGCTGCTGGCAATCATCTTTGGTGGGTTGCTGGGTGGTCATCACAGAGTCTAGGGGACCTTGCAATGCAGGTTTCTCAGAGAATTTAGGATTCTGTATCTTTCAATTATATTAATCACTAGTAGTAAAAGGAATATGAGGCATTAATTGTCTCCCCTGATGGTCTGGTCCAGCAGCCTATAAGATAATGCCACCAAGGTGGAGTCAGCCTACCTTGATTTCTGAGCCAGAGTATGGGGGCTCTCACCAAGTTCCCCTTATCCTCCCAGGGCCTGGGTCTGCAGCTGCCACCTACAGGAGAGGGGCACAGGCTGGAGAAATAGAGACATAGGGTTGAAACAGATGTTCCTCTGGGACACGGAGGGCAAAATTGGCAGCCTCAGACTCCTTCTCAAGAGATGGTGGCATTCTAAAAGAGGAAGGGGAAAAGAGAAAGTTGAACTTGGAGGTTTGCCAAGGACGACTCCACCTTCCCCAAGTAGAGGGTGTTGGTGATCAATATCCCCAGAGAAGGTCATAGAAGTATGTATATATGTATATGCATGCATGTGCTACTCCTGCTTCCCTTTCTCCCCTTGCATACATCTGCATTTATGTCTTTGATTTTATATTCTACTACTCTGTCCTCAGCCCTCTCTCCAATCAGCAGAGCACCTTGTTGCTCGTGGAGTGGGAGGAGTGCTCAGTCCCTGTTTTTTTTGCCTGAAATGTTCTGTCTTTATCACCGTCCTAAGCCTGATTCCTCTTATCTAAGAAGCCTTCTCTCAAGTAAGATCCTTTTTAGCTGCCCCAATCTGAAGCTCTATCTCTGTCCTGGCTTCGTTACTCCTTTTCTGCTTTACCTTTTTGCATAGCACTTAACAAGACGTGACAAACTATTTCTACCTCTCCAGCTAGACCATAAGCTTAAGTGGGGCTGAGGTTGATGGTAGGAAAGATAATTTCTACTTTGTTCATTGATGTCTCCCTAGCCTGAAAACAGTGCTTAGGAAATTGCAGGGTTTTAATCAACATTTACTAAATAGGCAGCCTGCTACATTCATATTTTAGAGGCAAGAAAATGGGGCCTCAAGGACCTAATGCAATAGGTACTGCTGGCCATTAAGGCATTTCTGGGCATGTAGATAATAAATTTGAAATCTCCTCCAATTTCTGGTCTTAAACAGAAAATATATATACTTTTCTCTCACCCCTAACCCTTTACTGATTCTGTAGTGAAGGGAAGAATGTTATGGACTAAATAATGCCCACCAAAAATTTTATGTTGAAGCCCTAGCTCATAATTACACTTTAGTTGGAGACAGAACCTTTAAAAGAGATAATTATGGAGCTGCAAATAAGTGTGAGGCCATTAGCCAATAGGATTAGTACCCTGATAAGAGCAAGAGTAGACACCAGGGCTGGGCAGGCACAGAGGAAAGACTGGGTGAGGACAGTGACAGGAAGCCCTCAGCTGTCCATAGAGATTGGCCTCAGGAATAGTCAGCCTGTACTGGGGACTTTCTAACTTCCAGTACTGTGAGAAAACACATTTTAAGCCATTCCACATCCATTCCAAGGTGTTTGCTTATGCTGGATCCAAGAAGTCTGAGAAAGATAAGCAATACATTTTGACTCTTTCTATGTGACTTCCTGAGAGAAGATGGATGACCTGGAAAAACATGAGTTTGGAATTCTGTGATTGGAAAGAGACAAATGCTTATAGTAGATCCAGTTGGGAGAGTGGATTCTCTTACAAATGTATGTTTGCAGAATGTACACTCAAGTGAAAGAGCAATGCTTGTTAGGAGACCTATTAGAGCCTCCTCTCATATCACCGATGTCTTCTTTATGGATGGCTTATGAGATATAGAATGGACTATGAAATTGAGGACTCTCACTCTCACATCCACATGGAACATGTCTGTGATTCACAACCACCTTCCCTTCAAATGTAACGTGGCAGACAGAGGGCTCCTTTCCAGGGTGCCTATAATGCAGTCAATATGGGATATTTTTGAAAAGGAATATTTATTGTTTTAACAGCTGTATGTCTACTTTCTTGGATTAAAAAAAACTACCTGTACCCACAAATGACTTATAGGGGTTGGAAAATGTAGCTGTAAATTTCTCGACATACAAAATCCCCCAGGTTTTCCAAATCTTTCTCCAAACCACAACATTTTTTCCATTCTACCTTACTCCTTATTCATGAAGGATTGAAAAAGCCATCAACAGTCCCAGCAGCTAGAGTTGTACTAGGATTTTAGTTGAAGGTGTAGATGTTATGGCAATTCCAGCTAGGACCTGTCTTTTGGATTCCAGATATCTAGAAAGAGCTAGTACCTGTAACCTTCTGAAACCTCTGTGACTTCTCATTTAAGTTTCTTTAAGGCATTTTCTTCAAAGAGAGATTTGCTTTGAAGGGCTGCTGATAACTTTGCTGTGCTAAGCTTTGTGGGTTGTTTGGAGATTTTATATGCTAACATTGTGCTAACATTATCATGACACAATTACTGGTAAGTAGTCATCTGATTGCCATAAACACATCTTTCTCAAAATGCTACAAATTAATATTCATGCTTTCCTTTACTCTACCATTTTGAGCTAATATATGTCTGCATTGTTTTTCAAAAAGCACATCATTTTCTCTCCCACCAAAAGGAAGAATAATTGTTCAGTTATCCATCGTGAGGTAGGAAAGTCTCTTTTGACTGTAGCATTAGTTACTTTGAAAGAGATTGCTCATGCTACTGTATAGCCACCTAACATAAAGTACAAATGATTCCAGGCAAAACATCTCTATACCCTTGGAGGTGCATTATTCAAAAAGCCATTCTACTCATTCAACCCTGGCAGCTAAGAAATCATGCAACATCATGATCATATGAAATTGTCACATAAAATGGTAGTTATAGATGTATTTCCAAGATGATGGCTTAGTTACTGTTAAGGGGACACCCTGGAATCCAACTAAGAATAAATAAATACAAATGCTTCTTTCCAAGCCTCACACCTACCTAAGGAAGGCAACCCTAAAACAGGCTCTGGTTTTAAAGCACAAGATTCATGAAAGTGATCAGAGAGAAGGAAGGCAGGACCAGAATGCCAGAACTGGGATATGTTAGTATATTCACAAACCATGGGCATAAATGGATAGAGTTAGTAGGGCATAAAATATCCAAGTATAATGACAATATCATTTTTTGAAAATCCCATTGATAGTATCAAAAGTATACTACGTTGGAGCAAGGGAGACTGCTCAGTGATTAAGACTATATGCTTCTCTTATAGACAACTCAAGGTCTCTTGGCAGCCACAACAAGTGCTTCATACATACCTGTAATTCTAGTTTCTGGAAATTCAGTGCCATTTTCTGGTTTCTCTCTGTGTGTGCATGCACATGAACACTTACACACATGTACACACACACATATGGAAAAATATAATTAAAAATTCTAGATTATATATTTATATCACCTATTATCTATCTATCTATCTATCTATCTATCTATCTATCTATCTATCTATCAATCTATCTATCTATCATCTATCTGCCTATCCATCTATCTATCCAAACTTTACTCTTACTAGAGAAGGAGTTTTAAAGGCTTCAATAATTTCTATGTGCCCAATGTATATCTATATCTTTGTGTACTACAGTGGCAATGCTGGTAAATGTTTAGCAACTGACTATCTTAAAGCAAACTCTTAGAACCCAGGTTTATAGCTTATTTCAACTTTTGTAATATAAATAGTCATCTTAGGATTGAATCCAAGCTACCAGCATGCCCATCGCTAAATATGAAGCTGGGGTAGAGGGCACACAATTAACTTTTGCAAGTTAGTACTGGATATTTTTAGAACACTACAATAAGATGTGTAGAAAGCATGCTCAATTTAGAAAAGCATTTTCAAAGAGTCACACACCTTTGGAATGAACAGATTTGTAACAAAATGTAACACATTGCTATGATAATTTTGAGGAACAGTGGAGCACAAGGGGAGTGAAGTTCTTGGTTTAGTATTCATTTTGATGAAAACTTGTGATGTCCAAGTGTTCTCTGTGATGGTGGCAAGACTCTGAGGGTGGCATGAGATTTGGGGACTGAGAGACCGAGATTTGAATGTGATGTCTACTATATAATCCCATGAGTCCACAGAGAAGACACTTAGAGCTTCTCAGCCTCAATTTCTTCTAAGTGAATGGTATGCCGAAACTCAGTTGTTATAAAGCACATCACGGCCAAGGTAGAGTTTGGTACACAGTGATCGTTGAATGCTACTTGGCTCTGTGTTGATTGTGCTTTATAAGAAATACTTATAAATACTTCTTATCTTATGTTCTCTTTCAATGCCTAAATCTCTGAAAAATTTTCTCTAATCATGTACATTTAACTAAGTAAAAGAAGATAAAATTCTAGGTATTTAAAAACATTTGATAAATATTTCTTAAATGGATAGATATGTGATATTGAATTATCTCTTGGAATTTCTCCAAGCTAGAAGTCACAAAAGACATCTTTCACTATGCTATAAAAATATTTTCTAATAAATTATCAAGTACTACCCATTTCTACTTTCCAAGTGTTTTCTTTACTATGCCTTCTGCCTTTATTTAGGTTTCTTTTGTTTGTTTATAACATCCCTTTCTCCTAATCAGTTTCCAGTCCCTTATCTTGAAAACATCAGAACTAAACAGACCCTCTATATTCTTTAAGGTCAAAAGTGTTTCTTATTAGGTTTTTTTCCCAAAGGCAGATGGATGTCTACATAGAAGATGCTCAAGAAATGTGCATTTGAATGCATAATGAGTTAGCCACTCTTAGATGAAAGTAATTGGCTTAGTTTTCTGTGTTTAAAATTTACTTTCCAAAATACTATCCCTTATGTTCCTCACATTTTGTTATCCTTGATAATTTCAAAGTACATGATGAAGATCTTTTCACGTTGGTGTCATGTTTTTCAGAGCCATCTGTGAGGCCACTCTGAGGTCCTCTTCCTACTGTATAAGAGATGGCTTGTGATGGTCTTACTCCCACTGTTCATTTTCCACATCACCAAACCTGAGGATGTTGCTTTTTTCCCTTTGGCCTTCTTCCAATTTGAGGTACCAAGAGGATTAATCAAGTTGTAATTTCATAAATTGTTGAAGGTTTGTGCAAGTTCTACAAAATCAGAGTTGAATAAACAGATTTTTATATAGTCCCTCTAAGGACTGGATTTCCATTGACTTGGATATAAGTCAATATAGAAAGGTAGACTCAGATGCAGTCATATACTCTACAATGGCATTAAGGCCATATACAACAATGGCTATTATGTACTCTTGTAATGTCGCAGTCAAATCAGTATAAGCATACACTATGATGTTCATATGTAACTAAACCTCTTAACACATTTCTCTAATCCTATACCCATCCTACCTTCATTAAGCATGAGAGATGACTTGATGGGCATGCTGTCTTCATTAGGGTTTTACTTCTGTGAACAGACACCACGAAACTCCTATAAGCATTTAATTGGGGTTGGCTGAATAGAGGCTGAATAGGTCCATTGTCATCAAGGCAGGAGAATGGCAGTGTCCAGGCAGGCATGGCTGTGGAGAAGAAGCTGAGAGTTCTACATCTTTTTCTGAAGGGAACCAGGAGAAAACTGGCTTCCAGGCAGCTAGGATGAGGGTTTTAAAGTCCATACCCACAGTGATACACCTACTCCAATAAGGCCACATCTTCAAATGGTGCCACTTCCTGGGCTAAGCCTATTCAGACCAGCACACATGCCTACTGTTTATCTCTAGGTGGCTACTCAAATGATGCTGTAAAAAGGCCACATTTCCAGTGCAAGTAGTGTAAGAAATCAGATCATTCAACCACATTTAAAAGTGGCTGACTGCTTCCAAATATTCACTATCTAGAATTGTTACAATTAGGGAATTTTACAATTGACTTTAGTCATATACATATACACCGTTATAATCACAAAGACATTCTTCCTATGGATTCTGCATTTATTGTTAGTCAAAGAACTTGACTACTTTTGTGACTTGAATTTCAAGGAGACTCTATGGTCTAACAGACTTGAATAGACAGGGTTTGAGATTGTGCTCCACTATTTAGTTAAACAATCTTGTTTAAACTGCTTAACTTCTTCAGGTCTCAGTTTCTTATCTCACATCTTCCTTGTGGATATCTCAAGGGCTTCACTGGGGGTAATATCTTGGTCTTCAATCACAGGGCCAGTCTGTTGCTTAGGAACAAGGACATTTTCTGTCTTCTCTGTCAACTGTGGGTGCTCTACCTTTATTGCCCAAGTCTTTTCTTCATTTATGTCTACTTCACACTTCCAGCAATTCATCTCTGCCCAGTATTCTACAGCCCCCACATGTTTGATAACAAGTAGACAGATACATGTAACACTTTGGTATATAGTTCCTTATGGCGGACTGAACCTGTGTGTCTTTGTTTTGGTTTACATGCTGTCTTTTCTCAATAAGACTTCAAAACTTGTTTAGTTATAATATTATTGCTCAAAAATTATTTAACAAACAGTCCAACCCATTTTTTAATACAGACTATTGAACAGAGCATTGGATTAATATTAAAGTATAGAATGGACCAGTGAATAAGGGCTTAACATTTTAGTTTAAATCTTTAAATAAATGAATGAATAAATAAATATTCAGGGTCTGAGAACATAGCTCAGTTGGTATAATGCTTATTTAGCATTATATTAAGTGTGGTTTTGATCTCCAGTACCATACAGTCTCAGTATAAAAGTCTATGTCTGTAATCCCAGATCTCAGGAGATGAAGACAGGAAAATCAGAAGCAGCATTTTGAGGCCAGTATAGGCCACATGTAAAATGTATCTTCCCTCAAAAGTAAAGTGGAACAGACAAGAGCATTCATTCTAGATCTTTCTCATCTGCATTGCATCAAATATGTACAGGGTCTCTTAAAACTGTTTAATTCTTTCATTGACCCATTAAAATTATATGTGTTTATGAGGTCTGTATTTGAGGTCTTTATTATGAGGTCTATATTGCCGCATGTATGTTCTGTGTAATGATAAATCAGGCTATGCATATCTGCTTCCTCAAATATTTTTCATTTTGTTGTCATCAAAGCATTCAGTATATACATGACTCTTATCTACAGGTGTCATGACTACACTGGATCAGCAGCACCCAATCCTCTTGTCTAACTGCAGCTCACTGTCAACTAACTTTCTTCTATCATGTTGATATCTTCTTAGTCTCAGGTAACTAATATTTTGTTTCTAGGGATTGGCAAATTAGAAGATATTCTTTTCTTTTCTTTTTTAACTTTTATTGCATTATGATGAGAAAAGTTACATGATTTCAATTTATCTGAATTTGTTAACATTTAAAAACATATTTTAATTAAATAGAATTGAATCACATTCTTGTTTCCCTTTTGTACCACTGCTCCTCCCAGAGACCCCCCTTTCAATACCTTCAATATCTTTTTTGTCATATTCCTTAAAATTTATAAACTATTATAACAATAAAAATAAGTATTATAAAAGTTGTTTGATAAAAACAACAGTCAATTTAACATTCTTATGTAGATGCTTGTCTACAGCAATAGTGAAAATACATTTTTCTCAATATAAATTTTAAATAACT
>NW_022196912.1:111971606-111995781 GCF_008632895.1 Mastomys coucha | reverse complement strand
TCTCAGCCCACAGAGAACAGGTTACATTCATTTAAGAAATGGTGTAGGTATTAAAATGGTCTATCCATTATAGAAAATATTCTATTTCTTTTTATTTTATTTCTCATCTCTGTGCTTGGCTTGATTATAGCACAAAGATGCTTGCATGTAAAAGAGAATAGGCTCTATGAACAAGCAAATACTGCAACCATAATGCCCCTTGTCACCCACTGTTATCCCATCCCACAGATGCTTTTTTGAAGATCAAGGTTCTGCTAGGAAGAAAATCATTCCACAGATCTGAGAATCTGCAGTTATATGAAGCTATAATCATCAAGGAACATGGATTTCATAACTATGTGCTAACTCAAAACAACATGGTCAGCAAGGAGTTTGGAGAAAAGGCACTGGCCAACCTTCCTCTCCTTTAGCTTGACATTTTCTCGATCAGACATATCATTGTGGGGTCTCAGATCCAATATATCACAGGAAGAATTTGGCCCTACCAGCTGGAATGGGGAGAAGGGGGGAGCTGGCATCTGCAGTATCTGCCAGTGATTATTCAAGGTATGGCAGGAACAGAGCTTTCTGTACACAAGCCAAATGAAATTATTAAGGTTAACCTTCTCACTCAGCACTTAATAGGTAATCAATTTTCACTCCCAACAGTGGAAGGTAAAAATCAAGGTGGGAATGATAATGCTGCCTGCTTACATTTGTGACGGGCTGTTGAGTGTGCCAAATGATTTTGCATGTATTATTTCATTTAGGTTTTGCAGCAACATAAAATTGGCGGAGCACACACGTATGCATGCCATGCATTAATTCTGCATCACTTATTTAACAAGTATTTTGGATCCGTCTACCATCCACCAGACTGCGTGGTAAGCTTTGGGGATAGAGTGGTGGGAAAACAGACAAACATCTAGTATCTTGTTTTGAGTAAAGTGGAGAGGGACACATTGTTATGTGACCCAAGGTCATAGGAAGAAAAGCTGTTTGAAACCAAGGAGTGTTGTCCCAACCTTGATCCCTGGTCACAGGGCCATTGTATGTTGACATTAGTTTACTTTGTTATATTTAGCTGTAATACAAAGCTCCCTTCTCAGTGGTCTAGGGAGCATAGGACATCTGCTGCGGTTCTCTTTAGGGTTCATTTAAGCTTACCCTGGGTGTTTTTTATTATCTTTTGGAGAGCCCTGTAACTCTCTCCACAGAGGTTTATGATGGTAATACCAGTAGCGCCCTGTGTTCTTATAGACATCACAAAGGTGTGCTGTTCTGAACACTGTTCTAAGAACTATAGCCTTCTCCCACTGATGTCAGGAAGCAGTGGGTAAATCCCCATTGTCTGCACATCTTTTTTTTTTAAAACACATCTCAAGTACCTCTCAACATTTCAGTTTCAATGACAGTTTTATCCCATTTGTTTTCAGCATGCCTTTCCATGGTTCAGCCATCTCTGCACTGTCAGGCTTGGGGCTTTGTACACAAATGGCAGCATATCTAGTGATATGTGATACATCTTGCCTCTGCACAGAGGCCAATAACATGGGATTGTACTTATCTTTGAATGGGAAAAGGAGAGAAAGAAAATGACCGAAAAAAATAGCCACATGTTATTATATCAAAGTAGTTTAATGACACCACAGAGGAACCAAACCAGGGCAGTACCTGGTAGCAACAGTCCAGTTACTGGTTAGAATTTATGCCTATGGCAAGGAGAACAAATGCAGACAGTCCTGGATATCAGCTCTGGACAGCTGTTGAGTCTTTTCTCACAGTTGCCTGGACATCACTTAAAACATCAAGATCAGCACTACAGAACTCTTCAAGAGCAGGGTAATAAGGAGTTAGAAAACAAATTCAAAGTGATTCATACTGTAGAAAGCTGCTGTATGGCTTAACATGATAAAAAAAGAAAATGGGTGTAGATTTATTTAACCAATTATTCAATGAGAAAAATGAGGGTCGCCAGCCACCCAGAGCATAGGGTGAAATAAAATGAGTCACTAGAAACTTTACCTGGACATTATCTGACAACCTTTCTCACAAGTGAAAATATGTAGCCTTTGTGATGATTTCTTTTTGCAGAGAAGGAAGGTCATGTGGGCAATAAGATTCCACAATCTTAAGAGAAACAGGCAATATGATTCCAGGTACACATTGTTAGATCTCACAGGTCTATGGGAACTTTTGGAGACACATCATGATTAATAATGTACTAATTGATTTTCTTTCCAAGAAAGGGTCTCCCTAATTAGCTCTGGCTGTTCTGGAACTTATTATATAGACTAGGCTGGCCGTGTATTCACAGAATTCCACCTGTTACTGCTGCCTGAGTGCTGAACTAAAAGCATGTGTCACCTCACTGAGCTATTTGCAAGAACACTTTATCCTCAGAAGTTAGATTCCAAGTGTCAGCCTCTTCCTCAAGGCGTTCTGTTAGTTTATCTGAGACTCAGCATTAAATGGAGGTTGCTCCCAAACACCCCTGAAATAATTGCTTGTTTTCTCAGTGTCTCCACTTGGTTATCAAGAAGACATCTGATATGTTGTGTGTGAGAAGTGGACTTCTAGTCTGTACATGCTCCCATTCCTGAAATACACACACCACACACACATACACATACACACGGGAGGGAGGGAGAGCTCTTCCTCTTGTTGCTCTCATAATCAGCTACTATTTTAAGTCATACAGACGAAAATCATCAGAGACATATTTGACTCTTCTCCTTTCTTTCCATTCCACATTTGGTAGGATCCATAAACTTTTGCTGTCTCCTCAAAAGACATATAAAATGCCAGCATTCCTTGCTGTGTCATTTCTCTCCTAGAGGACTGTGCTAGCCACCTTTATCTCTGGAAGGGATCTTGGCAATAGCTTCATAACTTCCCTTGTTCTGCCCACCTCCTTCTCTATTCTATATTTCCAACTCAGTAGCTCAAGGTCTTGTCAGTGTGTCAGTTAAAGCTGAGACTGGTGTTGCAGCCCTATAATTCCAAGCTACCAGAAGACTGAAGCAGGATGATCAGAAGGAATCATCCAACTGTCCTACTGAATGAGTTCAGAGCAAGACATGCTCTATCAGAACACATTTAAGTTGAAAACCCGTTAGAAAGATCAGGGAAGGTAACTATATAGTGTTAGGTGGATAAATCCAATCAGAGACATATCAAGCATATATGAACCCAGTCTTGGAACATTCAGTTATATAAAGCAACAATTTTATTCAAGGCTCAGTTATGTCAATGAATCCCTCTAAATACCACCTTGACTCACATCCAAATACTATCTGTCCTTCTTCCTTGGTTTAATTTTTTCAAATAGATGACATGAAACTTTTGCTAGAATAGAAGTTCTGAGGAGACAAGTTTTTGTGTGTGTACATTTTGCAAGTATGTATACACACATGTATGTGCTTATTTACATAGGTGTATGCAGGTGTATGTATTTATATGTATATGTATGTATATTTGTAAGTATATTTGTGCATATGTGTATATGTGTGTGTGAGAAAGAGCGGGAGAGGGAGAGAGAGAGACAGAGACAGAGACAGAGAGACAGAGAGAGGGGGAAAGAGAGTTCACTGTCTGGTGTATCATTGACATTCAATGAATAGTTGCTAAATGGTTGAAGGTGAGAATATGTTTTTTAATAGACCTCTACATTCTTCAGCTCCTTACTCATGCTAATATTGAGCTCTACTTCTCCATCTTGTACAAAATACCAGCTATAACAGTCTTGCTGCTGAGATTCCAACAATGCTGGAAGCCCTGTGTCTGAATGGACTGGATTGTGGAGTCACTTAGCCATGCATAGGTCATAAGCCCTGGCTTATGCTGACTTCTTCAAAAGGTTTTCTAAAGAGCTTCTTCAATGGTGGGATTTATCTTCCTGCTCTTTTCAATGGATTAAAAACCAGCTCATTGCCAGGTCAGGAGGGTAAGGTATAAATACCCTTTATTCTTTGGGGCACCTGACCCAAAAATCTTTTTCTCTATGGGAAGGAATAAAATGAAGCTTTCAGGCCTTTGAGTCAAAGTACAAACTACACACAGAGAGGTCAATATTCTCAAGTGTCATAGAGTCTACATCTGGGTTCTATTTAGTCATTCTGACAATGATAACTGGACCAGCCAGATAGAATGGAAAAGGATAGACCAGGGTGTGGTTGCTATGGCAGAGGCTCTGTGAGGGATTTGTTTCTACTACTTGGAAGGGGAGTGGGCCTCACTTCCAGACTTTCCTTTAGGGCATCCTGGCTTGTCAGGGAAAGGCTGTTTCCTGAGCATTTCTTCCTTTTTAGTTTTCGTCATCTTTTCTGTCTCTCTGTTCCTTTCTCCTCTCATCAGAAGATGGCAGCAGAGATCACTGTCTTCTTTAGCTCCAGGCTCTGGCTCCTCCATCTACCATCTGTCCAGCAGGACACAAATGCACCCTAGCGAATAAACGGAGGGCAAAGTCCTTTCCAAAAACATATCGATTTCATCTGCAGAAAATAAATTCACAAACTACTGTTGCATTCGTTAGTTCATTCTGGGCAGAGTGATATAGGAGTTGTGTAAAACCCAACTACTTCCAAGAGTGGGCATCTTGAGAGTTTCCCTTTCATATGAGACAAACTGCAAAGCTCACAAGAGGAAGAGTGCTGACAGCTGATTTACAAGTATCCCTGCTTAACCTGTCAGTCCTCTGTGGAGAAAGGGCAGGCAGCCTGTGGACCTCACCCCCAACCCCATGCAAATCACACCGTCCAAATGGCTAGCAAAGACTGCATGGGCTCTGCTCCCAACTTTCAAGTTGCTCTATTTATCTGTGGCTTCTTACCTTGTTTGGTGTCCTGATTCTGAAGCTAAGGAACATATTCCCCTACCAGTTCCCCAACTTTATCATTTGTATCTCTTTGAGAAGATAGATATTCTTGGACCTATTTTTTTTCTCTAACACATAAGGGAAGAGATCCATTGTAAACTTTTGTTTGTTTCTCCTCTGTCCTTCCATTTTCAAGTGTGTTTTTTAAAGGCACTAGAATAATGCAAATAGCATGATATTTTCCAAAAAGCCCTCATGATAAGGTAATGGAAATTTAAATTATTATTATTTTCATATTAGTATCCTTTCAGCTCCAGCAGAATACCTGATGGAAATTGGTTTTAAAAGTTAGAGTCAGACCATGTATCAGAAAAAGGAGCGGTTTTAAGCTTGTCTAGTTCTGACTCCCAGTGATCTCTGTGCTCTAGCCAGTTTCTACTCATTCTTTATCCCCGTATTATAAGAAGAAAAGGGTCTCCTCAAAGTATTGTACTTCCTTTCAGGTTGCAATGACCAGAATTGGGTCACATCACTATTCCCAAGTTAACAGCTAGTATTATAGGGGTAGTTAATCTGGGTATACTTCTAATTCTTACTCTACTTCAAGGCCCATTTTCTTTAAGCATGTTGATGTTACTAGCTGAACAGTACTGGGTTTCTTTTAGTAAACAAAATGGGTGTGGTGGTTGTTGCATAAGCAATTGGCATGATATGCTAACACCACTCAAAAGTGAATGGACGTAGGAGTAGGAATCTTGCTCTTTACTTTGTCTGGAAGGAGAGATGATTAGTGTTATAACACCAGTTATTTTAGAAAACTACACTGAGTGTATGCAGGTGTGTGTGTGTGTGTGTGTGTGTGTGTGTGTGTGAGTCATTGAACTCCTGGCATAGTCCCAGCACTTAGAACAATGCCATGAAAAATTTAATTCCTCTTCCCTATGATAATTCCACAAGGTTGAATGAATTAAATAAGGAATACATTTTACTTACAACTACTTATAAGTAAATACATGGACACATAATGCATTGTATCAGATCTTTAGGGAGAGTATGCCTAGTTGGGTCTCTAGTTGTACAGGGACTACTTATAAAATAGACACATGATTTTACTATTGCCTTTACTAAGCAGTGAAACAGGAATAAAAGTGCATATGCTGATTATGATCAAACAGTAGAGTTGACTGTTCTTGGATATCTGTTGTCTATTCCCCATCTTTATCTGTCTTCCATATCTGACAAGACAAGCTTGGGAACTAAGCTTTGTTATTTTGAAGTTCCAGGCTGGAGCCTTCCAATGATAGAACTCACATTTGCTTCTGTGGCGGTTGCTGTCTAAATATGTTGGGATTTATAGGAACTTAGCAGCTAGCCCTAGAGAATAATTCTCTTTGCTGCTGCAGATGGAAAAAGAAAGTAAGAGATCCAAGAAAGGGTTGAGAATTCTGGATGTTTTCCAGGAAGCATCTGAAGTCCAGGGGGTAGTTCAAGCTGAGTTTACTTGTATGAGTTACTTCTCTGTTGCTATGATAAAATACTATGGGCAAGGCAATGTAAAGAAGAAAGAATTTACGTGGGCCTATGGGTCTAGCAGGATAAGGTTCACAGTAGAAAATCATGGCAGCAAGCAACAAACACAATGTAGTTCAGTGCTCATATTTGAACTGCAAACAGGTAGCCGAGAAAGCAAACTTGAAATGGCAGAAATCTTTAAACTCTCAAAGCCCTCCACCAGTGTTGAATTTCCTCCAGCAAGACCACACCTCCTAAACCTCCCCCAAACAGTGCTAACAACTAGGGACCAAGTATTCAAATGCCACAGCCTATGGGGGGAGATTCTCATTTTGATTACTACACTTGTGTGGACTTCTTTAGTTCTTCAAACAATCTAGCAGTTGGGGAAGCTCCTGCCTGCTATGCATAAACTTTTAGTTTTTGGAATATATACATAATGTTTTCTCTTTCCTTATCTAATTTTGGCATATTTAAAGGTTCATAAAATTATAAGTAATGTATCCATGAGCACGGTTATCTTGGTCTCTCCTCCCCTCCGCCTCCGTGTCTGTGTGTGTGTGTGTTTGTACAAAATGGTCTAAGGCACGTCATTCCTTTAAATTAGAAAGTGGATCCATTATCTCAACGAGAAGAGACTACAATGCTGCAGAGAAAAGTTGTCCTTTTCTCAATTACTATTCAGTGTTTGCCACGGTGAAAATTCTATGTACTTGTTTTGTAGCCTCTGGATTACATAAGTAAAAATGTGTTTTTACTACATTTGTCTAAGGTTAGGTGGGTTTTGTTTTTGACTTTTGTTTTTGTTTTTTTCTCTGACAATACTTCACAGGCATCTTTCCAAGTGTGTGCTTACAGACACAGCCTCCTTGTTCTCTTTCAGTATTTTTTGAATGATGTAATATTATTTATTAAATCATATTTCCCACTATTGGCATTCATGTTAACACTGATATTTCCTATGACAAGTAGTGTTGTAGCAAATATTCTTATGACTATTTTCATACCTACATGAGAATCTAGAGGGAAAATAAATCTTACAAATTGAATTGTTGTACCAGAAATCTTAAACATATCTCAATGTGAGCATATTCCAAATCTGAAGAAAGTCTTACTTTGATCCACAAAAGTAATTTAAATCTTGCCAACAGCTCTGATACAATATATTGGCATGATTTTTAACAAAATGAAGGAAGGGGCTTTTGACACCTAACACTTGGCACCTGTCACCTAATTATAACTATATTTGGAAGGAGACTAAATTTGGAGTAGTTTCATTGCAGAAAGATGTTTGTCTTTCCTGAAGGCTAAACGGGCAAGAGGATTGTCAGAATTATCTTCTCTCTGCCCTTGATTCACTCACATTTGTTCAGCGGTGTTTCTTCAGGCACTACCTTGTCTATCATTTAACATAATTCCTCACGGGTTGTAATATATTCTATATTGGGATGCCAGATCCTTATTTTTACTTACATTTAACTGTTCCTGAAACCTCCCTTCCTCAAAAGTCTTTGGATTTCACAGCTAATGTGGAAATGATCTGAGTAGCAAGTCTAAGGAAGAAGCCTTAGCTTAACACTGGTCTGAATATTCACTAGTGGGTAGAGCATAGACTAAATGAACCCCATTTCAACTCACTAAATGCCCTGAATACTCAAAGGAAAAAAAAAGCTCAGGTATCACATGAACAGACTTCTTTTCCTGACTACATACTTAGGGACTTTTGATAGAGTCTGACTAGTCCAAAAAAACCTGACTATAAAATTAGACTTGGAATTAAGGGAACTTTCTATTTAAATGGGTGAAGACTGGTAATTATTGAACACTTACACCAAGCTAGAGATGTATTATTTAAATTGATCTCCACACCACTCTGTGAGACAATTGGCAATTTACTATAAAAAAAAGAAAGTAAAGAAGACAACAAACAGTAAGTCTGTCTGTCTGCTCAGTCATTTATCACCAGGGATTTAGTGTCAAATGTACCCCAGAGAACACAGCCCCACTCACTATGCACCAAGGGAACCCATCCATGCACGAAGATAAAAATAGACATAGCAATGATGGAATAAATATAGAACCAACATTAAAGGGTTTATTATATTCATCATTTCCATTATTGGCTCAGTTAACCTTCCCAGTACAAATAACCTTAATTTAAAAAAAAATCTCTGTAATTAATTTGTGGGTTCTGGAAGTTCATGCATGCATATTTTATTTCTTTTAAAGCAGGACGTTTCAACACATAGCACTTTTGATATTTTAGGAGGGATATGTTTTTGTTATGTGGTATAGAGGCACATCCTATGTTTTGTAAGAGGTTCCATGTCCCCACCCATCTTTTATTCAGTAGATGCCAGTAACACCTTCTCCAAAATGCAGCAATCAGAAATGGTTCCATGGTAGGGGAGATGATTCAGATGTCTATCCAAGTTTGAGTACTTGAGCTCAGATCCCCAACACCTACATTGAAAATCTATTTGTAGCAGCACATATCTGTAACCCCAGTGAGGAGAGACAAGGGATCCCAGGTGATTGTTGGTTTGTCTAGGCAAGCCAGTGAACTGCAGGTTTAATGAGATGGACATTGTCTCAGAATATAATGTGGAGGAGTGATTGGGAAAGACATTTCAACATTAATCTCTCAGCCTCCAACACTCATACACACAAGGGCAAGCATATTTGGGTACACATGTGTACAGATGTATATACACCACACACACACACACACACACACACACACACACACACACACCTCCAGACATTGTCTACTTGAAAAATCACCAATTAAAAACAGAGGTAAATCAAGAGAGGAAGAATAATAAGGGAGAACCTTCTTTTTCCAAAATCAATGAGTACATTTAGAATGAGCTTACATCAAGTTCCCACTGCACACAAGTGTATACATCTAGATCAGCTGGGGAGAGTGGGCTGTTTTCAGAATGATATGCAGAGAAGCAAGCTTGCATTGACTTGTTAAACATAAATAGGAGTGATGTATGTGCAGCAATAGAATATGTTAAAGTATTATTCACATTGAGCCTCTGGGCAAATGTTATAGCTTTAGGTATTTTTTCAATTCTGCATCATTATTTCTCAGAGAAGTAAAATTAGGAAAATGATCTCAGTCTCTAATTATTGAGCTATTTCAAATATTCTGACAAGGTGGTGGCTCAGATCTAAAGTTACTCATGACTACGTAGTATGAGTCCCTGGTCTAAACTCCAGAAATTTACAGCATTTTATGCCAGGTTTCCTAGGGACACAGGAGTAATAAGGCCCTTTGTGATTGGTGGCTTTTTAAGGAGGTGGCACAGTGAAATAGATAGATCACTGGAGATCCAAGGATCCAAATACTGACCTGCAGCTGTCCCTGCCCAGTTGCATGCTCTGGGCCAGGTCACATGAACTCCTTAGGTCCAACTATGTAAAAATAATGAAGTAAAACCTAAAAATGATCATGCTTTATTCTGCCTAAATGAAGACGTGTCAGGTTGGTTATATTAAGATGGCTTCTATCTCTTTACTTCTTCTGAGCCTCTCCTGTGCTGTTTCTGTAGACACTCCCAATCTGCTGGCATAAGGATGACATTAGCAGGCCTGGTACAAGAAGGGGCTGGATGAAATGCTCATGTGTTTCTGCTTATTCTTGCCCTGTGCCATCTCTGTAACTAGGATGTGTTGTTGATCCTAAGAGGCGGAGGAGAGACATGGAGTCATGTCATCTCAGTATCCCTAAAGGGGCCGTCATTGAGTCACCAGAAGTATAAACGGCCCTGTTAATAATATGACACACAATCCTGAACAGTTGAACCATGTATCCATTAGATGATAGTTCTCTGTCACTGGAATTTCTGGCCCATTTCTATTCAGAATCTATGCTTTATTTAGGCAAAACTTTAATGGACCACCTAGAATATAGAAATTGAGTCTACTTCTACACCAAAGTAGGGCTTGAAGGAGGTAAGAAGGTTAAATCTTTCTGTATCAAAAAAAAAAAACAACAACAACAACAACAACCAAAACAAAACAAAAAACTAGAGAGGGTGATTCTGAGATTTTGAAGTCAGCTATAGAGAAGAAAACAAGGAGGGTGACCTCCATAACAACCAGTCATGGAGTCGATATGATCCTTAGAGAGGCTGAAGGATATTTCATTTGTAAAGCATATAAATCAAAAGTTGGTTATTCTGTTGGTTGACATATCCTAAAATGAGCCAAACTTTAGGTAAAAGTCAGTGACATACAGTTTTCATACACATACACACACAAGCATCCATCCCAATTGCTACACAAATTTATAACAATAGTCATCTCAAAGTCCTGGCTTTCATACATTTCTGTCTGACCACATGTGCCCTGTGAGTCCTCTACCCTCACTGAACCCCTTTCAGGTTACAGTCATTTTGTCTACCCCTCCTGTAATACTTAGCCTTGGATACACCTGACCTCTAGCTCAGTCAGACACCCTCCAGATAGCCAGGTAGATCAATCACTATGTAAACAGGTTAGAGACTCTTTGGCAATCACAAAAAAGAACTTGTATCTTCAATGATATAAGGAGAGACAACGAACCTATGGGAGGAGAAATAAATATTTCCAGGGAGTTAGTGGAATCCATGGAGACCAGTAGACCATGTGCCACTCACAGAGGAACTTGTTTGTTTGATCTAAATAGTGTGGAGACAGATGTGCTGGGAGAACTGGACACATCCGAGGGAAGACACAAGAACCTCACAAAGATTTACATTTAAAAAGCGAATACCTTGGTTATAAACCAGACAATTATGGATGTCTTTTTAAGTTACATGATTCTCTCAAATCATCTTAATAGGTTGGAAGTAATGCAGAGAAGTAAGCATAGGCAAGAGGGAGTTTTTTTTTGGGGGGGGGAGGAGGCTGTATGAAGAAGAGTGATCCCCTTGCTTATTCCAGGAGATAGTGGTAGCCTCGGGGCAGATATGTGACCCCCCTCCTCCCCAAGCAGATCTTCCTCTCTACAGTGCTCTCACTAACAGAGAGTCTGGTTCCTCTATTTGCTTAGTGCTCAGTGATTCTCTTTGTAAATTAAAGAAAATTCAATGCATGCTAAATGGTGGGCATGCATTTGTAGCTTAAATATGTGATATTTAACTATGATGGATTACCCAGGCTAACGAAAGGTTGACAAACCTCAGCCGTGCGTCGCATGCTCTGAAATGAAATAGAAATCAATGAAGCAGCTAAGTGCCCCCTTAAATGCCAGTCCCCCTTTTCACTCTAAGCCCCCTTCTAATTCTTTCATGAAAATAAATGGAAGGATTCTTCATTACATATTCATTTTCTGAATCCACTTTGCTCATTAGGCTGAAATAAGGGGTAGGTGAGGGTTTATTAGGGAGTAAGCATATCTGATAAGCATTAAATTACTTCTGATGGCTTTATGTATTTAACGGAGTTCGCAAATTAGCTTAGGCTTTGATCTAATGGAGCTGATGCTGATGAGGGCTGTGGATTTAACCCTGCTTTAAACAGAACACTGACCCCCAGGAGCAAGGTGAGGGACTGAAGCACCTATGCTTGCTCTCTACTCTTATCCTTGGAAACATTCCTCTTGTTCTGGCTTTTTTCTAATTATTGCCTACAGATGGGTGACTCCGTAGTCTCTGTCTTCACTCTTGTACTTCTGAATGTCAGCTTTTGGGTTTCCCACAGCAGCTGAACAGTCACGAGTCTTCTCATTTACTGTTGTTTGTTTCTTCCCCTTGAGATATCTCAATTGCCATTTGTCCCATCATCTCCTCCATGACTCAGACTCCAGATATTACCATTAAAATGGCTTGTTCTAGGCTGTGATGATTTTCTTTTTAGCCCATTCCTGGTTGTATCCTGACACTGCTCCTTACTGTTATCAGAGAGATAATACAACTCCCACTTGTGTGTTGTAAGATATACTTCTCACCTCCCTCAAAGTCAGAACAAGAGTAGAAGCTATTGATAGGTAGCTATAATGCAATGTGAGTGTAATTCATGTACAGAGAACAGAAAATGTCATCTGAGGATAGGGATATGTGGGGGTTGCTTCAGAGATGAAGCAACATTGGGTTCATCTCTGGGACATAGAAGAATGAGGGAAGTGAGCCAGTAGTTAGTGTTGTGGATGGCAGGATGCTGACAGTGCTAAGTACCTCTGTATATTTCATTGGGTCCTGGATTCTGTATAGATACCCAAAACCTTTCCACTTCCAACTATGTCTGTAGTTTACATGCCTTGAACATTGGGGACATACAAAAGACAATGTGAAGTTTCTTCACCTTCAAGCCTAATACAAGTCATATGGCAAATGTGAGATACTATAGGTTGGATTTTAGCCATCTCCCAGAAGCTCAGGCATGAAAGACTTAATGTCTGATAAAGTACTGAACAGAAGTGTGGCTGTTGGAATGAGACTAGCTCATAAAGGCAATAATATCATCAGTAAATTAATCCATTTAGGGATCCATAACTTAAAGGTTATAGGGAAGTGGTGAAAATGTCAGGGCATATGGCCTTGTTAGAAGAAGCAGGCCATTAGCACACCCTGGGAGAGTGTATCTTGTCTCCGTCCCTTCCTCTGCTTCTCTTTCTCCTGCTTCCTGGCTGCTGTGAAATGAGCTGCTTGGCTACTCTGCTATGATTCTTTGGCTCACCACAGGCCAAGAAACAGTAGATACAAGGGATCATGGACCCAAACCTTTTGATTCTTTAAGATGTTTTCGTTGTTGTTGTTTTAAGTATGTTACCATGCACATGGCTGGTGACTAATACATAGCATGCTTCAAGGGTTTTTGGGTTTTTTTCTTTTTTTTTTTTATTTTTTTGTTTTGTTTTTTTAAAGGAAGTGGATATTTCTCAGGAGAAAGAGTATTTGTAGTGGGAAAAATAAGGTTGAGGGCCACTAAAAGACAGTGACCTGTGATCCATCTCTAACAAGGGTGGACAGCTCTTATCATTCTACCTCAGAGGAGACTATCAGAGCCCATCAAAAGGGGAGAACATAAGGATACAGAACGCTTCCCGATACAGATGTCAAAGCATGGTTCAGTGGGAACAGGAGCAGTGGGAACAAGAGCTCTTTGTGTCCCATTTCTTTTATCCCTTGGTTTCTAATCTCCTTTTTGTATTTAATGTGGCCAAACCTAACCAGAAGTTGCAAGCAAAGGAAATGGGCCATGAAACATAGAAATCAACGTTCCAGGGTATAGTGCAGGCAGGTGGGACAAAGAAAAATATCTTCTGGCAAGGTTGGGAAAGAGGGACTAACAAGAAACATGAAAATCTAAACAGCTTCTACCTAAAGTAAAGTTCCACAGTCAAATCTGCCTCAGAAGAGAATTCCCATCTGTAATGTGTAAGAGCAAAAATAGTGTAAAAATGACTGGAGGAAATAAAAGTGTGTGTGTGTGTATACGTGTGTGTGTGTATAAGTGTGTTTGTATGTTTCTCTGTGTGTGTGGTTTAAATATGCTTGGCCCAGGGAATGGCACTATGAGGAGGTGTGGAGGAAGTGTGTCAATGTGGAGGTGGGGCTTTGAGGCTCTCCTCCTATCTGCCTGGAAGCCAGTCCTTTTCCAGTTGCCTTCAGAACAGGATACAGAACTCTCAGCTCCTTCTCCATCACCATGTCTGCCTGCATGCTGCAATGCTTCCTACTGGACTGTGATGATACTGGACTAAATCTCTGAATCTGTAAGCCAGTTCCAGTGAAATGTTTCCCTTATAAGAGTTGCTTTGGTCATGGTATCTCTTCATAGCAATGGTAACCCTAACTAAAACAGTGTGTGTGTGTGTGTGTGTGTGTGTGTGTGTGTGTGTGTTTGTGTGTGTGTGTGTGTGTGTGTGAATTCTAACCCACAAGAGCAATCTTATTGGATTCAATTGATTGATTAATTTCTGGAAGTATATGAAACAAAAAAAAGAGGAGGAAAACTACTAATTATTTTCCAAATTTACATAGAAGCTGTGACTAGTTGTTCAGACATCTCTATTCTCAATTCTTCCTTAGAATATTCTGCTTTTAATTAGTGAGGTAGTGGGCTCAACTTTAGGATGGCATTTTCCAACCTCTCTTGTTTCAAAGATACAAGCTGTAAGTGGAATGTGTTGCTTTGGAGACTTCCAAGAGAAGCCATACAAGAAATTCATTCACATAGCAGAGAATGCCTTCTTTTTATTGATTAGTGTCTCCATTTGTCAGCTTCATATGTGTGTGGGGTGTGTGTATGTGTGTGTGTAATTTGATCTATCTAGTAGATATGTGATATCTATTCCCTCATTTTTCTTTTTCTTTTCTTTTTTTTTTTTGTTTTTTTGTTTTTGTTTTTTT
Source organism: Mastomys coucha (assembly GCF_008632895.1). Lineage (NCBI taxonomy): Eukaryota > Metazoa > Chordata > Mammalia > Rodentia > Muridae > Mastomys > Mastomys coucha. Next base: position 111,981,129 of record NW_022196912.1, on the reverse strand, counting down.
CAAGACAAGGTTTCTCTGTATAGCCCTGGCTGTCCTGGAACTCACTCTGTAGACCAGGCTGGCCTCGAACTCAGAAATCTGTCTGCTTCTGCCTCCCAAGTGCTGGGATTAAAGGCATGTACCACCACTGCCCGGCTCCCTCATTTTTCTTATTCTATCAATAATGTCCCCATTCTACCATCTCTTTCCCAGATTCAATACATTGGGTTTAGTTTTGTGACCCAAGGAGTTTAAGAAGGACCAACTGTGTGACCGTTAAGTTGAAACCAGCCACTGGAGGTTGGTGGGGTCATCAGTGGGCATATAGCTTAAAAACATCTATTCTCCCTCTCCCTGAATCTATCATGAGCTAATAGTTCATCAGTTCTGAAGCCTTCCTCCATCTATACCCATGTTGACAGATGTTTTCTCACTCTGTCTTTCCTTTTGTTGCAAGCTGAAATCATAGGGCTGTATTGTCTTTATTGATAGAAGCCATGTCCTATAGAGGGAGGTATTCAATTCACTCAAAGGAATCTCTAGGCCTATCAGTCAAGCATGAATTTAATGGATACATGTGTTTGCATGAGTTGGATACTCTAACAACTCCTTGGCAGGAAAGTAGCCTTTCTCTGATAGCTCTTGCATAGAGCAAGTCCTTGTTGTTTATGGATTACATACCCTAACAGTAATGTATTCTGCATAGTATTACTTACTGATAGTATGATCAATGTATTTTATCAACTATAATCTGGGATTCTTTTGACAGAATTGAGCATATTCAGGTATCTATCTATCTATCTATCTATCTATCTATCTATCTATCTATCTATCTACCTAGGCCTAAGATCTATAGAGAATCAAATAGAAATCCTAAGGCCATTTATAAATACTTTCCTCAAATAGATCACATGGCCATTGTGTCTGTGAGGGAGTTTAGTAAATGTCTTGCCCAGGAATGCATAAACTACTAGCCTGGGGTCCACATCCAGCTCAGTGCTTGATTTTTGTAAAGTTGTTTATGGAGTGAGGCTACTGTCAGTCATTTTATATTTTCCAGTTAATTTTGTGCTTCATTGGCCAATTTGAACAGCATCTCCTAGAGCTATGTGGCCTTCAGTGTCTGGAATGTTTGCTAGTTATTTCTTGTGCCTTTAGGGCCGTATCGTTTGTTTGGGACCTTGTGCTCATGTGAAGTTTGGCTATGATTTTGTCTCTTAAATTCAAGAAAACAGAAGTATATGTTTAATAGTATGTTAAATAAATCAGTGGGGTTTATTTAGTATGTGTTTTCTTCCCCCAGCTTTACCAACATCTTTAAGGAATGTTCTAGAGTGCTGCCAGCTATTTTGGCTGGTACCAGTCATGTTTCAGGGGTTAAAACACTCACTGTTGTTAATTTCCATAACCACCTGCTGGGAATTTTTGAGAAATGGATTAATGGGATAAACTTGGGGAAGTGGCTGCCTTGAGGCACTTTATAGAGAGGTTGTCATTTTGTACACAAGTAAAGTTCTAGAACACAGAGAGATTCTTGAAAGGGTGAGAGAAGAGAAACCCTGTTTACCTGGAAGAAGTCAAAGATTTCCTAAGCACTATTTCCCTAACACACTGCAAAGTCCCAGTAAAGGACGGACCAATCCTTACAGTCTGATGGATCAGAACAAATCTGGCCGGAGGAAAAATATTTAAGGTCTCTTGGTTAATTTAAAAAGAACTGAAGCTCCAAGGCAGTGGTGGCACATGCCTTTAATCCCAGCACTTGGGTGACAGGGACAGGTGGGTTTCTGAGTTCCAGGCCAGCCTGGTCTACACAGTGAGTTTCAGGACAGTCAGGGATATACAGAGAAACCCTGTCTCAAACTACTCCCCACAAAGAACTAAAGCTTGTTTTCACAACTTAAATACTGTGTTTAAAAACAATACTGTGTTTCCTGTTGTTTTAAAAGTCTGCGCATAGGATAAATAATAGTATCAGGCAACTATGATTATTGTTAGAATCAACAGAGCTGCAGATCATACATGTAACTTAGGACAAAATCACTCAGTTTTAAGCACTCAGTTACTATTAAATGTTGCTATTATTTGAATATATATAATTTCAGTATGTATGGCTCTTCAATTAATTTGCTAGATCATAAAATTATTCTGCTAACAGGTGTGATAAAATATTTCATTAGACAACATGGATATGTTTGCATGTCATTTATTTCAGCATTAGAAAGTCAGTAAAAATTGTCTTGCACAATAAAGTCATATTTTGGGTATCCCCTCCCTATGAATGAAAAATGAAATTATGACCATAAGTTTGCAAAGTTGCATGTATATCTATCTGTTCATTAAATGAACCAGCAGCTTCACTTTACTTGGAGAATAGACTATTGATCTGGACCATTCTGGAGGAGGCTTATCTATCATTCTGACCAGATGAAAACTTATATGAGATTGGATTTCAGTGTACGAGACAGGAAAAAACATACTTAACTGAAGGCAGCTTATGGCTGAGGCCAAATTCAAGAGGTGCCATCAATATATCAGGTTCCTGCTTTCAGTTTTTAATGATCTCTGTCACCTCTGATAAAGATAACTTCACTTTTATTGAAGCAAAGTTTGGCCTGATCCCCGTATTTTAAAAATAAGTTCACTATACATTCACCTTGTCTTTATCCCGGAATTAACATATCCAGCTTCTGGATTTGTTGGTGTTAGAGGATCAATATGATTCTCAGAAATTTTATCTTTGTTTGGCTGTGGAATGTGCCATTCCTTTCCCAAAATTCAGCTCGTATCCATTTCGCTTGCACAGAAAAGAATGTACTATAAATACTGAGTTCTACATTTACTCATCCTCGTGTTTTGACCTTTTCTTAGCCCAGTCTTATAGCTGGATACTGGGTTAAAACCTTTCTTAAAGTATATCCAGTTTACAGTCAGTCTTTCTTCTGGTGAGTCTAGAAAGTGGTTGTCAAGCTTCCTAATAGTGCGACCATTTAATCCAGTTCCTCATGTTGTGGTGACCCCCAACCATACAATTATTTTCATTGCTACTTGACAACTGTAATTTTGCTACCTTTATGAATCTTAATGTAAGTATCAGATATGAAAGCTATCAGATATGTGACCCCTGTCAAAGGGTTGTTCAGCTTCCAGAGAGAACTACTGGTCTAGATAGTTCCTGGGAACCTTTCCCCATTCATTCTTTGATGAAACTCATTCTGAGTCCATGTGTATGTAGATAACGATTCTGATTTCCTAGCATCCTTTAAAACTTGGGTGTGACTATGAGACCTGTCTGGCATATAGTGATTTCAATATCAGATAATATTCTATAAGAATTCTTGTGCCTATTTATTGGCCCCAACACCCTTCCCAGCATTTGCTTTTCTTTACTGGGGGGGGGGACGGGGCAGGGGGCTTAAAGACTTTCTCAGACACATGACTAGGGTGTGGCTATAGTGCTTGGGGTTTGATTTTGAAGTTGGGATGGTTTCCATTATCTGACCAAAAGCACTTTTGGAAGATGAGGAAGTCTAGGATCCCTGTAAAGCTCTTAGCTACTGCTGTGACTCATTTCCTTGCCCATGGCCATCATTTAGGAGTGGCCATTTAAGGGCATGAAGTCCATAGATAAGATTCTGGAGCCCTGATCACACAGGGCTGATCAAACAGCTCCAGGTATTTAAGCTTAGACATCTCAGAAAAAAAAAATCGTTTTGTTTAACTCACAGTTCTTTCAGCTCTTGAAAGAGTAACTGAATGGGGATCCTCATTAGACACAGGGCGTGATCATAGTAAGACAAAATAGAATGTGTTTGCTTCACAGTTGGCTACGGTGACTGATATCCATTTTGCAGACTAGAAAGTTGGTGCTGAATTGCTAGACTATGGCAAAATACTCAGTAAAACCGTCACCTACAACTTCTCAGAACATGTCACTCCAGCAGAGGAAAACACATTTGGTGTTGGTATGTGCAAGATGATTCTTCTAGCTGCCTCAAAGATATTTGAGGTGATGAGCTCAGATGAACAACAGAATAGCTGTGGTGAGTGGAACATGAGCCTTAGCCTTTCTTAGGTACTTTGTCTGTCTGTCTGTCTGTCTGTGAGTCTGTCTGTCTGTTTATTTATTATTTATTTATTTATTCTCCCTGAAAATCAGCACCAGCCAGAAAAAGACTCTTGTTTTGCTTCCAGCAGAGAGGTAAAGTCACAACAGAGACAGAGATGGAGACTGCCATGAGCTTTTGTTGGATTGGAGTCCTTGTTGCAGTCCAAGAGCTCCCTGAAAATGTGTTAATCTGAGAGCAGAGGCTTGTAGAGAGCTCAAAAATTGAGCCTCCAGATTGACCTAATATAGCAAACTGCAACACCCCAAGTCATTGCATTTGAGCTGCAAGGTGAAACTGGCCACAATTTACACTGCATCACTTGGAAATAATGATGTTTCATGACTAGAAAGAGGAGCTTGTATCAGTGTTTGGTTAACAAAAAGTGAGACACTGGAAGAATGTTAAATTTCTCCAACACTTGTTCTATTTCTCCTTTAGTGATAGAAATCCCTGATATTTACTCGGGCCCATTGCTTCTTAGCTGAAGGCAACATTTCCATGCCTCTTGACTAAATTCTGCATGGGGGTGGGCAGTAAGCATGCTAATCTTTGTTACGACATTAAGATGAATAGACATGGTGTTTCCTTTACTTTGTGTGTCATATAATGAGGATGGAAGGGGCTGAGATAGCCATCATGGACCATGAGCTATGATCTTTGCAGCATATGTACCAAAGTGCTAAGGGTGCCTTAGTCAGCTATCAGAGAGCCCTACATAGCCCAAGCTGCTGTATGTGGAGTCTTGTGTATCAGAAGGAAAGCCTTCATGTTCAAGCCACACTTCTTTTACTGGTTGGAGAAGTGCACTTCTGGTTGGGGAAGTGACATCTACTTTAGCCAGTATAACAGGACATTATTTCTTGTGAAATGTAGACCTCAGTTGCTGTCAGCTTTTCTGTCAGATTGGAACTGAGGAGGTATTAATTGTGGGCTCAGAGAGCCTCCTGTCTGCCTCTGATTGCTCCAAAGTCAGTTTGGCAGCTGCTATGCAGTGACTCATCCCTTCACCCTGCTGAGGTAGGTGGCAAGATGTTTAGGGGATGACTCTCTGGCCTCTCCCTGGACAGGTTGATAGGAGCGTGTGGTATGGCTGTGCTAAGCATCCTGCCCATGAGCAGGCACCGTCTGTCTTAACTGCAGAAGTACCAGGAGCTGGCAGAGCTGGAATGATCTAATTGAAAAAAAGGCTGTGACCTCTATCTCCTACTCATGAATCCCTACAGCTGCCACCATGTTCCAGCCAGCTGAAGAGGCCTGCCCCCTGCTCACATGCTCTGCCTCGGAATCAGCTGGTCTCCAGGTCTCTGGCACAGCTTGGAGACAAGTAACCAGCTGCTGTAAAGGCCCTTTCTCTGCCCAAACTCCTTAGGAAGAGAAAAATATCTTTCCTCTTAGAGCCAAGGTAATTATAGTAAATTCTTCAATTTCATCCCATAGATCTAAAGCATGACATAACTATCATTCAAAGGTGTGTCCTAGGAAAAGGATAGGATTTTATACGGGAGACTGATACTCTCTTGATTTTGCTAAGTTTCGAAGTAGACATTCAGTAGGAATCAATGAACTGTGCCTAGGTTGATCCCCTCTTCATTCCATTGTCCTGGATGGTGCTTGTGCCATAGCAGGCAAACAAGTTTTGCTCTCTAACCATGAACCTAATTGTCCCATCTGTGGAATTGCTTGTTTGTTTGCTCACTTGTATAGGACTCTGCTCCTGTGCAGGGCCTGGCTGCAGCGTGTACCCTAGGGAAGTCTTGAATGCTCCTGACATTTTTATCATTATAACACTTTGGCTCATCAGACATGCAACTTACTAATTATAAAAGTCCTTCAGGTACCTTCTGGCATCTAACCTCCTGCCAGGGACAATGGTACTGATGGTTTGTCATGGTTGCAATGCCCACTGCAGAAAATAACCCTGAGAGAGCAGTCCCAGTGAGGAGCCCATAGGTCCATAATAAATATAGACACCGATGCTAAGCGTGGCTCTTTTATGGCTGGAAACTAATCATGTTTTGAACACTTGATCCCCCAGCTGGAGTCAGCTATTTTCGGAGGCTGAGGAACCTCTGGAGGAAGTGGATTTCTAATGGAAGGCTTGGAAGGTTCAAGCCTGACCTGGGGTTTCAGGTCCACCCTGCTTCCTGGTCTGCTGAGATGTGGGGATCCTCCGGTACAGGTTCCTGCCACCATAGATGAAGCTGCTTACCATGTGTCTTCCCACAGTGACGACAAAACCTTTTGCAGCCAGAAGACAAAGTAAAGATTTCCTCCCTGAAGTTGTGTCTGTCAGGCATTCTGTACCAGTGTGAAGTAAAGTTGACAATAGACTGCTTGTTCCATGGGGACTTCAACCCATCAGTTGAAGAAGTACATGATAGTCTGAGGGCTGTGAACTTTCTCCCAATGCACATAAGTCATGGGTTAGTATCCTAAGTTCCACATTGATTTCCAGTGTTCAAGTGACCTTTCACTTCTTACTCATGAAAATATATCTGATTGGACTGGTAGAGGAATATCACATAGTAACTGTGTACAAAGGTGACCTAAGTGCACCAAGGCTCTCCTTGGTTGTAATTTCCCAACAGGCATTCTTTCTTTACTCTTTATAGCTTTGCACTGACAGAAGATTTCATATACAAAAGCATAAAAGAGGCTCTTGGTTAAGTCATGCAAACTCCTAAAGGGCATTTTTTTTAGATAATAGTGACCTTGGGAAACACTAGGTGAACCTTTCTGCTAGCTTCTTAGAGCCACCCTGTAAATAGGCCAAATGCACTTTTAAAAGTGCACAGAAGTTGAAGAGATGCTCAATCAATAGCCTCCATGTCTTGCAAGGCCAGGCACCTTGCAAGAGCCCAGAGCCCACATCTGGGAGGGTGGTGAGATGGCTCAACTGTGAAAAGGCTTGCTGCTTTTGCAGTTGACCACACTTGGAGTCTCAGCATCTATGTTAGGTGGCCCACAACTGCCTACAACTCCAGCTGCACAATATGTGTGTGCACATATGAATCAGAGAGAGAGAGAGAGAGAAAGAGAGAGAGAGAGAGCTGAACAAGATTTGGCACTAAGAGAAAGCCCTTAACTTGGTTGTTCTGTTTCAAACTATCCCGTGGCTAGAGACAGAGGCAAGGCCCAAGATTCAGTTGTTGTTGAGTGTGGAAGGAATCTGAGAGTGAGTTCAGAAGGGACCACTCAAATAGCATTCAAATAGAAAGGCCCCAGGAAGCACTGGGGATTGATTGTCAAAGCTATTAAATGGATGCAAGGTTAGAAAAAAGAAACTATTTAAAATAAGTGGGGAATCATTCAGACAGTGAGGAAGGTAATCAGAATAGTATGTGACATAATAGTGGATAGACTCCAGGAGAGCAAGCTAAAGGAAGTCCTGTCAGTTGCCCAGGCCATGCCTGCCCTTCATCTCACCCATGGGCAAACAGATAGAGAAAGGGATGCTGGGTGATGAGAACCCAGGCCCAAAAAAATAGGCTCCTGTGCACTGATCCAGACCTTGACCAAGCATCTGTGCCTAAAGCTTCATTTCTCCCAGTCAGCCGTAAACATTCAAGTCCTCAAGGTCAAGTGCATTTGTGTGAAGCACCAGTCTTCAGGCTATTAGAATTATACATTATACATCAGCTCCCAGGCAACTTCTCTGAGGTATTCTATTCCATAGACAACCTATTGCCTATGTCACGTGTCAATATTGTAAACTCTAAGTACAATCTTAGCTTCTAATAAAGCACTTAGCAAGTCACAATTTTCCTCATTTTAATAGATTAGATAACACAAGACAAAAAGGGTGATGTTACTTCCAGCCTGTCTGTATTTTGTTCTTAGGTTTAAATGCTTCTCATTTAATACTTTTAAAAAATGAAAATAACATTCTTGTGCTGGGAGTTGCAAACTTTATTGCTTTCTTTCAGTCTTCTTGTTAATTTAAGCAAATATTGTTTTCTTAGACATCAGTAGAAAACAGACATAAAACAAGAATAGAGTTAGACAGGGCATTGGAGGTGGGAAGATCAGGAGTTGAAGTTCAGCCTGTACTACATAGCAAGCTCCAGGTTAGTCTGAGCTATTTGAGACCTTGTCTTTAAAAAAGCAGACAGAATTAGAGTTAAAAAGTTTTGAAGTAATTTCAGGAAAAATGCCAGATTCTGGGCAACATTGATGCTTTGTCTATTCATTGTGTGACCATTAAGTCTATAATTATTTATTTCACCCCAGCTTCTGCATTTTACCCTTTCAGTATTACCCAAGGATGACACACATGAGTCTTTCAGTTTCTGATACATTACAAGACCTCAGAGACAAGGCATTACTTTGTACTAGGATGCATCATAAAAGGTCATGATGTCCTGATTGTAAATATATGTTTCAAGCAACCCAAACCTCCTTAGATTCCATCTCCTTCCTCACTGGCACTTCGAGCACCTTCCACCATGTTCTAAGAGTAGAAGTATGTACTTCCATGAAGAGGTCATCCATTCCAAACAATAATGCTGTGATCACGGAGTCTAAAGAGGCATTGGCTCTTCCTTATAGTTAAGAGTCAGTAAGTGTCACTGAAGTTGCATCCTTGGGAACCTTTTCTGGTTTCCTAACACTCTTAAGTGTTCTAAGCATGCCATCATGGAAGAACACACCAACATTCAACCCTAACCCCCAACCACAATGTGTTTAAGAACTGTAGTATGGCCAAATGATGGTCCCCTATTATAAAATAGTATAATATGAAGTATCTTTTAAAGCAACATTTTTTTTCCAAGACAGGGCTTCTCTGTATAGCTCTGGCTGTCCTGGAACTCACTCTGTAGACCAGGCTGGCTTCAAACTCAGAAATTCACCTGTCTCTGTCTCCCAAGTGCTGGGATTAAAGGCATGGGCCACAACTGCCTGGCTTAAAGCAATATCTTTAGTCTCTACAAAGCAAGAGGCCACTGGCAATCACAATCAAGATGGCATGGCATAGTATGGACAGATGACACTCATAAGCTCCCAATTCTGTTTGAGCTGTAGAGCAGAGTCGGCTTCTGCCCCCTGCTGCATTTATTGCAGTGCACACTATTATCTGAAGAATAGTAGATCTATCCTGGCTATACATTCCTGTGACAGCCAGCCAATCATTTCAGCAAAATCATGCCCCACCTGCCCAGCTATCCACATATCTCAGTCTCTCTTCCCTTCCACAGTGGGATAATGAAGACTAGGAGAGAAAGCTGCTGGCCCTTAAGTGTTTGCACAGGGCGCCCGAGTGCAGTGAGGCAGTGAGATAAGGAATATTTCAGACTTTCTTTTGCTTATGTGAATAGCACATGATTGATTTCAGAAAAAGAAATTCATTTCCCTGCAGACATATTTTTATCATTTTCTTGAATTCCTTGATGCCTTACTCACCATGTGTATAGGAGAGCCAGGTCTCCTTCAGGGAA
>NW_022196912.1:111879654-111971596 GCF_008632895.1 Mastomys coucha | reverse complement strand
TGGAAGAGAAAATGTATAACACTTTAAGCCTGAAAAAAAAAAATATATATATATATAAAGGTAGTGCCAGATAAAATGTTCCATGACCTATAAGCTTTGGAATGGGTCAGAGGGATTATGCGAAGCCTGACATTTAGAAATGATGAGATCCTTTGGCTGCTGCGTTTGCATGTAGCACACCAAAATACCTTCCAGAACTTCCCTTCTGGGGGAGCCTCCAATGACACCCTGATTGAACAGCAGGCACTTTAACCTTGAGGGTGAGAGCTGGACTTAGGGGGTCACCTTGTGCCGACTTTTACAGGGTGAGATGGCTTTATTTAAAGGAACATAGTTGATTTAGTTAAATTGTTAAATTTATGTACTCTTTAAAAAGAAGGCCTAGATGAAAGTAATAAAAATGGAAATTATTTTACAAAGAATAATTATGGGGACATGGTGATGATCTGGTTTGAAGAAGTGGGTAGAGATGGAGGGATTTGAAAGCAACGAGTTTGAACACCTTTTTTTCTTCTTATATTTACTTGGTGCTTAACATGTTAGCACATCTCAAACTGTTTGGGTAGAATGAATTTTTTTTCCTGTCTGGCAATCTTGTCAAATGTCAGCACATCTTTTTTCTCCATTATGAGGTTAGTGATTAGGAGGTCCGTCACTAGGAGGCAGACACCTCTACTTCACCTTACGAACAGGGAACTAAAGGTAAGGTGGTTTTCATGCAAGAGTCTGTCTTGGTAATTTGCACATGTGGGAGCCAATCTGAAGTGGAACAGTTAATTCACCCACCAGGGCTGTCTTGTGAAGGTGTTACTGCGCTTATGTGTGAATACCAGGCAGTCTGATATTTGGGGAATGTATTTCACAGCAAATGCTCCAGAGAGACAGACCTATCTCTGGAATGGCTACAGGCTGCCTCATTTCCCCAGCTGGCTCCTTCCCCAGCAGCTTTCTGCTTCGTCTGTCCTGCCTGCTGGAAGGTGTTTAGGACTAACCTATGGCTTATCCCAATACTCTCAGAGTCTGGGCAGAAGGGCTCTCTGGAATGGTTTCCGGGGCTCTTGTGAGGGTTGGACTGAGTAAACAAGGAGGCTGCAACTTGAGCCGGTCAATGGGATAATGGAGGTCGGGTGTTGATCAAGGTGCACACCTTATCATTTATCGATGGCCGTGCTTATGAATCTAGGAGGTGATTCGCAAATCTCTAAGGTTAAAGTCTATATTCAGCAAGCTGATGCAGATTGTAATTCCAAAGAAATTGTTTTTCAGTCTTTGATTTTACCTGAACTCATGCCCATGTTTACCAATTCTCCCTTTAGGACTACAGCTCCATTCTTCGTCTCTGTTTATCACCCTTTTTGTTGCTTTCTCTCTCCGGTTGCTAGTCTCCAGGCGGGCCCCTTCCACCACCACTCCTCTTTTTTCCCATCTCTGATAGTGAGCCATTTCCGGAACTCCATTCAGTGTATACTTTCCCTCTTATGTGTTAATCTATATCCCCTGCTGCTTGTACTTTAATAAACTGTATGCATGTTGGCTTCTCTGAGTTTGAGAGAGTTTACCTATCATCCATAGTCTCTAAGAGAGGTCCTGCTGTCTCTGATGGAGGAAGTTACAAAGCCACCGTTTTACACTGTGCACTGGTTTTCTGTAGTTATCAAAACATCAGTACATAACCCAGAGGACCAGTTTCCAAGAGAAGTCTTCATTGACATCCTTATTTACGTTGATATGCATCACACAACACCATGTTAGTCAATGATTAAAAATATACACATATTGTATACAACTATAGTTCTATAAGATTACTGGCATGACAAATTCCCATCACTTACTGGTAGCATGGCCGCTGTAACACAACAACGCAATATCTTACATATATGGCAACACAGGTGTACACACATGAGTAGTATCCCTGTGAAATCATAGTGCATGCAGCAAAGTTCTTAAAAGGATGTCATGACTAGTGTTAATTGTTAACTTGGCAGAATCTAGAACCACCTGGGAGACAGAATTCCGAGCATGGCTGTCAGATATTATTTCATTGCATGGGTTGAAGTGGAGATGCATGCCTACTGTGGGTGTCATCATTTCCTGACTGTGACCCTGGAGTATGTGAGTAGAGAAAGGTTGCTGAATGGTAGCATGCTTTGCTCACTTTCTGTTTTCCTGTAGTGGATGCAGTGAGACCAGCTATGTCAAGTTCTTGTCACCCTAATCTTCTGATCATGATGGTCCTTATCCTTGAATCAACATAAAACCTTTGTCTATTAAGTTTCTTTTGTCTTAATGTTCCTTTACAGCAATAGAAAAGTAACTAAGAATTAGTTGCTGTGCAAAACATGTTTTCATTGCTTCTTTGTGTATCTACTTTACATTTAAAAAAACAATATTTTTATTTATTTAGCTCTTTTGAGGCAAATCTCACTTTAGCCTAGGCTTATCTGGATCTTAGTCTGTAGCCTATCCAGGCTGGTTTCAAATTCACAACCATCCTTCTATGTTAGTCTGGGATTATATCCTGAGCCAGTACTGGGATTGTAACATGAGCCGTTGTGTACAGCTATAGCAAGCTTTTCATGGTTTTGTTGTTAATGATTTCTTTTGGATATAGGTTTATATTATCCCAGGCTAGCCTGAGCCTCAGTAACCAGCTAGAGATGACTTTGAACTCCTGCTTTTACTTCTATCTTTGAAGTCATTGGGTTCATACAGTGCTGGGGACTGAACCCACCAATTTCTCCATGCTAAGTGAGCACTCTATTAACTCCATCCCTAGTTTACCGCTATTTTGGCGTCTATTCTCTCTACAATGTGAAGACCGTGTTGCATTTGCATCTGCTTCCTCATGTTTGCTATGTTTCTACATTGCTTCAGTTCCCTTTTGTACTCCCTTCAATTTTTATAGTTTTGTTTATTGTGGCGTGTGGCACAATAGGCTGTTCTAGAGATGCTCCATATACACATCCATCATAAAGCCTTGGCATTCCTTGGGCTACATCACGTAGATTTGTATTAGGTACATGCTGATGTTTGAACAATGACAGCATTGCCTAAAAATACACATTTCTCAGAACATATCCTGTGAACAAGTGACACTATTGTACTGTGACATCTTCCCCTCCAGGATATTGGCAGTGTCACGCTTAGAACGGTTTGCAGGTAGCAAGCATGGGCACAGCCAATTTTCTAGCTGCAGTTCCTGTAGTGTTTGCCACAGGGAAACAGGTTATTGATGAGCGTGTATGGTGTTGTAACTTGTCTTTTTTGCAAGGCTCTCATTGCATGCTTTGCAGCACATGCGGCTGCTTTAGATGAATCTAGACATCTAAGAAAGAACATTTTGAGCAACACTTATAAGTGTGTTTGATATTATTGAGTCTAGTACATAGTTGATTACAGTAGATGTGTGTGTGTGTGTGTGTGTGTGTGTGTGTGTATACTTGTGTGGATGGACACTCATCCATGAAGGTATGTATAGAGACAAGATCTCAAGTATCTTCTACATTTTTTTCTCCACTTTTGTCTTAGAGATAGGTTCTCTCATTGACTCTAGAGCTCATTATTTAGGTTAGACTGTCTGGTTAGGGATCCACTCCTCTTCATTCCTGCCCTGAGAACTAGGATGTTTCAATGTTTTGCCTCTGAATTCTACTTTTAAGCAGGTGCTGGGGATCCAGACCCAGGTTCTTGTGTCGATACCATAAACACTTTATCCACTGAATCATTTTCTCAGATCACCTCTCTCTCTCTGTCTCTCTCTCTCATTCTGAGACAGAGTCTCAAACTTGCGGGCCTCAAATTTGCCATGTAGCTGAGAATGACTTTGAACTCCTAATCCTCCTGAGTAGTGTGATTTCGAGCATGTGCTACCATACCATATCTGCTTTATGGAATGTCGAAGATTGAACTCGGGGCTTTATAATGCTATAGGCAATCTGCCAGCAGAGCCACTTCCTCAGTTTTTATACTTATATATTGTTTAGGAGAGTTTGCTTCGTTTCTTTAATGTTTTTCAGATTCTTGTCTTTGTTTTCCTATTTAAATTTTGTGCCATAGAACTTCAAAGCTAAAGCCATAGAATTTGGAGCACAAATAAAACTCTCTTTGACTCTATCTCTGCCTCTTTCTGTGTCCCCCAGTCTGTGTCTGTCTGTGTCTTTGTCTGCATCTGCCTGTCTGTCTGTCTGTCTCTCTGTGTGTATTTTTACATAGTATAGGATTCAACATGGTCACTGGTATCAGGCAAGAACTAAAATGATCTAAAGACATGCTTTCGATTTCTCACAGAAACAAGTATCAAAACAGAACAGTGTTTATTCCCTAAAATCTTACACCTTTAGATGTCAATAACAAAGGAAGCAGTATTACATTATCTTCCAAGTCACACAAAACTCCCCCTGCATCTTTGTTCTCTCTTTTCTAGATTAAAGGGTGTCATTGCCGTAGAGCCTCCTTGTGTGGCTGTGTGATCCTATTCATCCTCCATCTCCGAGCCTTTCTATCATCCCCTTTGCTTCAGGGTGAAACAATATTCACTCACCACCTGGAGTTGAGTGCAGCAAGAGTATCATTTTTAAGGATCAGCTTTCTCTTTTCAAAGTATATGACAGAAAACAACAAGTAGCTCAGCAAAATTGATAATTGGAAGCTGTGTCACAAAAATATTATAGAATTGGATAAAATCAAAGAAGTGTGAGCAGCGGCTGAGAAGCTTTTCCATATAAGAATTACTTTTGTTAATAATTGCAGCTTCTTTCTTTCTAGCTCTTAAGAACTCAAGACACTTCCCCCTTCTATTTAATTTACATATTTTGTGTAAAGAGCTCTGATTGGCTGACCTTGATTCATATGCTCACTCTTGAACCAATCATTCTAACTAAGGATCTGGCCAGGATTGAATTAAATGAGTCTCCTTTTTATCAGAGGCTGTTATCTGAAGAAGGGGAGGGAAGGTAAGGGGTAGTGAAGAGAACTGGTTATTATGCCTTTGGAACAACAGTGAGAGTTATATTTTTTATCTTTTAGCACAAGGTCATGGTGGCATTGTTCCTCTTCATAGTGTTGTGTTAGAGACCTGTGTCACACAGTAAATCTTAGCTCCCCTGGAGCTCCCACTTCCTAACCGGTTCTCTGATTATTCTGTATGTTATACTAGCCAGGCTCGCTTTGAGTCACTATTGAATTACATCCTATTTTGTCAAATGGGCTTTGTTCAGTCCACCACATACTCTTCTAAGGAACTGAAAAGAGCTAATCCACCAAAAGTCCTCCTGGATAAGAATTGCTTGTCCATGTGACATTCTGAAACTCTTCGTATTTGTGCGCAATCCATTCTTACAGCCATCATATAATTGTCTACATTGGACAAACCTGCCTGCCATTTTTCACCAGGACATTTGTGGGCAGAGAACTCAGTTAGCACTCGGTTTGTTATCACATCGCTTGATTTACTAGGGGGTTAGAGGGAGTAAGGTAGGAGGTTTGACAGGCAATGATAGCCCAGCCAGTGAGACTCAGATACCACTGCAGAAGGATAAACCTGTTAGCCAAACAGACTTTCTAAATCCCACTGCAAAGCAGGAATAAAGCACATAGACAGGAGTGAGGCTCCTGTCCAAGCTTTAGAGAACCTCTATCACACTTTAGCAAACTCAAAACACTCACATACACATGTGTATATCCTCCCCTTTATAACTGGTACCCAGAGAACTGCTGGTGTGAGTTTAGCATTGCCCCAACTCACATACCGACAACTTATTTTTATAGGGTAATCTACAAACCAAGCAGAGGCAAACTGAAGGCAGAGATGAAGTCATGAAGGAGGTGGGGGGCCACATGGTTTAATCCTTGCTATTTGTACACACTAGCTTTTAGATCTATAAGCTTTACTGATGAGCGAGAAGCCAAATCAGGGTTAGATGTGAGGCTAAATAAGCACACTGTGAGCTATGTATAATTGGTGTGTGTGTGTGTGTGTGTGTGTGTGTGTGTGTGTGTGTCTCATACACAAACACATACATACACACACATACACACACACATACATACACATGGATGTAACAAATATAGACTAGAGTATGAAGTGATAATCATTTGGAAGAATAGGCAAAGAATCATTTTCTGTAAAGTTGTACATTGTCTCTTTCTGACCTGGACTCCTCTCTGATGAGGGAAGGAATTAGGCTACTGGGATAAGGCCCTAATGCAACACTTTCAGGGTTTCTATCAATGATGCTACTTGAGTGAAAAAAGTAAGATTTTTCTTGCCTATTATAAAAATAACCACCCATAGTGGGTACACATGGCAGCTCAGGACTGTGGAGATGATTCTGAAGTTAGTATCAAAGACCTAGACAAATCCTTGTTTTGTTTCTTGTTAGCCATATAATCTTAAATGTGGGGAATCTTATATCCTTGAGCTACGAAATGGGGCTGTAAGAATTTTGTTGATTGGATGACTGAATAACTTGCAGAAAGGCATATTGGGCATTTTTCAAATGCCCAATGCTTTGCAGGCATGGGGAGATTTTGTTGGTATTTAGTACTCTTCCCCAGTTGGGTTTCTTCATAAGAAGAACATATTAGGAATAGCTCTAACTGAAGGTTCAAGGCCTTTTACTTCTGTATGGGTTGTTTTATATACATTACTTACATGCATCTAAGGTGCTCAAGAAGCTTACAGGAGAATATTGTAGAGTATGAGAGAGGATAAATTCTTTAGAATGGGTAGAGCCTCAGGGAAAGACTTCTGTCACATAGGACAAAAACTCACAATCCCCATGCCAACCAGGACATATTCAGCAACATCTGCAGAGATTTCTCATCATCTATTGAAAGGTGTGTTAAGAGAATTTAAAATGGCTAGAGGTGAGGTTAGACATCCCACAGTGTGTGGCACACTGAGACAAACTATTACCTGTTGCAAAATTTTGGTAGTGCTGAGGTTGAGGAATTGCTTTATAGGAAGGACTCTCCAAGCTGGGCTTCCCACCAGGTCTGCTCTGTGGCAGACTTCTGAAAAGAAGGGACTGTAATCACATTTCTATCATATCCCTGATTTCCCACCATTGCTATATAATGCCTAGCTTTTAACAAAAAGATAGTTTAAATCAGATGTTATTATTGACATGTATATTTCTAGCCATTATCATGCTTAAAATGGTGTTATTTAGCTGTTTGTTGCTATAAGCAAAATACCTAAGCAAAGCAGCCTAAAGGACAAGGGGATTTATTTCAACTCATGGTGTTAGGGGGTTCAGCCCATTGTAGCAGGGCTCCTTGGATAATAGTGATGGGAAGGTGTGGGGGAGGAGAAGTGTAGAGTTCATGGTGGACCAGGAAGGAAAGAAAGGAAATAGTGGCACTTTGCTTACTTCTTTCTTCTTTTGGATCTGTTTAGGCTCACAGCCTATGGGATGTTGTCACCATATTTAGGGCAGGAGGTCTAACCAACTAAGTCAATCTCTGGAAATTGTCCTACATACACAAAAGTATGATTTTAGTTTCAGTGAGGTTGAAAATAAAGATTAACCATTACAAGTCCACCTCTTGTCAATTTGATATCCAAACAAATGCCAGCCCAGGCTACTATACCCAACAAAACTCTCAGTTACCACAGATGGAGAACCAAGATATTCAATGACAAAATGAAAGTTACATAATATCTTTCCACAAATCCAGCCCTACAAAGTATATTAGATGGAAAATTCCAACACAAGGAGGAAACTACACCTTAGAAAGAGCAAGAAAGTAATCTTCTTTCAACAAAGCCAAAAGAAAATAGCCACACAAGCATAATTCTACCTTTAACAACAAAAATAACAGGAAGTAACAATTACTTTTCCTTAATATCTCTTAACTTCAATGGACTCAATTCCCCAGTTAAAAAGACATAGACTAATAGATTGGATACATAAACAGGACCCAGCATTTTGCTGCATATAGGAAATGCACCTCAGTGACAAAGACAGACACTACCTCAGAGTAAAAGGCTGGAAAACAGTTTTCCAAGCAAATGGTCCCAAGAAACAGCTCGAGTAGCCATTCTAATATCCAATAAAATTAACCAAAATTCAGCCAAAAGTTATCAAAAAGGATAAGGAAGGACACTTCATACAGGTCAAAGGAGAAATCTATCAATATGAACTCTCAATTCTGAGCATCTATGCTCCAAATGCAAGGGCACCCACATTCATAAAACAAACTTTACTAAAGCTCAAAGCACACATTGCACCTCACACAATAATAGGAGACTTCAACACCCCACTCTTATCAATGGACAGATCATGGCAACATAAACTAAACAGAGACACATTGAAACTAACAGAAGTTATGGACCGAATGGATTTAACAGATAGCTCTAGAACATTTCATCCTAACACATTTTTCAAATATGTATTCTGGACCTTGAAAAGGCTTATGTCTATCTCATCATGTAAAACATTCTCAGTTCATTCCCATGTGTCTCCAAAGTCTTTTTAACAGTTCCAAATGTTGAAGTCCACAGAAAATCAAGGTAACTCTCTACCATGGGTCACCTATCGGCCCCAAATAAGGTGTGTGTTTCCAGCGTACAATGGTACAGAGGAAGCATCACCATTTTAAAAGGGAGAAACAGAAAGAAAGAAATGATATGATTAAAGCAAGAGAGGCACACAAAACTTCAAACATTAAATCCTGTAGCTTCATGCTTGGCATCCAGAGCATGTGAGCTTAACAGAGCTAGGAGAGACCCAACACAATGAACTTATCACTCATCGCCCACATAGTATCTTCCCTGGGATGATTCCATCTGCTGCCTGAAGGTTTTCCTCAGTTGGCAATCTATATCCCTGGCATCTCCAACATATTGCAGCTTTGGCTTCACCCTTACAGCTTCATATACCACTCTTTTAGGAGCTCCTTACAGGGAATCAGACCATGTGACACATTCCCTAGTCTTCTAGACTTTCTTTAAAAGTGTTGATGAAAGCAAGCCTGCTTGACCCTGTAGCTCTTGCATCTTGAATGCCTTTAAAAACAGAATAATACTGATAAAATGAAGATTTGACACTAACTTTGTCAACTTTGGACTATGGCTATAGCAGCTTCGGGGAAATATTTCCCTAGTTGAGGGCAGAATGCTACTGTGGCTCTCTCTTTTTTAGGGAAAGACTTTCAAATGAATTTATGCTTTTATACTTTGGAACTTACAATAGGTAGAGTATATAGCCAATTTCCTATGGCTTGAATGTAAGGTGCTTAACTTCTTCTAAGGTGCTAATCTCAATAACAATTATATATTCCTTTTTATTCATTTTCATGTTGTTCCCTTCCCTGGCCAATTTCAAATCTTTCTATTTTGGTTTTTGCTTCTGGTTCTTACTTTGCATTGGACCAAATGAAATTAGTAGCAAGTATATGCTGTCTTGAGCTAGCCTCTGTCAGTTTTGTTAATTTCACATCTTTGAACTCAGCATCTCACAAAATTTCAGAGTATGCATATAAGGTAGACAAATTCTTTTTCTGGGTGGAACATGAATAAATTGAGCTTAACTCCCAGTCAGATGCTTGCCTCCCTTGGAACTCTCATAAACACATCCTTACTGTCAGTGTTCAGAATTGCGGTCTTCTGGGCATTCCCTTAGAATCACCCAGCGAGTTCTGTATAGCACAGTCTGGTGCTTCCTCAGTCTAATGATGAAATCCTGTCAAATTCCTCCCACAAACCAGTTCCAAAGGCTTAAGAATCCCATAGCCAGAGTTAATTATATCAATGCCCCCACTTTCAAGTCAGGTTTCTCACGTTATTTATGATTTTGTGTCTGTTACTAAATCCACCATGTTGACAATGTAAGGGTGGAACTGATTTATTTGGGCTCGTGGTTTCAGAAGGCTTAGTTCAACATGGCAAAGGAGCTTACAGCATGATGATGAGGAAACTTTTTGATTCACCGCTAAAGAGAAAACAGAGGAAGGGGAATTATTTTTCTGGGCTACCAATCAATGGAATGGTGCTATCTACATTAAGAATCACTCTTAGCTTCTCCTTAATCCTTTCTGGAGAGGCCTTTACAGATGTATCAACAAGTCTGACCCCCCATCATTTAAGCGATTTCAAATCCAATCAGGTTGAAAATGAGAAGATTAACTATTCTAAAAATGTTATAGATTGTTAGAAAGAAATGACTTTTGGCCTGAAGACATGACATGGTTCAGTGGTTAGAGAGCTCTTGTTGCTTCTGAAAGGACCTCATTTCAGTTCATAGCTCCTATATCAGGTGGATTACAACTACCTATAACTCTAGTTTCCAGGGTTCTGAAACTCTCTCCTGGCCTCTATGAGTCCCTCCATGTGTGTGATGCACAAACATACACAAGTAAGTTTTAAAAAAAGAAATGTATTAATCTTTGCAGATGAGCAATAATCATTAAAATCAATTAAAAATGATATGACAAAAAGAAATGACTTTAATATTCTTATGACTTTTCCATAGGCTTAATTTTATAACCTTTATGTTTTTTAATATAGAAACTTTAAAAGTCATTATGATCACTGGCTTTCTTTTTTGTTACTATCAAAATAAATTTTCTTGAAATAATTTAAGCCTTTTTGTATAATTCATATATAAGTGTGATGCCTATAGTAAGAGCCAGAGAACCCTGCAGATTATTAACCTTATCTCAGAAAAGATGGCACCATCTTTAATTTAGCAGTAATTAAAAATTTTTGATCTTAGAATTTTCATAAAATTTCAAGAATTAGCATTTTACTCTAACAAATCCTCAGTTCAAATTTCTAATTATTTGTAACATTTTCTATGGCAATTTCTCCCTCTGTCACAACTTACACACACACACACACACACATACACACACACACACACACACACACACACATTCACACATATGAGTCTTCCATTTCTTCTTACTATATTTTTTTAAAATGAACCTGGTGCCTGTGCCCATTGACACTGCTCATCTGAACCCTTCTTTCCTCTATGGTGCATACCTAGTGGTTCTAGATCTATTTTGTGCTTCCATCAGTTTAGCTTTGAAAACACTCATTTCTAAAAAGTTTTAGCTCCTTTCAATGGACAATAATACTCAGAAGTCATGGGCTTGGACATGGTGTGCTCATTGTCATTGGAGTGTCATAGGTTCTAGGTTATAGCAACATATCTAGTGGGAAATGCATGTTTGTTCTGTTTTTTCCAGTTTCATATTTGTGCTCCTTTCTCTATCAGTAGAAATCTCATCCCATGTTGTGTTGATAGATCTTCATCTATTTGACACAAGCCTGACTATATCTGGGAAGTGGGAATCTTAACTGAGAAAATATCTCCATAAATTTGCCTATTAGCAAATCTGTGGAACATTTTCTTGATTAATGATTTGTGTTGGATGGCCCAGCTTACTGTGGGTGGTGCTATCACTGGGCAAGTGGCCTGGGCTGTATCAGAAAACAGGCTGAGCAAGTCATGAGGAGCAAGCCAGTATGTGGAGTGCCCACAAAGGCCAGAAGAGGAAATCAGAACCTAAGGAACTGGAGTAACCATAGTGAGCTACGATGCAGGTACAGGGAACTGAGTCAGGATCCTCTAAAAGCAATAAGAGCTCTTAACTGCCGAGTCTCTCCTGCCTCCAAATTCCTTTTATAAAAGATGTTATTAACAAATCTGATAAAATTGGTATTAGAACTCTCACAGTATTAGACATTTTTGCTTATACTGAGGTCGCACAAGAATATGCCTTTCCAACCTGCAGAAACATACAGCAAGGTATTTAGGAGTAAATGGGTTAAGACTTGCATCTTATTCTAGAAGGATTCAATAGCCTTGCTGACACCTACTTACAAGCAGGAGACTGAATCCCTCCTTTACACCCAGCAGCTCATGGCACTGGGGGAGTTAATGCACCGTTTGCTTCTCCATTTCCTCATTTGTGAGGTAGGTGTTAACAGTTTCTTACTCCATAGCTCTCATAATAATTACTGAAAATGTGGATATAATAACAGAGACACTGAGGGTTGACATGTTGGTAGGAGCACTTTCCTGGAGTATTGGTAGATAAACGCTATCCTCAGTCTTTTAAGTTATTTTCATAAGAAGTTTACAGTTTTGGGAACCATGTTTACAGTAGTGGGTCATATCTTTACAGTTACAAAATATCCAGCCTCATAATTGGTTGAGTTACGGATACACACCTATTCTAAAGATGGAGGGGAATGAGGTGGTGAAGAGATGCAAAAGATATAAGGGTAAGGGTTTCTATTGGTACAGGAAAGGGTGGCTTCATCATAAAGGAGCCATGAGCTCAGCACACAAAATAACAACTGGCAATCATGATTTTTCAATCAATTCTCTTCCTCCTGTTTCTCATCTTCCACTTTTCCTTCCTCCTCTTTTTTTTTTTTTCTCTAAGCAATGTGTAATGGAGATTTGGAAGGTAGAACTACTCCCACAGACACACAAGAAAAATCCATCAAAGAGGAAGAGGGTAATGTTCTTAAGGACAGTTGCATGTATAGTAAGTAGAGTGATATTCAAATCTTGCTCAAAGTAACACCACGATGCTGTCAATGGCTGTGCTCGTCTTAAGCCGATGACCTTTATTTACAGCTTTATCCTTTGTTTCCCTTTGTGTGTGAAGGAAAATGTCAGTTTATTGCTTGCTAAGTGGCTTTTTTGTGCTTAGAGCAGAATCCCTTATTCTAGAGTTCATGGTTTCATCAAGTACATTAAAATAAACAGTAAATATTCTACATGGTCATGCCATCTTTTTGATGGGAAAATTAATGTCTTTGAGCATTAAATGTATTTGAAAACAGAATGCATCCATTTTCAGTGTTATCCAGCAGCTTTATCGGCATGGCACCATGGCTATAGATTCTATAGGATTATACAGGCAAATTTAAGAATGCAAACTTCCTCCCCTTTCACCTATGTGACCATCATTCTGCCTGGAACAGCCCCTATGACTCCACCCACTTTTCTAATATTAAAATGAACCTCTTATACAACTTTCCTGAAATTTCTTTATCAGAAGAAGGCATTTATTGTAATAGATGTTCATTGTTACTAAGGGTGACAATGATAAATGCTCTCTAAGTGTCGACTTTGACGAGAACACAGTCTAAATTAGACTAATTATTTCCCTCTCTCCATCACAGTTAGCTTTGGCTCTGGTCGTCCAGGAAATGTCTGTGCCTCGTGAGAAAGTCTATTTCTTTCTTTCAGAAGGAAGACGAGTTTTAGCTTCTCAAGATATAAGCGCCTTAATTCACTTTTAGTTGGTTTTGATAAGGCAATCTATACCCTTTCCAAATCATCTGTACACTCGTTCATTTAGTCTTGTGCACATTTAGCTGCATGTCATTGAGCTTTCACAAAATGCCATGTGTTAACATTTGAATTGAAAGCCAGAAGACTTGCCATTTTATGATAACTTAGATAAGTGGGGACAATTTTAGCTCTATCTCCTGCCCTCAGTAAACACTCAGAAATGACTGGACACACCAGATTGTCCCCAACAAAGAGGCATATATATAATATTTAGTGCATGGAAGCTAAGGAGGTTGCTGAACATTCAGCAGTACACAGGAAGCTTCCCTCATAGCCGGCTCAGCTTACCAGCAGTAAGGAATCACCTAGCCTAAAATGTCAATGATGCAGAGGTTGAGAAATCCCAATACAGATTCTGATAATTCTGAGTTGGACAGAGTCCCACATTTTAATCTCAGAAATCACCTATAACTCTCTGCAAACTGATAATGTGGAGTCAGAAATCCTCCTCACCTGCAAGCCCTGGAGCTTAGATTACTTTAGTTTCTCCTCACAACACCTCTGAGAGACAGAGGACATTCCTGTTTTACTGATGAGGCAACTCTGCCTGAAGAGGTTAAGTAACTGTCAGAGAGTGTGCGCACTTTCCTCTTTCATGAAGTATAGCAAAGAGGTTATTGAGTTTTTACGGAGAGGCTTTACTCTGTGCAGCTAGGTGTCAGCGCTAGCACTTTCTGGAGGAAATTCAAGTCCTCCCTCTATAGAGCTGTCAAGTCATGACTCGTCCTTAAAGGTGGGCCAAAAGTTCCTCTATAGTTTTTCAATTATGTGAGAACAACAGTTAAGGAGTTATCGACCTCCAGAGTGCGTGCTGGCACATAGAAGACAGTATTAGCCAAGAAACAAGACAACTGTGGTCACTGGTAATTTTTCCCACTTCCAGGAAGCTTTATACAAATCTGGCTGCTTTAGAAGTTCCTCTGGGGAACTTTGTCCTTATCAGTCTCCTAGCTTCCCTCCTGTCCTGCTTTCCCAGACACTGAGATAACTCACTTGCCCTCTGAATCTACATTTACTTCCTCTATTGCTTTGTACACTTCCCCCCATAATCTTACTGGTGCTTAGTTTGGAGTCACTCATAAGAACTGTTTTTGTGGAAAAACAGTAAACGGTATCAAACGATAAACACACCATCACAAAATGGCCACTCTGCTCATTGAAGTCTCTCACTTTATTTCAAAATAATTTATACAAATTATTTTGTATACAAATAATTAATATACAATAGTGTATACAAAGTGAACGTGTACATGAAGCTATTAAACACTGGAACATAAAAGATACTCAGTGGTGTTACAAGTTTGTGTCCGTTCATTTCCTGATAAAACATCATAACCAAAGTAATTTTGCGAAAGGAAGAGTATGTTTGGGCTTAGCCTTCCACAAGGACAGGAATCTATGATGTTGGAGAAGCGTGGTAGGAAGTGGCAGGCATGGTGGCCAGAAAATAGCTCACATCTCCACTCTAAGAATGAAGCAG
Organism: Mastomys coucha; assembly: GCF_008632895.1. Taxonomy (NCBI): domain Eukaryota; kingdom Metazoa; phylum Chordata; class Mammalia; order Rodentia; family Muridae; genus Mastomys; species Mastomys coucha. Next base: position 111,956,794 of record NW_022196912.1, on the reverse strand, counting down.
AGAAACAGAGAGAGCAAACTAAAGTAGGGTAAAGCTATATATTCTGAAAGCCTGCCCTCAATGACATACTTCCTCTAGCAAGGCCACATCTCCCAAATCTCCAACTAAAGTCCAAAAATTCAATGCTCAGCCTATGGCGAATGTTTCTCACTTTAACCACCACAGAATGATATCAGGAAACCATGTAGTATAGTGCTTGGCACACAGAAGCATGTCCTCAATATGTATGGAAGATAGTCAGAATTCTTCCCAATGCATAGAAGAGTACCATAGAGGCATTTGGTATTCATCTAGCTTCCCTATATGATTGAAGGAACCTTTAGAGGTACCCAAAATATGTGCCAAGATGTTGACATACATATTTGTAGCTCTTAAAGAAGTGGTTGGGTGAGTAAACATTTTTATAAATGCATTGTCTACTCCCAGAGATGGCTCTGGGAATATTTGACAAGAAAATACATTTTTTTCAAATCAAGTGCGTGACTAGGCTGGCACCACGAGAAGGAGCAGGACTGGAGCATACAGCTCAGCTGTGGGTATAAATGTCATTTGATTTTGCTGGAAACCTGACAGCTGCTCTTTACCAGGCTCAGCGTTCATCAGGAAGGATTCTGGCAGACAAAGCTGTGCAGTGCATCTTACGAGAGAAAAGCCTTGTAATAAGAAATGTTCTGTCTACACCTTGTGTTTGAGGATGCCCAGTAAACAACTCAGAAGTGTTAAAACCCACTGTAAAGGCAACAATGGTTAAGCAGGGACTACATATGGTTTGAAGTGTACCACCATTTCGGACTGTTTGATTGCAGAACTTGTCAGGGATGCAGAAAGTTGAAAATGAGATTCTGGGTCTACCTGTGGTAGCTCGTTCCATGTTGAATAATAACAGGCCTTACCATTTCAAGAATGTCAATGACCATAATTGTTCCTTGGCTCCAAAGGTCTCTGTGTCCTATGAGAAGGAGATGTCGAACAACAGCTTAGTCTAAGTTACCAAATGGATGCTAAAATCAAATGATGTACTCAATTAAAATTCTAGTCTACAATATTGGTCTTGAAGCCTTTCATATTTATAATCTTGTATCAGTCTGATATGCCCAGTGTACACTCAAACAAGATTTTCTTTCCCATACTTAGCTTTCCTTTAGTATTGAACATTCCTTTTGAGGGAGTTAGAACAATCTCCCTTGCCAGAAGACTATGTTCCTTTCTCTGTCATCTGGTACCTTCTGCATTTGTTTCTCTTCTGATTCATAGTGAACTTGTGGTGCATGACCTGTAAGGAGTTCCTTGGCTATTAGTTGATTAAATGAATAGATTTATTGGTGTTGTTTCTTACTGTTTTGAACAAAATACCTGACCAAGCAATTTAAAGGAGGAAACAATTTGCTCACAGTTTTAGGCCATCATGGTAGGAAAGATGGAAGAGAGTGCATTGTGGCAAGAGTGTGTGACAGAGGCTTCCCATCTTTTAAAGATTAGCTACTAGAGAATGTGTAACAGGAGGAAGCCAAGGGAAAGCATTCTACAAGGACCCACCACAAGTGCCTCACTTCATTCAGCTCAACTCTACCTAAAGCTTACATAGACCACCAAGATTCAAACACACGATGCTTTGAGGGATATTTCACATTCAGACCACACTGGAATGGAGTACGATTACCAATTCTACCTTAACAGTATACTTTATGCCAAGCTTCCTCTGTATGCCATCATGGCTTGGTGGACTGACTGATGACATCATCGTAAAGCTGTTTTATGATTGCAGCAATCTTTTAAACTGTCTTCATTCTCACTGTTACTGTCTTCATCCATCTGCTCGTCTCTACATTTTTATTAACTATCTACTTAAAATGCATCCATGTCTCTCCTGTGTTCAAAGACTCCACTATGTACTCATTGCCTGTGCAGAAGCATAAGGAAGGCAGAGGCAGGCGGATTTCTGAGTTCAAGGCCAGCCTGGTCTACAGAGTGAGTTCCAGGACAGCCAGGGTTACACAGAGAAACCCTGTCTCAAAAAAAAAAAATAGAAAAAAGAAAAAAAAAGATGCTCATAATTCTGGTTGAGTTTATGAGATAATACTGCCTGGGTTTTCTTTTCTTGTTTAGCAGTCTCTGTATCTCAGTATGTTAGGCTTCTGCCCAACCTGTGACTCCACTTTGGCTATTTTACATGTCTCAACGTCTGTAAACACTATCTTCATCTAAATATTTCTTTTCCTTGTCTCCATCCACCAAGTGTCTACTCATCCTCCAAGATCGATTGGAATATTACATCAGTTAGTAGGCATACTTTGATTTTCTACCAACTTCTGTTAACATTGCCATTCAATAATTTCCTATGGTTGGGTATTTTTTTAATACTATGTTAGATCTTTTACATGATTTATTTGCCTCTGAACATTGTGGCATTGAAGACCATGCTTCTACCATGTAAGCCCTAGGGCAGTATATTCAAATCATATGCAAATCATGTCCCAAATTAGATTTGCAAAACAAGGAGCTATGCAAACAGGTGGAATGGTGAGACTGGAGCCTTTCTTCTTTTTCCACTGTTTCTTTGGTGACTGCTTTCAGCATGAAGCATAAAACACTATATATGTTGCTATATAATTTTCAGTCTTTTTAGTCTATAACTCTCGAGTGCAAGAAATGTCACATTCTTTTATTTCTCTAAATCAATTTTATTCTTCTCTTGGTCCCTTATCACCTGGATGGTGATAAATTCAACTTCAGTTCTTATTGGGATTCCCTATCCTTCTCTGTAGACTTTAAACTAATCTCAGGTTTATAAGGTGTTGAGAGCAGGAGGAAGCCTGCATCCTTTGTGTGGGCTGCTCTTCGTCTGCGCCAATGCTCTTTGTTTCTGACTACTGTTGAACATGTATGGTACTCAGTCCTCTACTTTGTGGGCATCCCTGTTGACCATGAAGTTGTATGAGAAACTGGATACTTTCCCCATTTGGATTCAGCCTTTGTAAGCCTTCCACCTTGGCTAAGGTAAGGTCATGGCGAACCTCATCCTTATTTTTACTGTAGCATTCTGCAGCACTCCTGCTGGACCAAGGCTTCCTCCTTTCTTGTCCCAGCTTTGTTTCCCCCATGCTCATCTAACTCATCCAGAATCACTCAGCACAATCTCCTTTTCCTCTGGGTGTTAGAAACTCACCACTAGATTCTATTTTTCCAGAATATGGTATCAGAAAATGGTCAGTATCTGTTATGATTTTACTTCACAATGGGCCTATTTATACAGGTGTGCCTGTGGCTATGGTCAGAGCAGGTAGCAGCTAGTAAAGCTGGGGCGGAAAACCAGAGAAGGAATTGTTCCTGAGGCATCTCCCTGGATCCTTCTGCTTCTCCATGTCTTTGCCTCCTTTCCAGTTTCCCATTCTCTTGTGATTCTCTTCCTCATTTTGCAAGTATACCGAAGTGAGTTTTCTTAGTCTCTTGTGACAAACCAAGCCTGAATTCTATTTCCTCTTCTCCAAAGGGCTTATTGAAAAGAATAAATCATTTCTGGTCTGCATGTTACCTTTGAGTTTTCTTTTGAAATCCCTCGTGTAATTTTGCAGGCTTCACCTGCGCAAAGGAGCCTCGGGCATTTCTTATTTGGCAGCCCACTCGCGGTTTCTTCTGTATTGGGATACAGCAAATAATTTAATTTTATCTCTTTCTATACATTGCTTTTAAGCTTCCTGCCAAAGGTGCATGTTGCTTTCTTTAAGGTGGATTTTGTAGGGCTTAGCAGATCTGTTCATTTTTCTTTTCATTGACCTTGGAGAGTAAGAGGTACAGACATATTTTTTAAGGCTTGGTACTTAGATAATGAGGCTGTGACTACATCTAGGAGGACCTGCTCTTCTAATTTTATCTTCTGTGAAGATGATGGATGGTACTAGTGGGGGGGTTGCTCTAGATAAGTGGAATTACTTTTCTTATTCATCAAGCTTCCATATTTGGAGGGTGATATCTACTTTATAGTATTTCTGCCAGTTTAAGCATTTAATATATAAACTTTTTCCTTAGAGCTACAAAGAAAAATATCCTTTAACAATAGAGGTTGTAATCCTCCTGGATTGAGGGCTGATTCTTCAGACCCTGCCTGCCTCTCTTAACCACACCTCTTTGCCCACCTCCTGCTATTTGCCTAGCCTCGCTCCTGGTTCCAGGTACATTGGAAGTCCCATCTCCAGAGACTGAATAAGAAGCTGCTGATTGGGCCTATATGCTGATGAACTTGGGGGAGGGGTTTTGCCTCACCTATTCTACCTGTTGGCTTTAACAAAGGGATTGATTAAATGCAAGATGGCTGGGTGATCATACCTCTTGAGTGCTGTCTAATTTTTTAAGATCCTCCCACGTGGATTAAGGTAACTTAAACATGGCTAGCCATTTTCCCCCTGACTCCATATTCCAGAAAACCCATTTTTCTTTGTTGCTGCTGGATGGTAACAGTAACAAGAAGTCTTGTTAGGCATGCCATATGCTTGGGATCCTAGCACTTGGGATGTGAAGAGAAGAAGAACAGGAGATCAATGTTACCCTCAGTTACATAGTAAATATGATGCTAATCTGAGCTATCTGAAATTCTCCATCAAAATGAAAACAAACACAAACAAAAAATAAACAAAAGGAAGAAACATCTTGGAGAGTTCAGATGAAGTCTCTTGACTCCAGGAGGTAATGAACCAGCCTGCTTCCATGCTAGGCTTAGAAACCATCTTATAGTAAAAACACACTAGGTTTGATCATTCCTGTTTATGGTCAAACCTCTTTGTCTTAAGGATTAGACATCTGTAACATTAACTACAGGTGATTCTGTTCTGCCTATTACAAGAGCCAGTGATCATATTTTTGTTTCAAAACGTTGTTTATAACCACCTTGCAAGCCTATCTTTGTCTTAAGAAGTTGTTTATGACTACCTTTCTCTCCATCCTGCCAAGCTGTCTTTATTTCAGTTATTAGGATTAACTTGGTATGCTTATGTTCTGCTCCTGTAACCCCACCTATTTTGCTTAACAACTCCCCCATTTGGAATCCCCCCACTCCTGAGCTATAAAAACCTTGTCTTACTCATCTTCTTCCAAGACTGACCTCTTGAATCCTGCCTTGGAGAGAGGTAGCTTGCTTTAACTAATTGCTTGTGTTAATTAATTTGGCCATGGTAATTTGGGTCAGTGGTCTTTCTCCTCCTACCTTTGGGATTAACAGGTGCTTGCCTCTCATACACCCAGTTCTATTTCCAAATGGGAATCCAGGCTGAAATTATAGTCAAACATGGAATCCTTATTAAGGACGATGGATTCAAGGTTGCCAAGGTTAGTTGCTTTGGTACTGGGAGGATGCTGACTACACCAATAATGACATCTCAGCTAATGAAGCTGTCAATGAGAGGCCAGACCCTCTGCATGCAGGCTGAATCATCAGAAAAATGGGGGACAGGGACAATGATTTCTCTGTGTCATTCATAGTTTTGTTGCTGTTGTTTTCCTGGTATCAGCACCCATGAGCATCTCTCTGTGTACTAGGTCAGAAAATACCTCATTAGAATGCTGGGCTATTTCTGAAAGGAAATTACATTTGATAAATGTGAATGCAGTTCTAGACACGGTGATAGACACTTCACATACAATAATTCTTTGTCATGAATTAATATTGCTAAGTGCCTAGAATAGGGATGAACATATCATAAGCACTCAGAAAAATAGATTTATTATTGTTACATTTGATACTTTTATGAGTGTGTTGAAAACTCAGATTTATCATCTCTCTTCTGCTGATAAAGGTTAAAACCTTGCTACACTCAAAACAAAGCTGGAAACAAGTCAGAAGGAAACCTGAGCCACTCACATGATTCCAAACGAACAAAGTTTGCATCAGTTGAGCAATAAATCATGTCATGTAATATTCTATTTAGTTCAGGATTTAAACTTGATACCTGTGACCTTATGCTGATGTGGATAAATGGTTGCACAAGAAAATAAATGTGAGGGAGAAGGCAGCTCTTCTGTACAGTAGAATTCTGAGCTTACCGGCAGTCTTTCCCATGAGGAACGCGGTTCTATTACTCAGTTTTACCATTGCTACAGTGATGTACACAAGGTAAGCAAGCTAATTCAGAGGAAGAGTTTCCACGGCTCTTAATTTTGAAGGTTCATGTCTAAGGCTGGGTGGGCCTTGTTTTGGATACTTAGGGAGGGTCATAAATGGTCATAGTAGGTGTTCGTGCTCAAGGGAACTGCCACATCTTAAGGCAGAAAGTAAATAGAGAAGAGTGGAGGCAGTCTCATATCTCTTATTGAAGGTGAATTCCCAATAATGCGAAGACAGGAGTCCACAGCACCTCCCAGCAGTACCTATGTGCCTATAAAAAGATAAAGAGGTATGTATAATAATATGTATAATAATGTTCTATGGGGGTGTGGTGAGGTATGGGGGAAGGGAGTGCCTCAGCAGGCCCATGCCAAGGCATCCCTTAACCCCTGAGGGACCAACCACATGAAGGTACAGTATAGAATAGAGTTTATTCAGGGCATAGGGAGTGGAGTTAAGAGGGTAGTAGAGGCAGAGGAAGGCAGAGAGAGGGAGAGAGTAGAAAGGTAGAGGCTGGCTATGACCACAAGCATGTGGAGAGAGGGGGAAGGGAAAGAGGGAAAGGAAGGGAGAAAGGAAAGAAGAAGGAAAGAGCCCAAGAAGGCAAGAGAGAAGCAAGTGGGAAGCAAGAGTAAGAGAGACAGAGGAGGGGACAAGCAGCCGCTTTTGTAGTGGGCCAGGCCTACATGGCTGTTGCCAGGGAACTGTGGAGTTTAGATAGAATACTAACAGTACCACTCTGGGAATTAACTTCCTGTGGACTTTTGGGGAACACTACTAATTTTTAAGACATGTTTTTCCTTTCCTTCACCTTGTTACGTGAACTCTATTTAAGGATGCTTCCAAAGGGTAGGGTATGGAGGATGGAGAAGTATTATATAACACAAAAGTCTGGCAAACACTGTGTTTGGGCCAGGCAATCAAAGCTTTAGCACCATCTTTAAAAGGTTAGGTTGTCAGTGTGTGGGGGAGATGATGTGAGGACAATGCCAATTAACTTCCATTCAACTCTGGCCTCAACCCCATGATTCTGGCATAATCATGAGAAAAACAGCAAAACAAACTCAAATTAAGAGGCATTCTGCAAAAATGCCTGTGCTCTTCAAAACTGTTAATGTCATCTACATCAAGGAAAGTGGGGAGGAGTTAAAAAGTGTGACACAGAAGAATTTCAGAGTAATGGAATGGGACCTTGTACCATACCTATATGGTAGGTATATCTCATCATACATTGTCTGAACTCATAAAAGTTAAATCAATACAAACCCTAATATAAACTATGGGCTTTAAGTGGCAAGGATATGTTATTGCAGGTTCATCATTTGCAACAGTATTACTGCTCTGGCTGGAGTATTTTCTACTGGAGAGGCTGTGCACACATTAGCATGAGGATGGAGCAGAATGCTCCGTGCCTTCATCTCTATTTTGCTGTAACTCCAAGTTGCTCTAAAAATAAAGCCTAAGAATACAATTAAAAGCTGAGCATCCAGGAACCTAGGAAAAACATCTCTTGTAAGAAAGTGGGCATAGACTAGTAGAACCTAAGAAAATGAGGGTTTTTTCTTTGTTTGTTTTGTTTTTTGTTTTGTTTTTGAAATATAATGCGGTGGAAGGTACCTGGCAGGCCCATGAGTAATTATGCCATGCAGCAGATCTGGGATAAAAAGGGTTTAGTGGGGGAAGGGAAGGGAGTGAGGACCTGAAGGAGGGATAGAGGCAGGTATGTAGACAGGCAGACAGACCAGACAGAGGGCAGAGAAAGGGGAGGATGGAGAAGGACAGAAAGGGGACACACAGGATGGAGAAAGAGAGACACACACACACATAGATCAAAATGAGAGCTAGAGTAGCAGCAACCCCTTTTATGTGCAGCCCACACCTGGTGCAGACCTGTGGTGGCAGCTGGTGATGACATAAGCAGTTTCTAAGTCCTGGGCAGGCCAACAGAATTGCCTATACATGAATAAAGGTCTGATCTGGTAGGGTGGGGGTGAGGGGTGGGGACATCCTTGTGGAGACATGGGGGCAGGGAGAAGATATGGGATGTGGAACAGTTTGGGATGGTAGTGGACCAGAAGGAGAATAAAATCTGGAGTTTAAAATAAATAAATAAGAAGAAAAAAATCAAAAGTAAGTAAGTAAATAAATAAATAAATACATAAATACATAGGTACATACATAAGTCCTGTGACAGAGAAAGGCTATGGGGTGGGAAGGAGAGGCGGTACCTTTTGAATTAGTTGTGGGATTCAACAGTCATTACTGGGATGTTTCCTTAGCAGTGACAAATGTCTTTTGGTAGTAGAAGGAACTAACTACTGGAGGAAAATGTGTGTAGATCACAGGTAAGCTCTGGGGACAATACCTTTTCTTAAATATAAAATTCTTCTAAAAACAAACCTCTAGACTACCAGTATTCACATCTCACTGTTTGTTTCTGTAGCCTAATTTCTTGATGTCATTTAGACAGTTGCATGTAGAAATTTAGTTTTGAAAATGTGTTGAGGGTGCAGCAAGATGGCTGAGCAGGTGAAAGTGGTTGTTACAAAGGCCCGGAACCTGAGTGGCAGAAGAGAACAAACTCATCCAAGTTCAACTTGGATCTTGACATGTATGCTGTGGTATACATGGCAGACACATATACACACACTTACACACACACACATACTAAATAAATACACATAATAAACTATACAAATATACAAATATCTAAATGCTATATATTTAGATATTAAGTTACATTTTCAAAAAGACAAAAGCATGTCTTCATATAAACAAAGTAAATGTATCACATATTTTATTCAATTCATTTAATTAATGAGGCAAACAATGTATATCTAGGAATATTTTAAAATCTTAAGAAAATAAGACTAGTGGGCTAGAGACAACATTAATTCATATTTCACAGGCTTGTAAATAGCACCTCTGGGTTTCCCATTTAAACAGAAATTATTTGCATCTCTATCTGAAAAGAACTCCTGAAGCGTCTTTGATCCTCTTACATGTAAAATAAAACAATTACTACGAAGTGAGGCTAGTACTTCATAGAACAAAGCTTGTTTATCTTAAGGTTTGACTGTTTTTGTTCTGAGTCTTTCTCGTACCTTCGCTGGTTATAAATAATCATCAGCGATTATTTGAAATCACACCAACAGGCAAATGCCCTTGATAGTCTGATAATTCACAAAGGCAGAGTGGAAGACAGGGTCTTGGTCATATAGGCCCTTTGGGTTTTAGTTTCAAATCCAGAGGCATACAGCCTTGAGATCTACTAATATCTGAAAGTTAGCTCTAATAAGACATCATCACAATGAATCTATATAGGACTTAAAAAAAGATTTGCTTTTATTTCTGTGTGTGTGGCTCTGGGTGCATAGGGTACCAGAGAGTGAGTCAGATCCCTTGGAGCTGGAATTATAAGTGGTAGGGAACTGTCTGAGTGAGTGATGGGAACCAAACTCAGATTCCTCAGTAGAGCAGCAAGTGTTCTTTACTACAGAGCCACCTCTCCAGTCTTTTACTTTGGACTTTAAAAGGCCTTCAACATTTGGCTTACTATGTAGAGGCTAAAAACCTCAAGCTGAGATATAACATCTTATTTGAACTGTAGTTACAAAGGTAACTGAATTTTTCCTCTTTAAAAAAAAAAAATGCATGTAGGTACAGGGTGTGTTAGCATTCTAGGCTCTTCCCCATAGTTATCTGGCAACAGCCAGGTAGGCCTGGATTACTTTAAAAGGGGCTGTTTGCCCCTCCTTGCTCTCTCTTACTCTCTTGCTCTCATCTCTCCTAGACCCTCCTCCCTCTCTCCCCTTCCTCTACCCCCTCTCTCTCCACCGTTTTCTGGCAGGCCTCTCTCCCTCCCTCTCTGTCTCTACTCCTGTCCCATCTCCCCTCCCCATTCCCTAAATAAGATTTATTCCACTCTACATCGGTTGTATGACTGGTATCTCAGGAGCAAGGGATGCCTTAGCATCGCCCCTCAGAGACATCCCCATTCCACCTCACCATACCTGGTGCCTCTACTAAAACATATTCTGGCCTCTTCTCTGTTTTTTATAAAACACAACATTGTGTGTGGTGAGTGTGTGTGTTTGTGTGTGTGTCTGTGTGTGTGTGTTTGCGTGTGTTTGGGTGTATGGATTGGAATGGCACCTACCAGGATGCCAACATGGAGGTCAGAGCTAGGTATTATTTCTTGCTTTCCACTTTGTTTGAGGCGGAATGACTGTCTTGCTCACTGCTGCATACAGTAAGCTAACTGATCCATGAGCTTCTGGGGAGTCACTTCTCTCTGGGAGTACACATGTGGGGCACTATTTTCAGATTCACATCATCGGCTCTGAGTGTCTGAACTCAAGCTCTCACAGTTGCGTAGCAAATGAGTTCCCCTGTCTTAGGTCTTCCACCAGCCTCTGGGATTCACAGCAAGTCCTGATCCATTATCCTTGGATGGCATCAACCAATCCTACAAAATCTCTCCTTCCTCCTTAATATGGACTTTACGTAGACCTAATATTTAGAGAGCAGCCTTCCAACTCTGGCATTTCCTATAAGGCCTTGTACAAAGACTATCCCACCCTTATTTTATCCTGGTCCTGGTCCTCCAGAGAATGGATTTAGGCTGAACTTAAGCAAAAGTTAAGAAACTTAGCTGAAGTCTTGAGAGCTCCAGTTTTCAATGGGCCAGAGTGAGTCAGCTACCATTTAAAAAATGCTTCATTTGAGTTCACAAAAGTAGGGTCTGTTAAATTGAAGGTCAGAGACGATTCATAACAGAAAAAAGAGCTTCTTCATAGAAATTAAACCTGGGGAGACTAAGTCCCACGGAGACCCCTACTGCTACTTTATTATCATTTCGATCTTCCAAAAGCCCTTTCACAGTTCAGTGGCAGCTTCCTGCCTCCCAGCTCCAGGGGTCCCATTCATAACTGAGCCACCTACGGCTGTGTGGTGAGTGACTACAGCTAATCAGACTTAGAGAGCGAAAGAGGAGTGCTCTGACTCCTTCCTGGCAAAGCTAGGAGCGGGGGTGGGTGAAGAAGATACAAAGAAAAATCTGGAAACTCTAGGAAGTACACTGTAGGACACGGGTCAGGAAACACAACGTGTTTCATGTTTCTGTCCGTGTGATAAAGAAATCGACAATAGGAACAAATAGTTTTCCTTTAATGGCCTCATGTTCTGTTGCTTGTAAAGCTAGTGTAAAATCTTATGGAAAATGAGCTTCTTTCACCTCGCCTTGGTCCACTCAGTGCCAGACAAAAAGCTCCAGAAGTCTGAGGTGTAGTCTGTGTTTGTGGACGATCACAATCTTGTTTTCAACATTTGCCTGCGTTTAAAGCATTTCTCTTTCTCCATGGTGCTTGTGAAAGTAATGAAGCCGCCTGGGAGGCTGAGCTTGGGAGAAAAGCAATCTAGAAAGAAGAGGTCAGTGCTCACCTGCCGCGACAACAGAACACAAAGGGAATGAGCCAAACAATACTGAACGTTGAGAGGAAGCCTCAGCACCTGATGGGACAAAGTTATTTCTAGCCCATTCCTTTACTTCTATCGAATTTCCAGGAATTAAAACTCAAAGCAGATTTATTTCCTGGAGTTATTTAATTACCTGTCAGACACTATAGCACATTTAAATATTATCTCAATTGAAAAGTGCATGTGGAGAAAAGCAAGGACTTGCTAATGGAAAATCAATTGACCGGTGGTGTTTACCAGAATGGAGGCCAGTTGATGACACGTGACAGAGTGGCCACCCTCTACAGCACATCTGAGGATGGCCTTTTGCAAACATTATGGCTTCACGTGCAAAAATTCACTCAGGTGTGTTTGGGTTTGCTATCTCCCTTGTTCCATCTTCTTCTGATCTATTTTATCTGGCTCTACAGTATGGGAATCAGCTCCATCCATTTTATAATGTAGACTGCATTTTTGTTTTTGGTGCCCTTGCATAGGCATGGCTTTTATAGAACCTCTCTGCAATCTGGACTTCATTTATTAATAGGTTTGTAGCTTTGGGGCCTGATCCATATCACTGTTTACAAATACAATTGTATTTCTTTTTAGCTATGTGACTTTATAACTTTTATCTTAATATGGTAAGAAATCCTGCTAGATTCTAAGGCCTGCTATTCTGTATTTAAAAAAACAAAACTCCATTTGCCCATGGGAAAAACAGGCTTTTAGAATGACCCATAGTGAAAGTACAGTCCTTCTCTTTTGTGTCTCCCCAAATTTTCTCATAAAAAATGAACTAATCTTATACAAGTGTGCTCTTATACAATACGGTTATACAAGTTAAGGCTTAGCTACACTTTCCCCTGAATACCAGGGGACTCCTAATAAGCCCAAAGACCTGTCCTTCCAAGGTGTCTTATCCATGGCCAGTAACTAGACCAGTCTTCTCTTCAACAATCCACTCTTCTTGCAAAGAGACTCTCTCCCCTGAAGCCACAGGACTTCCTTCACTCTGGAAACCTCTCCGAACATGGTTTTTACCTCTTGTGTCTCAGAAGGAGAAATGATAAACCTTCTATTCCACTGCCAAGCCAAGGAGGCATTCAATCTCCCTGCTGGTTCCACTCTAATTCAATGTGGATTTTATGTAAACCACAACCCAGACTTTTTATGAATTTGGAATATACTGGCTCCATTATTCTTGTCAGACAGTAAAACTAGACCATGACAGATGAGTTTCTGAGCATTTGCTGGTCACTCATCTACAAAACATGATAGTTTGATTCTTTTACTTAGGGCTATTTACACAAACAGAAGTTGATTAATTGAAGCACCAGCGCTGAGTCTGTTCTCATTCTTTCTTTCCCTGAAATCTCCTCTTGAAGGATCTCAGGGAAATCCTCATTAACAATGCATTACCTAAGGAGGGACACAGGGACTCACTCCTTATAGAGAATCATATGATTTCAGTAACCTCAGACACCTAGGCAAGGATCTCTTTTACTCTGTTTTGTGTTTATTGAACACAGGCCTACATATTACTAGGTACCCTACAGTTTAAAATCTATGAATTGTCCATTTTTAAAAGAATGAGGAAACAGGGTGGCAACAGTAATAGCAATGGCCAGTGTGTGTGGGTTTTTTAAATATTGAACATAGATACATAACTTTTTCATTTATTTCCAATCCTAAATGGCAAGTCTGATAATTCAGCTGCTGTACTTCCATTTTTTTTCCAACAAGAAGATGACGTAGAAGAATTGAGTAGTTTATTCATGGTTAAATTGCTAGATAGTAAAAAATAGGTTTGGAGTCTAAGCATGATTGGTCCTGAATCCTAGTGTCTTTATTATTTTGTTACTGTATACTGTGGATAAATACAAGTCGATTATAAGCAGAGGGTACAACAAATTGGAGGATAGGAATACTTATTGTTAAATATGTTAAATATGTTTGGATTTGTTGCTATTTTCAGAGCTATTGTTTAACTCAACATCACTTCCTACTTGTGTTTATATGGGGACCAAGACAGGACCTCACTGTTGAACCACCCATCTCATCTGATAAGCAAGTTGTAGAATAGGAAAGTTTCCCCTTGAAAGCCATAATGTGGATTAGTCAAGTACTGGATACTCTCTCAATTAAACAGAAGAAGGACTTTATTTCTCTAGCTGTACTCATTGGCTCTTATCAGCTAACATAAATGGCTAATTTAACAAAGTTGGCAAGGATTTCCAGACTCTCCCTGGGTCATAAAGCATCTTGAGTTCTTAGGCTCTGGCCTTCAGCTGGTCCTCTGGAGAATTTCACTCCTGGTAAGGTGGTACAATATCTATAAGATGTCGTAGATAGTACTAGGGAGCCTTAATGGGGAGTCCATGTATCTTCTGCTTCTTCCTTCACCTCAGTGCTATACGTGGCCAGGGAGGTGGTCCTGAGAAACAAGACAGAATGCAAACAAAGGAAAGACTGATAGAACTTTGTCTTACATAGGCTCAAAGTATCTTCCTTCCTAGGTGGCTGCTGCTCTGGACTTGTCTTGACATCACTTTCGGCTAGGAGACCTGATGGGAAGAAAGCAAAGTAGAATAAATCAGGAAATTGGAATCTGCATCTTATCAGGCTTGTGACCTGGGTTTCATCATTCTATCCTCCAAGTCTTAGTTTCTTCATTTCTCAAATGGGTTGCCTACCTTGTCACTCACCTTAGGCTCACTGCTCTCATTGCAGACGGTGATATGTTGCCAGAGACCAGCATCTATGTTAAGAGGTCTTTTATTTAGAAAGCTGTAGGGTTACATGGCTGATTTCTTTCTCTCTCTCTCTTTTTTTGAGTTTTTGACATCTCAGACTTCCAACTTTCTCATATTTATGCATAAGTTCTATAAAATCCACATCACAGCATCTGCCCACATTGCTTGTCTTCTGGTTAAGATGTTGAGCCAAATTTTCATCCTCTGTAGCTCACTGGTATATTTAGCAATAAAGTAAGTGTGGCTCTATCAAGCTTTCAGGAACAAAGAGATGGTACCATTTAATTTAGCATTTAATTACAATATCCAGCTTCACTGACAAGTTGCTTGTCTCTGGCTAAGGAAACTGAATGGAAATGTCTGTGATTGCTTTAAGTTTCAAACTTTATTTTCCTCTGAATTATCCTGTTTGGCCTCAGTCTCTCCATTTGAACCTAAGATGTGGTAAAGAAAAGCAGGGTGGTGAAAAGATAATACTGGTCTAGCCTCCACAAAAGGCAATTCCTGGGCGCTTGGCTTGTCCAGCTTAAGTCTATGTGGTGGTGAATCCTCTGCTAAGCAAAAGCTTGAGCTTCTAGGTATATGTCCTAGGTGTATTGCTGTTGTAACAATATGCTTTATAAAACTGGGAGGTTTAAAATATCAACAATGTATTTTCTGATTCAGGGAAGGACAGCTCCAAGATGAATCTTATGAAGTCAGGGTTTCAAAATGACACACTTCTTCTGGATAAGTATCCGGAAGAATGTTTCCAGAGAGAACCTAGCTCTTTGCTTCCTTCAGCTTCAGAAGGTTGCTTTTACTCTCTGACTCAAGGCTCTTTCTCCATCTTCCAAGAATACCAAGCTCTTCTTCCTTATTAACATCTGTTCCCACTCTGAATCTCCCACTTCCCTCTCTTCAGGACCCCCTATGACTACATTGATCCTTCAGATTGTGTCTTTAAGACACAAGGTGCACTTAAAGGTAACCACTATGGATCTGTACCTTCAGTCTCAGGTTAGTCTACCTAACATCTTCCCTTCAGCAGACCCTTAGCTTTCTGTTATTTTGACCTTCCAATGTTCCCATTTTCACTATTGAGTTATCTTAGAAATCTGGTCCATTTGGCAGTTACATAGGTGAATGTAAATATACATTTTATAAACTATGAAAATCAGACTCAGATTCAGCCAGAATTTCCTGGCTGGGTGAGAGTAGAAATGGGAGTTGAAGATGAGGGTTGGCTTGGGCTGGTGAATATATGGCCTCTCCACTCAGTAGTGTCCCTCTGTTCAGTCTCAAAGAGCACATTGCCTCTGCTCCTGACTAAGAGGAATCTTGATGTTTAAAAGCATGAAGTGTGAGCTCTGCACTCCACTGCTTTCTACATCCTCCAGCATCTGAGCTTCACTTCTGTGTCTGTCATATGGATCCCTTCCTCATCCTTATCTTATCTTCTTCAAATTTAAAACCACAAAATATCTTTTCCAAAACTCCCCTTAGTTTCTCATTGTTTCAACTAATATCTGGCCTTTGCCATACTTTTTCATAAACAACATCTTTCCCTCTGTTTCTTGGCTTCTTACCAGTTGGCTTATACAAAACTTTTCCATGTTTCCCAGCATCTTTGCTAAATATTGTTGTATGGACCACACATTCCATCTTGTGTGGGCCACACATTTCATCTTGGAATCTTTTCCTTTTTGTCTTTCTAAGGCATTGCAATCTGTTGATTAGTTTCCTATAATTAGTCCATTCTGTGGTTGCTTTCTGCTATGGTTTGAATTCCTGCTGAAATTTAATTACCATTTTAATAGTGTCGAAAGATTGAATCTATAAGAAATTTTTGATCTTGTGCCGTCATAAATGCATGAAGGCCATTATTTCTTGGAAGTGGATTAGTTATGTAGAGAGGGAGTTGTTCGTCTTTCTTTTCTATTCTGTCTCATGTGCTCACTTGTCTTTCTGTCTTCCAACATGGAATGAGGTAGCATGGAAGACATTACAAAATTCTAGTACCAGACTCTTGGGTTTTCTAGGATCTGGCATCTTCAGCCAACTACATTTGTTTTAAAATGTATTACCAAGTTTGTGATATTCTATTATAGTAGCAAACAAAATAAGGCAAAACCAAAAAATAATGAAGACAGCTTCCTATATCTTTGCTTTTTATCCAATGTAAATGCACCAATATCTACGAATGTAACCATCGCATTATTATTGATGACTCCCTAAACTATATTTTCAACCTTGGACCTAGGCTCTGCATACCACCTGCCATCTGGGATTTCCCAGGTATAATGTGTGCAAATGTCCTGAGATTCACTTGTTCAGTAGCATTGCTCAAATGCTTACTATGCTTCAAGAGTCTTGTTTGAATGAAGCTCAGATAGTAGGAAATTTAGTGGGACTACATTATTGTAGTTGAATAGGATTGAAAGTGAATGATATGCTTCAGGGTACAAAAAAGGCATGGAGAAAAGTCCTCACTATGCCTGAGCAGAGCTAGATCAGAGATGGCATTTAACCTAATAATAGGGAGGTTGGATAGCAGAGAAGCAGGAAAGCATGACCTGTGCAAAGGGGACCGGATATAGCAACACATACAATTGAGTACAGGAAGCATCTAGTCTCTCTTCCATGGTAAGTTTTCTCTGTTTCTTTTTTGAGGAAACCTCCTGTTTATCCCAGTACTGGTGTGATATGTGTGTAAGTGTTCTGAACAATGTCTGCATCTAGGAACAACCTATGTTCATCTATGAAAAAAAGAGCAAGATGGATAAAGTTCAAGTCATCGTGTTGTAGAATGGTGCTACTGTCCTGGTCATAGATTGAGGATGCCCTTTTAGGGCAAATGGTCTCTCTGGGATCCTCTGATAAGGGATAGCTTTCCTGCATCCCTTTGCTTCTGTTTTCAGATACTCATGACCCCAGTTGCTTGCCTTTCACTTGTCTGCCCCCATTGATATATATATTCTTTTGGCCTCTATTTCTGGTTCAAACAAACTCTAAGAAAGGGTCTGAGCACGTTGCTGGCACTGTGTGTCCTTACCTACTACATTTAACACTAAAGGTCTTCTAGGGATATTTAGTGAAAGAGTAATATTCTACCAAAAAATTTTAGACCTTTGCAGATGGAAAAAGTGATATTTTAAAGCAGATTGCTTTTGTTCCCTTGGTGAAGTTGGACTTGTTTTTCCTAGGGATCACTCAGATAGATCAAGTGTGTCCTTTTTAAGCTATGAAAGACTTTAATGGGTCAGTTTTTATGTTGTAATCCCAATCCCAATCCTAATGTGATTGCTTTTGGGGGTACTTAGGTTTATTTAAAACCACAAAATAAGGCCTTCCATGGTCAGATTAGGGTCAGTATGGGGAAAGGGCTGGTGAGCTAGTCTCCTTTCTATCACATAAAGATACAAGCAAACCTTTGCTGTCTGTCAACTTGGAGAATGGTGCTCATTAAAACTAATTATGTCATTAGCCTTGTCTTGTCCTCTCAGCCTCTAGAAATGTGAGACATGAATGTTTGCTGTTTAAGCCACCCAGTCTATGGTAATTTGTTTTAGCAGCCTGAGGAGACTGTGACAGCTGCCATATTGTCATGTGCCTCAGTGAAATGTTTGCAAGGAAAAACTGATGTTTGACCTTGACCTGGTGGGCTGGGCAGGCACTTTCCTGTCAACTCAACCTCAGAGAATGAGTTCAAGGGGGAAGAAACATGTCAAGAGACAAGTTTCCTTTTCTTTCTAACTCTATTCATGCTCAAGCTGCCAATAGTAACTCGTGTGTGTCACACACTTGGAGTTGAGTGTGGAGCTTACCCCTCCAGGGTCTAATGCTGGAAGTTGAGTCCTTCTCTTTTCCCACTAGGCTGTTAAGTATTTCAAGATAAACTAGCCCTTCTTCATCTTAATATCCCTATACAGTAATATCTGTGTAATAAGTGCTCAGTAAGTATTTCTGGGATAAATGAATGAATGATGAAGTAGAAGCTATAAGCTTTTCACTCACCTCTGGGACATTGTGTGGGACACCATTAGTTAATGCATGCAAAGACTTATATGAGTCTTAATTACCAATGTTATTTTATCTGCCAACCTCTGATGGCTCATTTTTGGCATTTGATATGACAGTTGGGCCTGGAACAGAAATCCCTGCTGTCCACTTCTGATCCTGCACTAAATCTAAGGAGGTGATGGAAGGCAGCTTAGGGGATGCCTTACCCAGGTCACAAGACAGGAGCACTACCTTAGTCAAAGTGGCGAAACACGAGAGTGGTCCAGAGCCTCGCCCCCAGTGAGAAGCAGAAGCTATGTCAGTTCTTTTCATGAGATCTCCCATTTTCCATGCTAGTATAAGACCAAATCAGCTCCTGTCCTTCTGCTTTTTAGGGGTTTGCTGTAGAAGTAAGTGCAAAGGTCATATGTCTTTCCTAAGTTGGCTTTTAAATGTGGCAGCCTTACAGTTTCTGCCCACGTGCGAGACATTGGGAAGCTAACCTAGGTAGTTAGGGAGTCTTCAGGAACATCACAGAATACTACTTTGGTGACCCACAATTCCCTTGTCATTGAAAAATAAGGTCTCTTCCCCCTATTTCAGAAATCTATAGGTAGAACATAGAATTCAATTTTGTTCTACAAATTCCTGATGGCAAGTGATCCTGAGAAGAAATTATATGTGTACTTGTTTGTATATATACATATATATATGCATATATGTGTATATACATATATATGTATATATATATATATATATATATATATCTGTGTGTACAAATGTATGTAGGTGTATGTATCTATGTGTGTGGTGTATATATGTGCATCTGGTGTGTATGTAATCTTCTTACTAAATGTGCTTAAAATTAGTAGTTTTTATTTTCGCTAAACTTAGTATCTTCTGAAGACGAAATGTTGCAGAATGTAAATCTTTCAGTATACTGTCCTTTAGGTATACACATGTATACACAGATGCAGATATGACACTGTTTAGAAATTCACTGGGGAATAATTAGCACTATTAATGTGGAAAAATTAATGGCAGTAGAGCATGCTACTAATTAGCGAGTGATTGGATAGGGCAGGAGATCCTGGGGAATTAGTCGTGGTATCCTGGGATCCATTATATCCAGACTATTCGGGCAGCTGGACAGCTTCCTCATGGATCCATGCCCAGTTGCCTTTCCCTACCTCTTTTTTGTAACTACATTGAATTTCCTCCAATTCTTCCCTTCTTGAACTCTTGTTTTGGTTCTTAGGCACTGGTAACCTCCCATGGACACTATGTCGTCACCTTCAGATAGCAAAGTCACTGTGTATTACATGCATTTGAAGCAGTCAATTTATTTGTTCTGATCTCTGGGTATTAAACAAATTCAAAACTTGGGCTCTGTTGATTACATAATTGACATGGTTTTCCAGGTTAGGAGAAATATAACAAAAGATGTGTCTTAGTAGACTGGAACATACATGCTCTGTCATAACTGTAGTCAGGGTCATTTAAAGTTTTGTGATCAAAGCATGAGAAAGAATGTAATCTCAGTGTTAACAAATCCACTGGTAATCCAGAACTCATCATCACCATGCTAGTTTATGTGAATCTTCCCAACTGAGAAACATTAACATCTGCCTGGATTTTCAGATAACATCAAAGTAACTCCCCCCCTCCTGCCCCAGTGGACATGAAGTTAATTACTACTGGGTCACTGGCAACTTATCAGAACCTATATTCTTTAAAGAAAGACTGCCCCTGCCTCAGTAACCATTAGCTGCCAGTAGGTCCTCAGCTAGGGCATGGAGCCTCAAGTGACACTTCACCATCATGCAGCAATGTGACAGGCTCCAATTGAGCAAGTAACAACAGCTGCTGTGAACTTAGACTCCAAAGACCACATCACATCCAGAGGACAATATTTCACAGAATTCTTCATCCTCAGAGTTTAACATTCTTTCTACTTTTTTTTTTAACCTAGGGCCTCATGCATTAGTGACAAGCACTCTGCCACTAAGCTCTATTCCCCAATAACAATACCTTTTGTTATTGGAATTTTAGTGCAAAAGTGCTGGCTCCTGGAATGCCAACAAACTAGACCGGATCATGTAGCTCAGTATGCCATTAAATGATGAGCAATGCCATTTGGGGTGTGTTGGGGTGGGTCTGGGTAGACAATGGGGTCTAGACATTAGGCTCCACCTTCAGATCTCTGAAGGTGGAATTTTAGGTTTAAATAGAATAAAGATTGGGGCAAGAGTCAAGTATAATTAAATGTTTTTATTCCAGGGTAGTCTGGCTGACCATTATTTCAGGTTTGTGTGTAGAGGTGGTTCAGAGGAGAACATCTTATTTTCAGAAGATGATCACTCTTAATCCAAGCTATAGCCTTACATTGCTAAATAAAGGAAGGCAATTGCCTTCCTTTGGCCGGTGTGGTTGGGGGTGGTGTGTCCTTCAAGCCTTGCATTTAATTGGGAATAGTTTTGGTTTCTTGTCATAAGGTTTTATTGATCAGTCCTGTTGTTCATGGAATACAAGGTGACTGAGGCTTGGATGCCACTTCAGATTCTAGAATGGGACACTGTAACAGTTGACAGTTAGGTGCCTGAAGGAAATGGATAGAAAATGAAAACAGAGAAGTTAGGCTTTGGAATTTGTTTTACCTTGTGGCCCCAAGTGACTCAGTGCCTCCAAATGCCTGCCATGGTCTCTGGGTTGTCTCCTAATTGCAGGCCCATAGCTTATAACGTTTGACATGTAACAAATGATTGTGAAGTCTAGTATCGGTAACATAAGATGAATAAGTTATACATCTTTATATTAAAAACAAGAAATGCCATGAGTGAATGAAGCAGGAGATAACATGATTACAAAATTCAACTGAGAGACTTCTGGTATCATCGCCTCACATAAGATAGACCATCACATGCTTCCAGAATCCTGATGATTATTCCTTGCTAGATTCTACAGCTTCTGTTCTCCAGAAATGGAGATCAACGAGGGAGGGTGTTCAGCATGAGACAGTAAAGCAAGGGAGAGAAACAACAGCTGGACCCTGTGACTTTTGTCTGAAAGCAAAAGTTATTTTCAGAGAATTTAGGGAAAAGCCTACTGAGAAGTGTCTAAGTGCCCTTCCACCCTGTGGGGGCTGGGGATGCCAAGCTGAGCCTAGAGCAAGGCAGAGCATCACAGGGCCTCACCAGGGCACAGTGGGTGCCTTTAGTCTCCTCATTCTGAGAAATCCTATTCTTATAGCCAGTGCCCTTTCCCAGTCCAGGCTAAAATGACTATTTTGAGATACTTTACACTAAGAACCATATATTTTTGATTTAAAGAATGTTTTAAAGGTGACACTGCAATTCTTGGACAAATTCACAATACAGCAGGTTACCTCCCAGTCTACTAAAGCCAGAGGGCTCATGCTTTGTCTTGCTCTACTTGCCATGGATCCCCAAAGCAGATTTCCTCCTGGCATCCTCGTCAATGCTATATCCTTAGCACACCTTAAAAAAAATTGTTGCTCAGAGTTAGGGATCCTCTGGCAAAGAATATTACAAAACATAAACTATACAAAATACTTGACTTGGGCAAAATGACTTTCCTTGCAAACATCCCTTTCCTATTTGTGTGTGTGTGTGTGTGTGTGTGTGTGTGTGTGTGTGTGTGTGTGTGTGTCACAAGCAGCTTACACCATTCAGAACAATCAATGGAATTGTTTTGGCTTAACTAGAGGTTTGATTGATCTAGGTAGCTGAGAACTGGTCTTATTTCTAGGTAAAGGATATTTTCTGACCTACAAATTTGCCTTTCTTTAAATCAGTTCAGAATTTAATTGAGTGATTCATAATAACTTATTTAAAGAACCTCTCTAGCCAGATATCACTCTTACCTGGTTTTCTATCTCTTCCCCTTCCCCTTGATCTTCCTTCTCTTTTTCCCTCCCTTCCTCTTACTCTCATCTTTGCACTGAGTAACTTAAACTTAAGAAATTATTGAGAGCTGTTGTAATTAATATTTAACCCCACATGGAGGTTTTTACCTCACCTTTGGTTATTCAGTTTTCACATAAAGACACACAACTTTTATATTTATAATAAGCCTTTATAGAACTAGAGTCGGGACAGATATCTAAAATATTAGGATTTACTTCTCTGTTAATAACCCTGAGTTGTACCTGGCCATGTTCCATCTGGGCTGTTCTTAACTCCAAGTGGCCAGCCCACATGGCCATGTTTTCATAACTCACCTACCCCACATCATTTCTCTTCTCTCTACCCTCTTCCTTGTCCTTCCTTATGGTCTCTCTCCAGACCCCAAGCCCAAGAACCCAAACTTCGTCTTTCTGTCTTCTGCTTACCTTTATAATGTATAAATCTTTATTCACCAGTCAGGGATAACTTGGGGAGGGCAAGGTTACATAGCATTATATGTGTACATCCAGGTTCTCTTGTCCCTGAGAGCAACCAGGCCTCGCAGGCCTGTTTGTATGTATTACAATACATAGCAAAAGAGCAAAACTCAACAGAGAGGTATTCATTTAAAGAATCATAAGAAAACTGTGTCAGCCACTTGGCAATAACTGTGGAGTAGGGCTGACCTGGAAGTTCTCTGGAGGGACACTCCTGCAAGAACACTCCAAGTGGCATTTATCTCTACTAGGAATTATAACTGTCCCTTCTTAAAATTGTCATAGCATTTGTGAAGTGGAGACTTAGCAAAGTTAACAATCAGTGTTGTGAGGATAGGTAACTTTGACTTTTCCTGGCTATCTTTGCTTTCCTAACATACTTTCAAACAAGCAAGTTCCCATCCTCCCTTTTGGAGAGACAGACTAACTTATGGGCAATGAAATGGACAGTGATCTTGCATGGTTATATAAACTCCTCTCACAGACAGCTTGTCATCTTCTTTATTGAAGTTCCCAGTGAAGTAGTAACGACTCGGAGTGTGTACACACACAGGGATGTCCAACTTTTTGACATTGGGGCACGATGTTGCCATCTATACTGTTTGCTCTCTGAAATCACATAATTCAGTGACAAAAACTGATTGAAATCCATCTCATAATGTGTTTGTTAGGTTTAAAGTTTGTGTTGGGCCACATTCATTTTTGGGTCACATGTGGCCGACAGGCCAGGAGTTGGATATACTTGATAATATATAATTTTATCTAGATCAGTTTGACATTTTTTAAAAAAGTTTTTAATCTGCAGTGGAACCACTGTGTCAGGTGATTTGGGCCATAATAGTCGGCCCTTTCCTTTGACTAAGAAACATCCAGTCCCCATGTACTTGCATGTTACAGCAAAGTTAAACTTCTTAGTTTCCAACTGCTCAGCCCCAGTGTCTGAGGCCACTTTATGCAGGCCATTAACAAACACTCTCTGGGTTGGCATTGATTCATGGACTATGCTGGCCTCAAGATGAGGGCTGAATTGCACTAATCTAGAGCAATTGGGTGTTAGACTGGAGGGAGCATGAGTACCTGACCCACCACTTGGATTGGATCTGTACAGGAAAACCACTCCATCAGGGACATCTGTGTTGTCCCTTTCACAAGGCAACAAAGAATCCTTGTTTTTCTTAGTCTCTGACACATCCAAGGGGGTTGGCAGATCCTAACTCATGCAGCATTTGCTGGTCTGGGAGTGCTAATTACCTTTCAGTACTAGCTTTAAATGTCAGAAGGAAGGGTGCGCACACACACACACACACACACACACACACATACACTGGCACACATAGATACACACACACACACACACAGACACAGACACACTGACACAGACACACAGATACTCACACACAGACATACACACACAAACATACAGACACACATACAGACACACTGACACACATAGACACACAGATACACACACACACAGATACACACACACAGATACATGCACACAGACATACATACACACACTGACACACACACACACACAGACATAGGGGTTGAAGGTGATGTCTGTTTTCCAACAAGAGACAAAAAGGGTGTGGGTTCAGATGGGTGTTAGGTGGGGAGGATTTTAGAGGAGTTGGGGGAGGGGAAACCATAATCAAAATAAATCATATGAAAAAATATTTTCAATAAAAGAAAAACAGAATATAAGCAAAACAAAACAAGCAAATATTGGAAGAAAAATGAAATAAGGCTTTTTATAACATGTTTTCTTCTTAATTATTAATTATTAAAATGAAGTACCAGTCACCTCCACCCTACAGGGTATCACAGAAGACACAAAGAGGGTGGGGGGCTGCTTGTGATAAGATCTGTCCTCTTGTGTGGACTTTTAGGCAATTTCTGTTTTTTTTGGTTTTTCAAGACAGGGTTTCTCTGTGTAGCCCTGGCTGTCCTGGAACTCACTCTGTAGACCAGGCTGGCCTAGAACTCAGAAATCTGCCTGCCTCTGCCTCCCAAGTGCTAGGATTAAAGGCGTGTGCCACCACTGCCCGGCTCTTTTATGCAATTTCATGGTGCAGGTTTCATAAGTTCTAGGAGCCTGTCTGAAAGACCTCTTGTAGTTGTGATGAGTTACTACTAACTGGGGCCGGGTGAAAAGTGAAGGGGAAGAAAAGAGAAAAGCAGAGCCATATTCAATGGGTGTGGGTTTCATGGATTTTCTAGAAGAGTAATGCATACATCCTGACTCCGGGTACTGAGAGATGGCTACCTAGACCAGACAGCTGAGAGTCAATCAGCCCTCTGTCAGTGTGCCCTATATTCACATACTTAGATAACTTTGGATATAAAATATTTGAAAAGAAATTACACCTATGCTGAATACTGCAGCCATTCCACTGTTATTATCCTTAAGCAACACAATATAGTAGCTACTTACAAAGCATTTACATCATGCTAGGTATTATGAGTAATCCACACATGATTTAAAGAATACAGGAGAAATGTAAGTTATATGCAAATACTGTATAATTCTGTATAGGGAACTAGAAAACCCAAGGACTTTTAGTTTCATGGGCATTTGGTATTTTATGAGTGCCAAGAGATGAGTTCCACAATCTTATGGTTCCTAGAAAAAATATAATTATAATATTTAAAACCACAAAAATATGTAAATTAACTTTCTAATGCTATTTTACTATACTAGACCTTTCACAGAATATTTTATGTCTCTCTTCTATCAGTCATCTATCTATCTACTTATCTATCTATCCATCCATCTTTCTATCTGTCTATCTATCCATCCATCCATCCTTCTATCTGTCTATCTATCTATCTATCTATCTATCTATCTATCTATCTATCTATCTATCTATCTACCTACCTACCTATCATCTATATCTGTCTATCTATCCTCTGCCAACCTAGATCTTATCTTTATTTATTTATGTATCTATCTGTCATCTCCCCATCCACCAACTATCAATATCTATCCAGCCATCAAGAAATCATCTCTTATCTATCTCTGTCTATCCTCCAAGTGTAGTCTACAGGGAGAAGAGAGTAAAAATAAAGGGTTGTTTTAGTTCGTCTCTTCAGCATAAGAAATTCAAACCTTCTGTTCAAGCTCCGTGTATTTTTTTCTGGATGTAGAACAGATATATCATGAACTTCCACATGTGTCTTGGAAGCTATGTGGCTACATGACCTTCCTTTCACCAGCAGTGCATGTGCATAGCTGACATACTCCTTGCAGGATGGTTGTTGAGGTAGATCTGAGCCAATCCAGTCTTCTCTGCTTTATGTGGTGTTGTTCTCAGAAGCAAGTGTAGAACATACTAAGGATATAGTTCTGAAATAGGGAGGACTGGTGAGATGGCCCAAGCTCTGTTCTAATCTTCTCTGACTATTGATTTCCTGTATCATAATTCAGCTTTGGCCAGCGTGTCCTTTACCCATGTTTATGAAGCCCAAGGTGGGTTACTTCTCTAGTTCCCTCAGCTGTAATACATAGAAAAAAGTGATTTGCTCTAGATTGCTTTCCTGACTTATGGGTACCAGCTTGTAAATGAAACTCGGCTTATGTTTTCCCTGGCAGCCTATATATAGGTCATCAAACTACGTCTTGTAACCTGTTGTATGTGAGACTTTTTCTGCACCCCTGGACTCAAACAATTTGGTTACCGTTGCATAGTGAACCTGACTGACACTTGTAATCCAGACCCATATTTACAGTCGTTATAGCTCTGATGTGCTTTTGGGAGTCATAGACCACAACCATGTGAGACAAACATGTCTTTCAAATACCAGTAACCTGAACCCCCACAACCTCTCACTCTGCAGTAGGCATGGGTTCCTGTGAGTTGATCAGTGCGGCCCTGGCCTCTGTCTCCTCATGTGGTTGTCTGTGTTCTATTGGAAAGTTATTGCTTCATGCCTAGCAGTCCACAGTTGTAAACCTATAGCAGTGTAGTAGCTTAGAAGGGACAGCATGCTTGTGAGAATCAAATGGTAAGAACGTGTAAAGCACTTAATAGATTGACCAGGGCACACAGTAAGCAAGAGATATTAGTCATTAGAAATACCATTAGCACAATTACCAGTTGTCTCCTGGGTTACTGTAATTATTTATCCATCAAAAATGATTTTTCCTTTTCTATCCTATTTTATTGATTTTCAGATCCAGAACAAGGCTTCCTCTTAGGCCTATGGTGATCAGTGTCCTTTAAAATACTCCAGTCTTGTTCTATAAACAATCACTGGGTCTTCAAGATAATACTTGCCTTACCAGCAAGGGAGATTTGTGTTTACTAGAGTAGACATGGGTAAAAGAAAGGAAGTTTACGACCTCTGCCCATATGTATATGATGTATCTAAAACACTGTGATTTATTTTGTTTTAATTTGTAATATGAAGGCACAAGGTATACTTCTGCTGCTGCTAAGGGCATGCACAAAAACATATTTTTCTTGAAGAACTAAGCCAGGCAAGCATACTTCTTGGTGATAAATTGTGCAATTTTTGATTTTTGAAAAGTCCCATGGATTGTTGTAAAAGGCTGTGGCTTCCCATATTGCAGTTATGAGCATATAAATGCTCATCTCTGTCATAGGTGTGCATAATCATGAAATATATCACCATCCAAGGAGGCACATGCAAACAGTCCACACAGCGGAATGCCACAATATCTTAGAGTAATTCACTGTGTATGGTTGAATGATTGTTTTAGTATGAGCAGGTATAATAATTTTCTGCAAAATACTGTCAGGACAAATGTGGTGGCTAGTTTTATACAAGGTATACTCGTCAGAGAGGAGAGAGCCCCAGGTAAAAAATACCTCCATCAAATGGGACTGTATGCCCCTGTAGGGTATTTTTTAAATTAGTAATTGATGGGGGAGAGCCTAGCCCTTTGTGGGTGGTTCATCCATGGCTGATGGCCCTGAGTTCTATAAGAAAGCAGACTGAACAAGCCATGAGGAGCAAGCCAGTAAATAGTATCCCTCCATGGGCTCTGCATCAACTCCTGCCTCCAGGTTCCTATCCTGTTTGAATTCCTGTCCTGGCTTCCTTCAGTGATAAATAATGATTTTTCAGGTTTTGCATTGAGAGTTTTGATCTACTTTGAATAGATTTCTGTACAGCATGACTGTTAGGGATCTAGTTAACTCATATGTGAATGTATCAGTTTTCTGAGTCTCATTCATTGAAGAGAGTGTCTTTTTTTCATGTACAGTCTAGCATTTTTGCTGATATTTGGGTGGTAGTACATATGGTTCCTTTTGGGTCCACAACTCTATTCTATTTAATATCTGTCTTTGTAGGGCTTTCCAGACCTTGTATGGCTTTGACCTAATATGATACAGGATATTATTTTAATTATTTTGTATTTATTAAGAGTTGCTTTATTGGCTAAGATATGATTCCTATTAGAGAGAGCTTCACAAGCTGCTTAAAGATATATATCCTCAGGTGTTGGATGGAAGAGTTTTTAGATGTCTGTAAGGGACATTTCTTCTAGAATGAAATTAATTTTAAAAATATAATTTTGAAGTTTCTTTATTGACTTTGATTTCTTGGGGTGATTTATTTATTCACGAGAATGGAGAAGTTTAACTGCCATTACAGTTGCACATATACTTGTAGGAGGAATGGTGCAGTCACCTTTGCATAAATGCCAGAGGGCCGAGCAGCTGCAGAGGCATCTCCTGCAGGAGAACCTAATTGAGAACTACTTGAAAGACCAAGGATTGCAGATGCAGCCAGTGCAGCCAATGCAGCCAATTGGGAACTGCTGTTTAGAAGAGATGCTTGCTTGGGACCAATAGGGCATAGGAGGAGGGTATTAAAGGAGCTTGAATTCAGACGAGCTTGCCATAGCTCTCACCAGTCCTGCAGTCTGTGCCCAGATTCTGTGCCACCCCACCTCCAACTCCCAAGGGTAAGTAGGGTTGAGCAGCGGGTGGTCCAGGGCACAGGCAGCATAAACTTGCCTGGCCTTTTTGTCTAGTCATATTTGTTTTATGAAATTGAATATACCAATATTTAGTGTAACTTATAATTGCTATTTTTTGATAGATTGCTCCATTCATTGATATGTTTAGAATTTAAAAAAAAAAACTCTCTTAATTTTGAATTGAAGTTTATTTTACCAGATATGAATACAGCTATACTTGGTTTTTAGCTTCTGATTACTTGGTATAGCAACTTTCATTCCTTTATTCTTTTACTTTACATTTGTGGGTATCTTTGCTAGTAACACATTTTCTATAGGCAACACACAGTTGTGTCTTGTTTTCAACCAAATTAGCTATCACAAATCTTTTTGCTTTTTTATTTTTTTATATTTCTGTGTTGTAATGTACACATCTGTCCATGTGTAAATGCATTTCTATTTCTATTCTAGTAATCATTTTATTGATAAATCTCTGTTACCATGAAGAGAAGAAAAGAAATCAAGGTAATGGCTATAATTGAAACCAGCTATAGAGACACACCTCAAACTGATTAAATTACAAAAAAGATTCTAACATCAATGATCATAGAACAAACAATTATAAACATATTATTATTAGGGTAAAAATAAAGAAAATAAATGGATAGAGAAAAGGATGGGACAGTGAAAGCAGAAAGTGGAAGGAGAAACAAGGTTAAAGAAGGGAAAGTAAGTAGAATGGAGAAGAATTGGTGAAGAATAAGTAAGATATGGAAAGCTATAAGAAAGAAAAAATGGCGGATGTCCTCTGCATGCCAATAGTGTATGCTGAGGAGCCAGAGGAGGAGGAGTTTGTGGTAAACATGAACTACAACTTTAAAAACTGGGCTGGAGCAATGGCTCCAAAATTAACAACACTAGCTGCTCGGCCATAGGCACTGCATGCACCTAGTGTGCAGACATCCATTCAGGCAAACACTCACATGCATGAAAAATAAACACCATCTCAAAACCAATTCAAAAAAGAATGAAAAAGACATTAAATAATTAGACAAATGGAAGAAGAGGCATAAACATCAGAACATACTAGGATTAAAACATAATAGCAATTTAAATTGATAACTAAATGTAAGGATAAAAAAATACCAAAGTACCAGAAAATAATGTGAAGTTTCAGGCCAACGTTTTTCTGATCTTCTGACATTGAGTGTGTCTGGTGAAGGGAATAGTCAGTTGAATTTGGATCTCTTAGCTTCCTGCTGTTTAGGTTGATGCTGAGCCTGGACAAGTGTCAGATGTCTCATAGAGCTTTTTCCTCTTGGAGGATTTCCCTTCTTTGTATACCAGATGACTAGTCTCCCCTCTCAGCTTCTCCAATGCTTCGGAGACACCACAGTTTGTACCTGTTAGACTCCATCCTGGGACATGTACAACAGGACGGGTCAGTGATCCCAAGTCCAGCTCAGCATTAACACGCCATAGGAGGGACAGACAGTGCAGCAGGAGTCAGTCCCTTTGGACCCGAGTTCACTGCTGTGGGCGGTGCCATGCCTGATGCAACAGTGACACCAGTTGTCAGGTTACTCACCTTTTGGCTTGAGGCTGGCACTTTTGCAGCCCTCCTTAGGTGATCAGAGTCTGCTCATAACCACAGAGGGCAGGGATTTGGAATACCATTTACTGTTTGACTCCCCTGTCATGGTAAGCTTCTCTACTGGTCTCATCTAGATCTCCTCTGCTCCATAGCTGCCTGACTTGCTCTGTCTTATCCAGTTGCCACAGCAGATTGTCTCCTTGATCTTGGCCTTTATTGTTTTGCTTTCAGCTTTCCATCCTATCTCAGTCTTCATCAATAGCCTTCTTCCCAAAACTATGCCCAGCTGCAACTCTCTGAGACACAGTAAGGGACAACATGGTCCTCTTTTAAAATATTGATGCACCATGTGATGGTGATAACGGTCTCACCAAATTCTCCACCGGGACCCAGGCTTGTCAGAAATAGGCTTTGGTCCTGTGGGTAGGACTGCTAGTCTCTTTAAACCACCACATTCTGGCTTACCTTTCAAATGAGGTAAGAGAGCAATGGCTGGAGCTACTTATTGTCTGGCCCATCCTTTTTCTCCACAGCACTCTTCTGCCTCGTGTGCTTTCCTGCTGTCCTGTCACCTCCTTCACAACTTTGGATACCCCACCAATCTTTCTCTTTTTGTAATAGACTCTATTATTCTTTTTTAAATTAGATATTTTCTTTATTTACATGTCATATGATTTCTCCTTTCCCAGTTTCCCCTCCAAAAAACAAACAGACAAACAAAAACAACAAGAACAAACCCCTGTTGACTCCTCCCTCAATCCTCATGCTTTCCACTCCACCCTCTCCCACTTATTGGCCCTGGCATTCCCCTATACTGGGGCACAGAATCTTCACAGGGCCAAGGGCCTCTTCTCCCATTGATGATCGACTTTGCAATCCTCTACTATACACATGCTGCCAGAACAACCAGTCCCACCATGTATAGTCCTTGGTTGGTGGTTTAGTCCCTGGGAGCTCTGAGGATACTAGTTAGTTCATATTGTTGTTTGTCCTATGGGGCTGCAGACCCTTCAGCTCATTGGGTCCTTTCTCCAACTCCTTCATTGGGGACCCTGTACTCAGTTTAATGGATGGCTGTGAGCCTCTACATCTGTGTTAGTCAGGTACTGTAAGAGACTCTCAGGAGATAGCTATATTAGGCTGGCTTCTCCTTTCTTCAGTCTCTGCTCCGTAGTTAGTCTCTGTAATTCCTTCCATGGGTATTTTGTTCCTCCTTTTAAGAAGGAATGAAATCATCTATTATTCTTTATTATCCTAATTCCTCCCACTCACTGCAGAGGCAGCTTCTAACTGGGAATCTCACCCCAGAGTAATTAAGTCCCATTTGAAAAGTTCCCAAAGATCAATATTTAAATGTATTTAGTTTTCCTCGGAAGATGATAACGAACTAGTGAATCTCAAACGAACAACAGAGAAGCCAAGCATTGTTGATCTTAAATGATTATTATTTGTTATCATCTATAAAGGGTTTTTACCTACAACTATTATCCTGATAATCATTCATCACAGTCTATTTTGTGCTCGGGTAACAGAAGACTACAAAATGGTAATTTGTAAAGAACACAAATTTATCTTTGATAGTTCAGGAGGCTGGGAAGTCCAAGATAAAGGCATTACCATCTGGTTGGTAGCATCTTCATGCTGTTCTCTTACATGGCAAAAGACTGAAGGGTATACTAGGGGTAGTAGCCTGTGCATGACAGAAGAACAGAAGAGTGAGAATCCATTCCCAGAACTCCTTTTTATGATAACATCCTTTTCCATTCACAAAAGCAGAACATGTGTGTTGTACACATAGCCTAAAAAGGCTTTTACCTTTCAGCCTTGTTGCCCTGGATATGATGCTTTTAACACATGAACTGAACTGGGGGCCGTGTACAGAGTACAGCAGCTTTGTTTCCTGAATCACCTTAGCTTTGTCTTACCTAAGTCTTCTGTTTTACCTTTGTCTATTCTGTGTCAATATATCCTTATTCCATTTCTACACCACAATTAACTCAGGGCTATTGCCCTTTGTAGATGATCATGCTAATTTTTTTTTAGATCAGTTTTACACAAAAATATGATGGAGGTTCCTCTAAAAAAGGAAAAATGAAATTATCAGAAATTCATCCATCCTACTTCTAGATGTGTACATAACTTGACATAATTAGCACCTAAGAGAGATACCATCAACTTCATTCACATTACATGTAAATACTAAAACATAATATTTTACCCTTTGAATACATGAATTTTTTATTTGGCAAGTAAGATTTTTTTTTTAATAGAAAAAAATATCAGGGAAAAAGTCTTGTAGATGAGATTACACAGAACACGGGACCAAACCACTTCAATTTCCAGAGCCTCACGTGATTGGATTACTGAAACTGCTTAATGATTGAACGTTTATTTTCCTCACTATGGCACAGTTCCATTTGCAGATATATATTCCAACAATAAGTGTGCAAGGACAATAGGTTGCCATGGAAGCTGTTATTACAATGCCCAAAGTCATCTAATTCTTTGACATTGATGCATTAATTAGATGTTTCAGCTGTGAATGTGCCCTGGGAATGTGTGCGCTTACATGGCGGTGAATATTTCTTTCTAAATATTTAATGGAAGAGTCTCATCTTTAGGTAGTCGCTTTGTACGTCATCATGTGAGATAAAGTGAAGATGGATAGCTCCATTACTCATCTTTTTTGGTAAAAAATAATGATAAGCAGATTCTACAAATGCATCCCTTTACTGTTCTCGCTATTTATCCTGTGGCTTTAAGAATAATGGTTCCATTAGAGTTTCATGGATTTCCCGAACCAGGGAATGGTCAATTATTGGCAACAATCACATTCCCCACACTTCACTAATGGCTGGGGGCCCACACAGTAAATTAAAGAGGAGACAGAACAAGCATAAAATATGGACCCCTGCTCTGGCTAATTTAAAAGGTGTTTCATAACATTAACCCTGCATGGGTTGACATGCCAACTGCCGTGGAACCGTAGGAACATGTACAGAATTTGGCTTTCAGTTTGGGGTGCTGCATTTTGAGCCTGTCATTACCTATCTGGATGGTTACCAGAATAACAAAGGATGTGGGAACCATGGCGGCTGGCTTAATACATGACTGAGGGAGACGGGATGACTTTTACCAGAGGAGAGGAAATTTTAAGATGATTTAATAGGTGTCCTTAAATGTTTGAAAGCAGGGGGGCTGACATATTTTTTTTAAGGGGCCAGACCCAAAGTGTTATTAGAAGTTCCTGTTGTGTGGCTCCAGGAAAGAGCATCACCATATAGACAACCATCAAGGCCGTGATGTACTTTTTAAAGTGTTCTTTTTTAAAAAATATTTTTGCAACATTGTTGAAATGTATTAGTTGCCAAACAAGACTAATAAATGTAAGCATTAAAAGTACTCTAGTCAGCATAATGAATGTGGTTGCAAATAGGCTTATTGCACCACAGGGGTTGGGCCAAATGATATCTTAGGTTCTTTCCATGCCAGTGTTTGCTGGCATTCACTGTGCCTCTGATGTCTTGCTTCTGTACTCATTAATAGGATGCATCTTCAAGATGCAAATTTGGAGAGATTGACAATAACATTTCATTTACTCCAGGACCCTAGACTTGACATATGTGAATCACTTTTGCTTAGGAGAAACATATGGATATCTCAGATGCTTGCCTTTATAGGATATGATTTTGAGTCATGATGCTGGAGTGGTGTTTTGTATACATTGTCTGATGGAAGAGAGAGGAATTGGAGAATGAATTGAGATGGTGCCAAATGATCTATTGTTGTTCAGTCCACAAGAGGCCTTTGCACTCTGCCCTATTACCCCAGAGCAACTGGATTACTGTTTTATGATACTTGCACTGAGCTGAAGCAAAGTAGATTGGTTGCACAGCCTGTAATCTTTATAATATTGCACTGGCATAGCATCTCAGGATACACCTTTTCTGTTCTGGTAGCTTACTTCCAAACTTAGGAGGGGTTGTGGAGAAGATTTGTCTCCACAGAGAAAGTTGATTGTGGCATGTGAGTGGTACGGCATAGTGGAGGGTGGCAAGGTTGGTTGTGAAGGCAGATAGAGCCAGCAGCTCCACTCTGACAGTGGACTGGATTTGCTGTTTAGTAACTACATCTTCATGTTTGGTGAAATTTCCATATGTAGCCTCAGGCCAAGTGCTCTGTAAAAACTCTCTGAATGTTAGTTGGCAGACATGATTTGTTCAGAGTCAGTTTCAATGTAGCCAAATTCTGATCCACTCACACATAATTGGCTTAACAATTTCTCTGTTCAGGCTCTATAGAGGCTCTCTCGGAGATGGCAGGGAGATTAAGGGATGAGACTGAATAATGTTTATGTGTTCTGGTCTCTGGTTCTTAGGAAACTGTCAGTTAATATGGGAATTTTTGAGGACATTAAAAATTTTCTATGAAATTTTCTTAAATTTATTACAAGCCCCCAAAAGATAATGGGTGTCACATCAAGCATTTGGGGGACATTGAGGAATTATAAAATATTTGTAAAATTTCCACAATCTCACCTCACGTTTGGGAAGAAGAAATGAATATTAATTGGGAAATGTTGAGGAGAAACTTGTAGGTTCAATCTTTATCTAACATATAATCCACAGTGGTGCTCTGTTCTCACTGTACTTTTTAAATTGAAGAGAAAAGTAACAAAGACAGGTTGCTGTCTCCCCTGAGCACCCTCTGTTGTCACAGGAATTGAGGAGAAACATCAACTTTGCTCTGTTCTTTATTTTCATCCATCTATATACCTCAGAAAGCCATCATCAATAGGGTGTCAAGGATGCCACGTTGAAATCATTAATGATTCCTGTCAGTAAGAAAGAAGTGCATCAGAAAGGAACCTTTGCAGTCCCGGGTTATTTGAGCATGGGCTGTGTATCTGACCCCAATGGGGTATTCTTTCTCCCACAAAACAACCAGGCTCTGCCTCTGAGAGTTGAGTGTAGGCAGCTGGATGCTCTTATTCTCCAAGCCAAAGTCAGTTTACGTCAATCCTGCTTCATTCTCAGCTTTCTGTGAGGCTGCTCCTCTCATCATTTTTGACACACATTCTTAGATTAGATCCATATGTTTATTAATTCCACAAGAAATCCAGGAGAAATAAGATCTGGGCAATTTATGACTCCTGAAGCCCTCCAAAGATTACAGAAATCTTTCAATAATAAAATACAATATGCAGTTATTCTAGAAATTTCTGCTCACTTATCTTCATAATCGTAAATTATTTCATACCTAATTACAAACAGGCAGACTGAATAATTGTCTTCATTGAGGGATGTTTGACACCAAGAAAATATAGCCTTATTTTATAAACCTTTTAATGTTCAGACTATAAATATGTCACAGCTAAGGAGTACTGCATCTTTAAGTGTATTAAAGTCACTCTTGTGTAACCAAACATAATGGGATTTTTAAATGAATTATAACTAAAGTATTTAACAAACAACTTTTTAAACTTCTAACATGTGTAAAGCGATTTGAAACTGTCCGTTTCATATTAAATGCCCCAAAGTATATTTCATTCAACTCATTTGGTAAAAATTTATATTGGAGAAGGCTTTTCCAAGATATAGACCTAACAGAAAGGAAAAGATTCAAGGGGAAATTTAATACCTTATTCTTCCCTCATACATGCAAAAAGTCTCACCAATGAGGTGTCAGATATCTGTTTATGTTTGGGAGAGTTTTGGAGCAAGATCAGGGCATATGTATTCAATTTCTAGTAAGGGGATTGTCCATCTGTATTCTGGTGTCTTGGAATGAAGTAATGAAGTTGTAAAACACAAAGCCTTTCCTTCTGTTTGAGACCTCAATTCACACTGCAGACTGACTAGCCTGCTTATAGAAAGAACATTTGTGTGTCTTTCCATCCATTCAATCATCCATGACCTTACATGTCTTATTACATAATATTAAAGACAAAGTGCACTGACTGGCTTCTTGAAATCTTCAGTTGACACCAAGATTGGCCATTACATTCCAGGATACCAAGACCTTTATCTGTTTTTATAGCCACTGTACCCCAGACTTCAGTAGTTCAGGGAATGGCTTCTAAATGGCAAATAAACATTTATGGAATGATTGCACATGAGAGTTTGGAAATGCAAGGACAAGTAACCTTGCTCTCAACAGCTCCCCTCCATGAAAGATAGTATGGTTTTCTGGAGAGCATAGGAGACAAATGGAGGTAATCATAGCAGCATTTGGTGTACTGTTTTCCTATGCTGGAAAGAATTTATGAGAGTATAAGAATTGCTAGAAGTTCTGTAGACAGTGTTCTAGAGCACTGGTTCCAGGGCTATCTTGCGCTGGATTTAACTGTGGATAGAAAGCCCTTGTCAGATTTGTGGGGACTGCTGCACTAACAAGTTCTGTTGGTAGCAGAGCAAAGGATGTTGCTTCCATGTGCAGGAGAGAGACTATATTAGCCATTCTCCATCAAAACACTTTGATTTGGTGCAGTATTTGAAGTAGGACACAGGGAACTATGCTTGGCTTTATGAGGGAATCACTTTAGAGCATCATAATTCTAGTCCCAGGCTAGAAGGTTTTCTGTTGAGTTTATTATAACACAAAACAGTACTTACAGTATGGGTGCCTCAATGGTATGTGTGTCTCAAATTAAGGATGGGTTCTTGCTTCAAACTTCCCTTGATTCTGGATAAGAAAAGAGCAAATTATTGAACTTGGGAAGGCCATAGGACTCAGCTATAGTTCTAATGAGCAAATGTGAGAGAAACTCAAGGATAACAGAGCAAATAGTTAAACTCTGTGGCTTTAAATACCATTCTATTATGGTCTACTTCATGAAGAGAAACCTAAGAACATATTACCACACTTTGAAAAGAGAATGCTTTCTTCCTTTTCCTCTTCTTCTTC
Source organism: Mastomys coucha (assembly GCF_008632895.1). Taxonomy (NCBI): domain Eukaryota; kingdom Metazoa; phylum Chordata; class Mammalia; order Rodentia; family Muridae; genus Mastomys; species Mastomys coucha. The sequence goes on along the minus strand of NW_022196912.1, from coordinate 111,919,675 downwards.
CTCCTCCTCCTCATCCTCATCCTCTTCTTCTTCTTCTTCTTCTTCTTCTTCTTCTTCTTCTTCTTCTTCTTCTTCTTCTTCTTCTTCTTTTATATGTGATGAAGCATTCTGAGTTCAGAACAGACATGTGATCATTAATAAATATTTCTACAAGTTGACTCATAGCTGCCAAAAAGTTCTACTAATGGAGGCAACTTAAATCAAGAGAGAAGGATTTATATTGTCTTTTACAAACCCTGGTTCTTTGCAGTTAAATAAAAAACAGAGAACTCTAATTATCCATTGGAGTTTTCTTCTCATCAGTAACATCATAAAAACACAAAGCTGGGGTGGACTGGGCCTTGGGCTTTTCACTTCATCCTTCTAGGGTTACTTCTGGGAATGTGGTTGTTCTGAGGATACAATTCATTCTTCAGCCCTCATGCTGGCAAAGGAGAACAGAACCTGGGTTGTTGCTGTGGATTAAAGAAAGATCACAAAACAGGGCAGGATCAACAGGCCATGCAGGGAGTGCTGGACAGAACAGTCATCTTCTTTGAAAAAGGCTCCCAGGAGACACTGCATCATATTGAAGAGCTTTGCTAAATCTGTGCCGTCTCCCCACCCTAACATCAGTGTCCTACAGCCATCTCATCTCATTTCCAGTAATGTTGATTGTCTGCTGCTCCCGGGTTTCAGAAAAGCTAGGGACTTTAAACATCTTTTTCCCCTTTTTTATTTATGATATTAAGAGCTATAACATACAAGGCCTGTTAGTGCATCATGGAAAAAAAAACTCAGAGTATATTTTAATGCTAGAAATAACACAAAAGTCTATTTCTGTTTAAGGACAGAATACTTTCCTTCTTACAAAACTGAGTGGTTAAGAAGGGGAGTGAGTGGCATCCAGTGGGTCAGCAGAGGCTGACACTCCTCACTACAACACACTGGCTATTCTTTTCTTACTTGTCCCTATGCTCCTTCAATGGAGTTTTCTTCTCATCAGCAGAATTATAAAAACACGGAGCTGAAGTGGACTGGGTCTTGTGCTTTTCACTTCCTCTTTCTGGGGTCACGTCTTGGAATATCATGATATCAAAGGCTCCCGTAACTGTTTTAACCCTTACAGAGGTCATAAAAATCTCTCATTAGTTGGTACATTTGAACTAAAGCTAATCATGGATTTTTTTTCCCTAGGTAGCCATCAAATACCTGGCATGGAGGATGATGTCTTATAGATATCCTCCATAGCTTTCTTGGAACCCCGAGGCAAAAACCTATATATTTCTCTTTTTTTTTCTTTTTTCTTTTTTTATGTGCCTGGTGTGAGGGACAATTTCTTTCTTTTTTTTTTTTTCAGATAAAGCATTGTTTCTGTGAAATGAAAATCTCTCACTTCCCTAGTTTGGCATATGGAGATAAACACTGAGGCACTGGACCTCAGCCATTGTCCTGTAGGAGCCTTGATAATACAGAGTCCAAGTCTAGGCTTTGCCATGTACTAACAGGGAGCCTGCACACATTGAACCTCTGATGTGTGATAAGTGTAGGATGCAGTGAGAACTGTAGGACTCAGTCATAGTATTGTTGTCATTATTGCTATTTGCCCATCCATCTATTTCGGAGCTCAATATTCACTATGTGTCAACTATGTATAAAGGATTGTGCTAGGACTTGGCCTCTAGTGGGGAATATCAATATGATGGTTCATTTTTTTTAAAGGAAACATTGAGTCCTTATGGGAGTACATATAAAATATCATATTTTCAATGATTTCAGATTTAGCAAGTATCAAAACAAATGGTGCATATCATAAAAAAGGAGATAAAGTGGAGGAACCTTAGAGACCGGGTGATGGAGACTTTGGATCAAGGTCTGCTTTGGATCAAGGTCAGAGAGGCCTGCTCTGAGGATGAAAAGTAGGCTTTTCCAGACTTTATGAACTCCAAGGTCTTCCTGTGGCTGGGCTAGTTGCAAGGCCTGAGGTCTAGTTTTATATGAGATTGTATGGTTTTTTTCTTGAGAACAGCTACCCATATTGGTAGAGATCAGCATGATTAAGGCCTAGGGCTCAACATCTTTTAAAAAATGGGAGAAAATCTTCCCATCATCTGGACTTTTAGGCTCCACCAAAATTGCATGCCTGTCTACTGTAGAGGTGATGTGAGAGTGGGCAGTTATAGACTCAGAAATACCTTTTAGGACTAGGCACAAAAAGGAGCAAAGGCCCTATCAAGTTCATGAGCATAAAAGAAGCCATGTATCAGAGAGACTTGCAAAAACAAGTCTTGCAGTGAGCAGGCTTTTGGAGGTAACTAAGGTTAATGTTTGTTAGTTGAACTGTATCTCACAGATACATGGACATCCTAAAGAAGCATGGAACTTCTGAATTTGATTTTATTTACAAATATTTAAATAAAAGTCTTTCTGATGTAATTTAGTTAAAGTGGGGTCATTGGCTAGAATTCTAATCCAGGGTGACTGGTGTTTTTAAAAAAAAAAAAAATGGAAGGATTGGGCCCAAAGTCAGACATCCAGAGAGAGTAGGTGAAGGATGCTGTATGGAGATTGCCACTTGACTCTATGTAATTAGGATGATATATGTATCAGTCTCATCACTAACATTGTTCTGAGAAACAACCATAAGGTGGGGGATGCCAGAGATGGCTCCTATAACGTTCACTGGCACAGTGGCCTTGAACTATGCCAACACATTGACTTTCGACTTGCCCTTTAGGCAACTATAAGACAGTACATTTTTGTCATTGAAAGCTATGTGGTTTGTGGGACTTTGTTTCAGAATTCCTGGGAAGCAAATTGAGATGGTAAGCCACTGGTGAACTTAAGTCTGAATGGTGGGCCGAAGTTACTTTATTATAGGATGACTTACATCTTATAAAGAGTATAATGTGGATGAGTGGATGGAGGGGCATCAGTCTGATACTCACAGCTTGTACTTATGATTGGTATTGGTTATGGTGGAGACAGGGAGAAGAGGATGGATCCAGGGTGAATGTTGGCAATTGATCTGGTGGTGTTGGCTTATGGGTTGAGCTTGTGAATAGGACAAAGAAGTATCCAAATATGGCCTGGTCTTTGAGGTTTCCTATCCAACCTAGTTATATGCTATGTCACTGAGAAACATCCACAGCACTGCTGAAGTCCTCCCTCACGAATTTCACAGCATCATTTCACCTAATAATCTCTCTTGTTTATTAACTTTAATAGTGTTGTAGCTTTTAGTTCCCTTGCTAAAAGGGATGTTAGCTATTATGCCAGATGGTTCAACAAATAATTATCTTCATACTTACACAAGTGCTTTATTTATTTTTGCTGACTACTGGTACATTTTTGAACATATTAAAAGTCTAAAAGCTCTACTCATAGTTACCTACAAGAGGCCCTTTGATCTTCCAAAAGAATATAGTACATGGTTGTTGGGCTCCTAAACTCTCCCCAGCTCTGCTACTGTTTCAGTCATTGAGAATTTAATGGAGGAGAAAATCAGAATGTATTGATTTCCTCTTCTGCCCCTTGGAAGAGGCATTCCAAGTTGTTTTTGTAATGTTTTGAAGTTCTCGTGGCAGTGCCTTTTAGAGCACTTGAGAAAAGCAAAATCTGCAAAGTGAGCAGAGAGGCAGTTTTTATTGGGCTCTGCCTCCAAGCTGATGCAAATGTAAGGAAGGTGATGGGGATAGGGTTTCTCTCTAAGAAAAAAAGTGTGTGTGTGTGTGTGTGTGTGTGTGTGTACGTACAACCTCAGACCACACGTCACATTTAATTTTGCATTTTCCATGCTGATTCCAAAGTCTCTCCACCACCTACCTCAAGTATGTAAAAATCTTTCTGTATTTTTTCCTGCCTTGTTTTTAAGCACTTTACTTAAAAAAAAATCACTGGAAAGACTAACGTATGCCCACTACCCTTTGCATCCCTTATTCCTCTTTATTGATTTAGATCAGGAGGTTATATACTTGCAAGAATATGAGCATTAAAGATTACAGAATGTTGCCTATATAGTACTTTAGTGACAAACGTGTATCAAGTGGCCATACAGCAAAGTTAGCAAGACTTTGAAGGCAAAGATCATGTCCAAATATTTCATCGGGTTGGATGCTCTGGACTGGACCTTCACTTCTGGCTTTTTATTCTCTCTGATCCTTGGAACTTCTATCTATGAAAATGAGCATAATGATTCATATAGTAAAGGTCATATGAGGTCATGCATATGAAAGGGCTTTACAAACTGTAGAGTGTTACATGTATGTGAGGTTCCCACTAGTGATGTCTGAAACAAAATGAGAAAGGTCTGCATAGCCACTTGGAATGAGTTTTAGCATTTATTGTCAAATAAAGATAAAATGAATGGGAGTGTGGTTGGTGTGACTTGAATTCACAGACACTATTAATTTGTTCTTAGGTTTCTGGTCTTATAAATATTCTAGAGTGCTGGGTCAGAGTGTCTCTGATTGAATCTGGAGCCCTTGTCTTTTCCAGTAGTGACAAATTTGACATTGTCCTATTCTTTGTGTTGGAAGCTTCCTCTCTGGGCTGAGACTACTTTCTATCATTCCACTGGCTCCTAAGGTGGGCTAGCTCTCCAATTCAAAAATCCCGAGTTTACCAGCAAAGCTGAGTGTAAAACAATGTATAGGCTCTAGAATTAGTTTCTAAACGAATGTCAGAAACACAACCCTAGGTATCCAATGAATGTGTTCCGGTTTGATTTTCACAAGGCAGCTGTCCAGGTAGGTAACTGGAAGGGTTCTACAAGCAACAGGCACTGTGATGACAAAGGTACACATGGATTCAATTAAGTGAACACAGGAGCACCAGACAGCCAGATAGGACCTTTAGTCTGCAAAGTAGGTTATTACAGCATCATGTTAATCACCCTTCTCAGAAGGGTTTTCTGTAACTCCACCTTTGCTATCATCGCCCCTCCCCCTGCCCAGAGCAGGATGTGTGCCCTTGATTTCTTTTTATTGTGCTCTCTCAATTTGTAAAGATCAAAAGTTGGGTCAGGATACATTCAACTTACTTAGATGTACTGGAGAATTTCTCACGAGCTCCCTTTCATCCTTACTCTAAATCTGGGTGGGGGCTAGAAGTAGAAAGAAGGTCCCATGAGAGAGACAGCTAGGTATGGGACAGTTCGGTCAGTGATGCCTCAAATCAGACCAGCTTGGATGTCACAGCTCTGCCATAGTGCCACAGGCAGCACTTTTCCACACTTGAAGGGCACTGTGGTTATCAGATGAGCCTCCCATCAGCACCGAGCCAGAAACACTTCAGTTCCCCAAACCCTTTCTCATAAATCTCCGCCTAAATTAGCAGGAGAAAAGATATGGAGCTTCAGATCTCTGCCAGGCTTTCATTAATCCTCCAGACACCGCCAGGATCTGTCTCGCTTTCTCCTTTTCTCTGCCAGCAAAATGACACTTAACGAAGAAGGTACCCTCGAACATGCTGGTACATTTCTGACAAACTTTCATAAATATGCCCAGCTGTTTTCCCTAGTTCAGCTCTGTGTAGCCTGCAAATCACTGATTAATTTGCACACAGCTGCTACGGATTCGAGGGAGAGGAGCTCCCTAGAAACAGTCCATGTTGCTGGTATTAAGCCCCTAATTTCCTTAAGTGAAAAGTTTCTAAAGCTGTTCAAATTTTCTGAAAAAGCCACACAGGCAAGGCTCCTGGGCTTCCTCCCTGCTTGTCTGACAGCTAAACTGTCATACTGAAAAATCCACTTAACCATTGTGTGCCTGTGTGCAGAAGCCTAGGAATTACTGGGTCTCTGTTGAGCATCTTCTAGACAATTTTTGTAAACCCATTCTGTGCAAGGATTGGAAGGAGATAGTGTCCTGTTAAGGGCGAGACTGAGTTTTAAAGTCCAGCAGATTGAGGTTAAAAATTCCTCTTCCCTTCTTTTTGCTTAGGTCTGAGGCCCTGTGCTTCTCTGATAGGCATCTACATCAAAACTCCTGGGAGTCTTTAAGAAGATAATTTATCCAACAGGAAAGATTTGAAATGTTTTCATAGCCTTTGTCCTCAGTCACTGTCTCACAACAATTTGGGGTCTTGTATGCTTTGATTGCTTAAACTAGGATAAGGAGTAGAAAAGTGGGTTGGAAAACCATCTGGGGTTATACCAGGAAGGGGAGATCTATGTCTGAAAGGAATGCTCTCCCTTTGCATGTCTGAGAGGCTGAGGGAATGGAAATAGCCTGGATTTTAGAGAAAGCATTTGGGAGTTTGGGCAGTATGGAGGATGTCGGGTCAGGCAGAGGTGTGCTGTTCAACTCGGAATGGCCCCAATAGATTCAAGTGTTTGAATGCTTGGCCATAGGAGTGCCACTATTAAGAGTTATGGCCTTGTTGGAGGAAGTGTGTCACTGTGGAGATGGGCTTTGAGGACTCATATGCTCAAGCTTTGCCCAGTGTGGCACAGTCTCTTTCTGCTGCCTGTGGTCAAGACGTAGTACCATCCATTCAGCACCATGCTCCCCACCATGCTGACAGTGGACTAAACCTCTGAAACTGTAAGCAGTCCCCATTAAATATTTTCCTTCATAAGAATTTCCATGGTAATTGTGCCTCTTCACAACAATAAAACCCACACTGAGACCAGAGGTAAAAGATGGACAATGAACCTGATGCCAGAGGTCCCTGGCTTTCCTGGACTCTGGAAAGGACATTCTCTAAATGGACACTTTGGGGTCCTTGCTAACCTGACCAGACTATATCTCCAGTTCCCAAGAGAAGGTGGGAATCAAAGAGATTTGCAGCTTGGATAAGAGGGAAGGTGACAAGTGCATCCAGGTGATAAGGCAGTCAATGACATCTCAACTAGAAAAAAACAATCCTAAAATACTTATTGAAACACAAAAGCTGGGCTGGAGAGATGGCTCAGTGGTTAAGAGCACTGACTGCTCTTCCAAAGGTCCTGAGTTCAATTCCCAGCAACCCTACAGTGGCTCACAACCATCTGTAAGGGGATCCGATGCACTCTTCTAGTGTGTGTCTGAGGACAGCTGCAGTGTACTCATATAAATAAGAATAAATAAATAAATCTTAAAAAAAAGAAAGAGACACAAAGGCTTATAAAGCCAATGTTATTTTGAACAAAAATAGCAATAGAGGTACCCCAAAACTTGACTTAAATTATAGAGCCATAATACTAAGCGTGGTGTGGTACTGGCACAAAAGCAAACCTGTATACCAATGGAATAAAATAAAAAAAAAAAACCATGAATAAATGTAAGCGGCAGAAACACTTGGTTCTTAACAAAGGTATCAAAGAACACATTGGAGGAAGGAAAGGGATTTGGTGTTAGTCTTCTACAGGTGGACACCCTGTTTTCCCGGTATTTTTAATGTGTAGTCTTTAATTTTAAAATTGGGAAGATATCCAAATTTATAACACAAAGTGTTAAAATTGTTAAGGAAAAATACTTCCCAGTATGAATACAGAGAAGGCTAGCCTAAATAGGACTCTGATAGATCAGGACATAAAAAGAAAGAACCTACAGTATGAGGTTTATTCAAATTAAAAGCTTTGTCACAGCAAAGGAACTAACTTATCAAAGTAAAAAAAAGATGATGTATAAAATGAGAGATGACATTTTGCTGGATATTTATTAAGCAGGAAATTATTATCTACACTACAGAGAGAACTCAAAACTTTGAATAGTAAAACAAAACACAACACCCTTTTCTAACTATTGTTAAGAGAACAGTAGAAAAACCTGGATTATTCAATGAACATGAGATCACCTGTTCTACCTGTGACAAATTTGGAAAGTCATCCCAATATCAATACATATGGGCATTTATCATGTAGAGTTCCTGAACTAAATCAAGGACTCACCCTGTATTGGAAACCAATGCAAACAGGCCAGTGTTTGGACACATTCACATATAAAATGTTTCTCCTTTCATTGAAATCTATCAAAAGTGTTTGATTTATTAATATAGATATTCAAATAGTTATATGCTATTGGATTTAATATAATGTATAGAGAAGACTTTATTGTAGCTTAAGTAAATTTGGATATGTTCTTGGTTTTATTTGCCATTTGATTAGTCCTTTGCAAATTTTGTACAATTTAATTTTGGTCATATGCAGTCTCTGTAGCCCAACACTTTCTAGCTCCACCCCAACATTCCTGCCTAGTCATCTTTGTGTCCTTTCTGAAAACAAAAATCAAGTCCTAATTGTACTGCCTGTTTACTTTTGGATATTTGGTTTTTCACTGGATCATGGTGGTTAACCTACTAGGTTGACCTCAAAGAAAACTGACCGTCTCACATAAGTTGTTAATTGCTAATATATTCTCAGTTAGGGGTGGGACTTCAAGCCTCCCACCTCTCTCACTTTCATGCCAGCTTCCCCTGAGGTTGTCTAGGCCTTGTGCATGCTATCATTATCACTGTGAGTTCATATGCAAAACTGCTCTGCTGTACCCAGAAACCAGTTTCCTTGTAGTCCTCTACTTCCTATGGCTCTCACCACCTTTCCACCCCATGTTCAACAATAATCCCTGAGCTTTGTGAGGAGGGGGTGTGATATTGATGTCCCACACAGACCTGAGCATTCTGCAGTCTCTTATTCTTTAGATCTAAACCACTTGTGGGTTAGTTACTACTGAAGAAAGAAACACTAATATATGGGTATAACAATAAAACATTAACAGTCAGTTTAAAATCATGGCCATATTTCAGAATAATGGCAATATATTCTCCTCCAGTGCCAATGAATGACCTGTGTAGCTACAAGTTTTTGGTCCTGATAATAGTGCCAAGAGTGGGTTTTATTTTGTGGAATGAGACTTAAATCTACTCATTGAGTAGTTGGTTATACCATGATGTTTTGTAATAGTTGTCTTACCATCCTGGTTCAGTGTAACTGTCAGAATTTATAGGTAAGTAAGGTAAGTAAGATTGGTGCTGATTTTCTCCTCTGGCAGTGTGTATAGTAGCTGTGTGTGTGTGTGTGTGTGTGTGTGTGTGTGTGTGTGTGTGTGTGTAACTGTAGGAGTAGAAGAGACTTTAACAGTCCTGTCCTGTCCAGCTGTGAGCCCTGTGAACTACAATAATCACCAACATGGCAAGATATACCCATTGGTGCGATAATAGCAGACATTTTTTAGATGTACCCAATTGCTTTATTATTGTGTTTAAGGCCCACACCACAGGGGACTCATACTGGGACTCATACTATAAACCTGGTTAAGAACCTGTGGCTATGGAAGTAATAAGCCCCAGGGGAGAGCCTACAACTATCATTTTGCTAAGTGGACATGGTATCAAACTGTCTTCTAAGTATGCCTTTATACCCGCAGATTATTGCAGTTCCTGACACTCATCAGATATACTTCTTTCTTTTTTTTTTTCCTTCAGTGGGCAGTGAGTGGGTTAATACAGAGATTCACAACTGGTAGATATACAGAGAAAATGTGACAGTCCTAAAGAGGACATCTAGATCACTCCCTTGTCATGGCTCAGGGAAACACCACCAAAGAAGAAAGAGAAAATGAGCAAGGATCTGGGGTTGCAGAGTGCCATTTTGAAATAGTGTCTTCTGGACACAGCTGATCTACTCATGACCTCACAGCAGCTACTGATACTGACCCAAGACTGGACTCCTTAACATTTCCTCATAGAAGGGAAAAGGGCTCATGGCATCCCACTCATACTTGAGATAATATCAGCAGTTAAAATTGGTTGGTGGAAGAGGCCTTACTTCCTTTTGTGGTGTAGCAACTGATAAATAAACCATGCCCCTGTAAAGAAACCCCTATACAAGTTCATGCAGGAAACACAAGTGAACCTCAGTGGGTTAAACACACTAGAAGGCATTAAAGGAGAAGACGGACTTGATGGGAAGGAGTAGAGTTTCAGAAGGAAGAAGGGATGAGACAAGTTGTTAGTGAGTGACATGTACGAAACCTATTATGTATGTATATGAAAGTATCAAATAATAACATTTAAATCATAAAACAAAATCACAACTCAACCTCTTACCTGGTCCAAGAGCAATGCAGGTTAAGTCTATGTCTGGTAGCGATAAAGAGTGGACACTGAGATGGGGAGAAACCTCAGTGATTAAAAAGGATTTGTGGTAAGTATGGGGACCTGAGCTTGAGTTCCCAGAATCCATTTAAGCTGGATATACTGTATGAGCATCTGTAATCCTAACACTTCTATGGAGAGATGGGCATAGAAAGAGGAGCAGTTGTACTACAGCTAGCCTGCTGTATTCAATAACAAACATATTATCCTTGTTTCATACAAGGTAGAATGTAAGGACTAGTCCTGACATTATAATGTGGCTTCCATACATGTACAACTGCAAATAAGACTATGCTTATGTGCACACATATCTACACACATAAGAATAGATGTAGGGAAGGAGGAAAATTACTGAAAGTCTCCCCAAAGGCACATGTTGAAGGCTTGCTAGTCAGTCTGCAGTACTGGTGGGAAGCAGGAGAACATCTAAGAAGGTAAGCTCAATGAAGGGAAGCTAAGTCATTGGGGGAATCTTTTTGTTTTTGTTTTTGTTTTGTTTTGTTTTGTTTTTGTTTTGTTTTGTGAGACGGTTTCTCTGTGTGGCCCTGGCTATCCTGGAACTCACTCTGTAGATCAGGCTGGCCTCGAACTCAGAAATCCACCTGCCTCTGCCTCTCAAGTGCTGGGATTAAAGGCGTGCGCCACCACCGCCCAGCTGGGGGAATCTTTGAACTCAGGGGATGTTGGGATGAGATCTTGTTCCATATCTCTCTGTCTCTGTGTCTCTGTTTTCCTCTGTTTCTGTCTGTCTCTCTCTGTCTCTGTCTTTCTCTCTGTCTCTCTCTGTCTTTCTCTTTGTCTCTTTCTCTGTCTCTCTCTGTCTCTCTGTCCCTGTCTCTGTCTCTCTGTCTCTGTTTCTCTTGCATACACACACACACACACACACACACACACACACACACACACACACACACACAGAGTCATCTTGCACCAAAGAGCTCTGTTTCCAGCACCTGACTTTCCCCATGGTGTTTAGCTTCACTAGAGACCCAAGTAAACATGAAACAAACTTCTGACATTGTAACTCAAAATAAACCTTTCTTCCTTATGAGCTGATATCCTCAAGTATTCACAGGAGTGGGAATGTAATTGATACAAGTAATGTTTTCTAGGAAACACTTAATTTGGTCACTATTAAGATATGTCTTTGCTTCATGTGTGCTCTCTGAAAATAAACTCGCAGAACTTATGGAAGTCAGTGTCTGACCACCGCTTCTCTTCAAGTTTCATGTTAGTAAACTGAGACCTGCAAAGATGATGGCATTTGAAAATAGCCCACTAAATTATCTTAGTTTGGTCCCTCAGGGAAGTTGGCTTTAAAATATTTACCATATAAAATCGGTGCATGAAGGAATGTCTAGCAAAGAAATAACTTGCTTCATAGATGGAGTTTTCAAAAGTTCCTTTAAAGGCTGCCAATGCACCTGAATTAAGATTTGATTTTGAGATATTTGATTTACCCACAAGTTTTCAAGAACCCACCAGTTCTACAGAAAAAAAATTTAAACTCAGGCTAAGCTAGGCTAGTTCCATTTTGACTCGAATTAGAAGTGACCAAAGTGTCTTAAAAGGCTATTTCTTCCACATCAATTTTCATTCACCTTCATTTCCTTGTAAAATGGGAAGAAAGGTTTGACTCTGGGTGCCTTTTCAGCATAGATATATATTCTTAGGTGTGACTTAATGTTATCTTCCATTTTCTTATCTGCCTAAGAAGATGCAGTTGTCCCAAACCAATTTACTTGGTTAATTCTGTCCTCTGTCGTCTTTGCAATTATTTCCAATAGGCCTTGGCCAAACAATTCATTCTCCAGCATGTGGTTTCATCTCAGCTGAAACTTTGTGGCCACAAAGTCAGTTGTCATGGCAACAGCTGGGCTCTCACCAGCCTAATATTGTGACTATAATGCAGGAAAGGGAAAAGGGAAATGATGGGGGAGGAGGCGATTTTCTGGCTATTTCCTCATATCCGTGGTTTAATAACTTATCTTCTCAGTATTGTACTTCATTCTCAGGCATGATTCTGTTTTTGAGCATTCTGAGTTCTAGTACACTGCTCATCTTGCACACATTTGTCATACATTTATAATTTAATCAATATTTATTGAGAAGACATTATGATGTCTGGTCTAGCATAAGTGCTTCAATTGACTTATATGTGAATTTGCTCATAAATATGGATTGAACATCTACCTTGTGCCAGGCCAGGTCTTAGGAATTGTACTCAGTAATGAACAAGGTAGATGATGTCATGGCTGTCCTGTGGAAGTGGGAGAGCTGAACAGTGAAGATGTAAACACACGTATAAGGTATGTTCAGATGATTACACATGGTACAACCGAGATAAGATATAGTAACACAAGGAAATGATGATGAGCACTGATATTGGAGAAGAGCCTGATGAATTGGTATTTGAGCTAGTACCTGCATAATGAAGAGTAGTATATGCAAAATATGTGTGTGTGTATGTGTGTGTGTGTGTGTGTGTGTGTGTGTGTGTGTGTGTGTGTCTTTTTGGATAGAGGGTCAGTAGGTGTGAATAAACCAAGGCACAAAAATGCTTAACATCTTAATTTGTTTTGAGACAGGATATTACAATTAAGCCCAGGCTGGTCCTATGTATCCTCATGACAATTTTTCTACTTCAGCCTCTCCAATGGTGGAATTACAAGCATGTGCCACCACATTGGTTATTATTGTAATTCTAAATGCAAAATAACTACCGAAAATGAGTATGAAAGACCAATGAGTATGAAAGTCAGGAAGCAAATGAGGAAAAAGAGATGAAGTCTCAGATCCAATCCTTAGTGACAAGAATGGCGCAGCTCATGGGTATTGTCTTAGGTACCGTTGCTGTGACACAACACCTGACAGGAGCAACTTAAGGAAATAAAGGTTTATTCTGGATCACAGTTTGAGGGAACAGTCTACCATGGTGGCAAGCACATGGGGCAGCTTTTCACATCGCACCCATATGCAGGGAGCAGAGACAGAGGAATAAAAGTTCTCAGCTTACTTTCTCATTTTTATTCACTGCAGGACTCCAGCCCATGAGGTGGTGCCATCTATGGCTACTATTTCTATGAACCTAGCAACTCCCTCACAGACATGCCGAGAAGTTTGTCTTTCAACTGAGTCTGGATTTTGTCAAGTTGATGGTCAGCATTAACCACCACAGGGATGTAACCTGTAAAATTTTTAAGGGTTAAAAGGTGGAAGGGCCCTGCATTTGGTTTAAGTCTCTATTCTGAAGCAGGAATATGGGCAGGGGAGACATGAATAATACACAGCATGAACATCTGTTGTTTCTTATCTCCCCATTTGCACACAGCGTTTGTAATAGATGTGATTGTAGACTTCTGGCAGACCTAGTGTTCAAAAGTTCAGAAAGATTCAAAGCACAAGTTAATTTTACTGTATAAACCAGTGTATACAGAAAGGTCTTGATGTCTGGGAATGGCCATGCCCTCTGAACTTATTTTGAATGAAGGGTGAGGGAAATGTTGTATAAAAAAACATGATGGCTAAGAAACTATATTATACCCTTTTCTTATGTGTGCATCTTCACTATTATATCCAAGTACTCTTTCATCTAAAATGAGGCCACAGAAAGAATGGGAAAGGACAGCAAGCCAAAGGAGAGAAAACTGATTTAAAGAAATTAATAAAAGGTAGTCAAGTTTTGTAGTTATTCTGCTTAGATGAATATATACATGTTATATTTTGTGATTTCATGTTTAGCTAATGACTTGTGCATATATTTTCTTCTAAAACTAGCATGTCATAGCTTTAAAATAAACAAAATTATGCTAAAAATTTAATTTTAAGTTTCCTTTACTGAGAACATCAAATAACATACAGAAAATAAAATGAAAGAAAGGCAGTAAGTAGGTGAAAAAATCATTTTAGTAATTTTTCACTACACTGCAAATTTGTGACCAGCTCTATGATAACAAAAGATATGTAACAACACATATTACTGCATAAAAGAATCTCAGGTCAGTTACTTAGCATATCTGCCCCTCTAACTCCTCAGCTTTCAAATAGAATTACATAATGGGTGAGCAATACTGTAATGAAGATTATTTCTCAAGATGTTGCAGGAGTAAATCCTTCACTGGGAGACTTTTTTTGGCAGGTATTCAAGAAAATATAAGTGCGATGCTGTAAAAGTACCTTTTAGAACAGTGGTTTCTGTGAAGATCTGATTTATTTTAAGATTGCAAGCAAGAAAATTTTATATCGCTATAGCGGTACCCTTTGCTTTAAAGGAAATAAGAAACAGTATTCAGCAATATACATGTGGTAGTTAATTTTATGTGTTAACTTATTTGGACCAACAGATGCTCAGATAGCTGGTAAAACATCAATTCTTGGTGAGTCTGCTTCAGGAGGAGATTAGCCTTGGCATCAGTAGGCTGAGTAAAGATTTCCCTGATCAGTGTGGGGGAACATGGAAGCTTCATCAGATTAAAGCATCCATCTTCTTCTTCTTCTCTCAGGTTCTCTTCCCTTCAGATGCTTGTCCCAATGTCAGTTAGTTGCCACCCCTACTCCAACTCTGTCATGACTCTTGTCATTCTTAGGCCTTTGAAAGTGGACTAAAATATGCAGCTGTGAGGTGGCATGTCATGGATTCTTCAGCCCTTGTAATCATGTGAACTAATCCTATAATAAACTCAGTTTATATCTCTTTTGTCTTATGGGATGTATCTCTCTGAAGAATTGCAATATCATTAGGATAGCCCAGCTTCAGGAAAGCATTTGAAAGGTTACATCACTTTGTGTGTGTGTGTGTGTGTGTGTCGTGTGTGTGTGTGTGTGTGTGTGTGTGTGTGTGTGTGTGTAAAAAGGGGAAATACAGGCTTGGCATTGATGGATAGACTTATATTATTTCAGGAGCTATATTTGCAAGGTCTGATAATTGCATTGTGGTCACTTGGGAGAGACTCCAGTGAGAGACCAGGAACTTCTGTTGCTGGTTATATCTTAATTCAGTATCTTATCTGAAAAGATATTAGAAATTATATGCCACTGCTATGATGTTAGAATGAAGAGCTAAGGTTTGGGGAATTTTGATAAACCCAAATTGTGAAGCAATTCTGTTAGGAAGGGATCTGATAGGGTTGAAAATAGTTAAAGTAAAAAAGAAGATGGAGTAGTTCAGTAGTACAGGTTTAGTATAGGGGAGAAATTGACAGCTAAGATGGCTGAGTCATGCAGCACTTCTCAGCCTGTGGGTCACAACCCCTTTGGGGGTTGCATATCAGATATCTTGCATATTGGATTTTTATATTATGATTCATAACAGTAGCAAAATTACAGTTATGGAGTAGTGATGGAAGTCATTTTATGGTTGGGGGAGGTCACAACATGAGGAGCTATATTAAAGAACCACAGCATAAGGAAGGTTGACAATATCTGCTTTAGGGTGTTTCATTTCCCAGTGGCTATGTGTCAGTTATCAGGTTCGTTGTTAGTAGGAATGTCAAAGTACTAGCAAATGAGCTTATAGTGGTCAACTTGACAACACAGCACAAACCAATCATGTGAGGTGACAGAGGAAGGTCAAGATATCACACAAGGTCATAGTGCGACCTTTTCAGGAGGCATTTTCTTTGAATAACAACAACAACAACAACAACAACAACAAACCCAAAAAATCAAAAAAGAAAAGACTAATACATAGTCCTACAGGAGGTGAGATTTAGTTCTAGGAACAATTATATTTAGTATAAGAAAGTAAGTACAAAAGTAAGCTATATTGAAGATGATAGGAACAATTCAAACTTCAACACTCTATCAAACGAGGAATGAAAAGAATAATTGATGATTTCCCATTGCTACTGCAGCTGTAATCGATGAAAGCATATTCTACCAAAACCAAACCAAAGAGGAAAAAACGAATTCCCAACTCAGCTAATTCTATACATTTAGCCCTGTAAAATGCAACTGGTAAGTGCTTAATTGCCATTTTTAGATGCTTAACAGACTTTTATGTGGAAACTAAAATTGGTCTTTCTCTATTGAGCCTTATTTAGAATTAGGACAAATGAGAGGGCATTACAGGAAGATGGATTTTGGCTCAATACACAGAAGGCTTTTTTCCTGCTAAAAGTTCTTCCCGTCACTGGCCGTGTCCTTCTCTACCCTCAGTGACCATTTGTCAGGCATGACGTCAAACTTGAACAAATTAAAGCCTGAACCACGCAGCTTCTATAGATATTTTTAAGATTCCAAAATGTTGTCATAGAAGGAAATTCAATTAACAGTCATTTGGCCCACCCTTTGTGGGGGGCAGGGTAGTCATTTTACTGTGTCTTGCAGAAATTGTACTAGATTTAGAAAATATTTGTTTCTACTTAATTCACAGTGTACATAATTCATCAAAGGTGCTTAGCCAGGAAAGTTATCCTAATGCAGCGCATTTGAGTCAAAATGTTAAAAGGTTATTGTTTCAGAAATATGTGCAGGGGAAAGAAATGAAAAGAGAAGACACAGCAAACACTCATACAAATATCAGGAGACTCATTGTTTATTTGGAAGTAGGCCCTGAGTTCTATGACACAAAATGAATTTTAAGCAAAATTATGTAAAGGTGTGTGTGGTTTTCTTACTTCCTTTCTCTCTCTTTCTCTCTTTCTTTCTTTTTTTCTTTCTGGTTTCTTTTTTGTTTGTTTTGTTTTTTTGTTTTGTGTTTTTGGTTTTTTTTTGTTTTTCGAGACAGGGTTTAAAGGCCTAGAACTCACTCTGCAGACCAGGCTGGCCTGGAACTCAGAAATCCACTTGCCTCTGCTTCCCAAGTACTGGAATTAAAGGCATGTGCCACCACTGCCTGGTTTGCATGTGGTTTTCTAAATTTAATTTTATTATTGTTTATTATTTTTATTACTTTTGTATTACATCCCAACCATAGTTTGCCCCACCCCCACTCCTAGTCCTTCCCCTTGTCCTCCCCTTCCCCCCATATCTACTTCTATGTCTCCTTTCAGAAAAGAGCACAGCTCTCAGGAATATTGTGATTGGGTATGCCTAACCCAGGGAGTGGTACTATTTGGAGGTTGAGGCCTTGTCGGAGTAGGTATGTCACTGTGGGCGTGGGCTTTAAGACTCGTCCTAGCTGCCTGGAGGCCAGTCTTCTCCTAGGAGCCTTCAGATGAAGATGTAGAACTCTCAGCACCTCTTGCACCATGCATGTCTGGAGGCTACCATGCTCCCACCTTGATGATAATGGACTGAACTTCTAAACCTGTAAGCCAGCCCCAATTAAATGTTGTCCTTATAAGAGTTGTCTTGGTCACAGTCTCTGTTCAGAGCAATAAAATCCTAAGATATCAAACAAACACAGTATAGCAAGTTACAGTAAGACTAGGTACATACCATCATATCAAGGCTGGGTGGTGTTTTAGTGGCCATTTCTCTATGTGTCCAGTTCCTAGAGGGATGAAGAAGGGGAAGAAGTTATGGAAATGGCTTTAAAGACATGTAGAAGTGTTGGATGTTTAGCACATACTCAGTCTTGCCTGAGTGACAGCTTATATACAGGTCTTTCCTTTTTTGTTTGTTTATGTATTTTTATCACCAAAGATTGTGGTATCCCATCCTTCATAGATAACAATGAGGCCAAGTGTACTGAATATCAGCAGATTCCAATGTGAGGCGGATGTCAGCACTGTATCTAAGTCAAGTTCCCCACAGCCAAATGGCTGGTATGTTCCAGTGCTTTTGTTCTTATTGTGTTTGTGAACATGAAGCATCATAAGGGGTCAGTTAGTAGGAGATAGTCAAAAGAAGACATGCAGACCAATGACAGAGAGCTGAGTCTAGGAGGTGGAAGGTATACAGAGAACAGAGAAGAGAGAGAGAGATGGGAGGGAGGGAGGGAGAAGAGAGAAGACAGAGGGAGAGAGAGACAGATACAGAGAGGGGAGAGAGAGAGGGAGAGAGGGAGAGAGGGAGAGAGAGAGAGAGAGAGAGAGAGAGAGAGAGAGAGAGAGAGAGAGAGAGAGAGAGAGAGAGAGAGAGAGAGAGAGAGAGAGAGAGAGAGAGAGAGAGTCTATAAGCTTCAGCCATGGTATTTAAGCTCTGGCAAAATAATGGGTGTTAGGAACTCAGGTCAGCACACACCCTAAATATATGGTAAATGCTGAAGTTCTTGAAGGGTATCATAGGAAAGAAAGAACACTGTCTGTGAAAGAGGAATTCCCAGAATAAGATGGGTTTGCATGGATAGACTTTGAGTGGCTAAGGAAATGACTGGTGAGAAAGTACAAGCAAAAGAGGGATGTGAAGAACACAGAACTCTGAGATTACCCATTCTCCACCACTATGACAGGGTGAAAGTTGTTCCTATTTCTTAATACTCACTACCAGTGAAATTATAAATCACGAGGATGATTTGGGGACTGTGGACAGCTGACCGCAGGACCAGCGTAGGTGGCTTCTAATCATTTTTCTATAAATAAATGCATTTTTTCTCAGCTGGTAATGATTTTCTGTCTCTCATGATCAGGCATGAACTTGAACCAAGAAGCACATGGCTCTGACTCCGCTGTGTCCTTTGATAAACACCGACGTGGAGGTGATAACCCTAGCTAGGTCCTTTAGGTTTACTTTTCCCTTTGCTAATGATTAGTTTTAAATAAATAAAGCCCAGGTGTTATACTGGGGATCCATCTTTGCTCCATGCAAGCAAGGTGCATGCAAAGTTCTTTCCCTGCTCCTGGCTGTGAGCTAGAGAAAGACTGTTTCCATGCTCTTCTGAATAGAAAAATTAAGCAAGATCCAAAATGATGGGGAGACACCACAGCAAAGGCATGAGGCACAAAGCAATGCTGGGTCTATTAAAATCCCATTAACTGGCTCACAAATTTCTTATTTTCATACACACAAGAAAACCTGCCAAGTTTGTCTCTTGGTTTATTATTCATACATGAGAGAAACTTCTTGGAGGAGATCATAAATACAATTTTTGTCAGCCAATCAAATGAAGGAGGTGTCTCCAATGAAGTGATAGGAACAGTGGAATTCAGGTGGGTGAGGAGAAGAAATAGAAAATGAAAGCAGGTAGGCGTTTCTTGAAGTTACCTTGTGTGGAGGAACTGGAGAGAGATGGTGAGTTAAAAAGCAGGAAGCAAATCACCTGAGCTGATCGATAAACCCACCAATAGGCAAACCTAGGTTCTCTAACCATTGACTTCACAGGCAGTGCACAGGGGGAGCCATGGAAGCTGAAACCACTTGGCTGCATCCATAGATTATCAGCACTGTGGCCTGAGAACACATGCAGCCTAATCGTTAAAGCTGCCTGCTTTTGCAGTGAATCTTCTAGAACAGCTAAGGTGGAAGACGGTGTGATAGAGGGATTTGTATTCTGACTAAAGTTACTGGGCTCTGGACCATTGAGTTCAGGGAAGAATAATGATGGAGGTGTGACGAGAGAGGATAAAGTGGGTTTCAGTCACTGCAGGCTACAAGTCCCTTGTAAGCACCTTCTTTAGGACATTGGAGCCACAGGTATGCACCAGGACTCACTGCTAGATCGAAGCTACCCCCCCAAGGAGAGTTGGCTTTTCCTATGGTAGTTGAAGAACTATGGGAGGACTTTCTAGCCTCTCCTGGAAGGCTGGGTGACTTTAGATAGGGAACTTATTTTTATGTCTTAACACTCTAATAGAAAAAGGCAATAATGACAATTGCTGGCATACAGTGGAAGGTGGCACTGGGATGTAGGTTTCTTTTAGCTCCTATCACAAAAGGCAGGACACTGACTTCTGAGTATAGAGGACCCAACTCCTTGCTTTAAAAGGGACATTTATCATTTTGTCCACTAAGAGTGTCAGGGTCATGATTCACAAGGGCAAGATTGTGGGTCCAGGGTGATAGACTTCTGGTGTGGACTTGATTTAATGACTTAATTGGAGGTTATAAAACCCCAGTTCCCTCTCCTTAATCTAAATCTCAGGGGACATTTGGTACTAACTGGAATCGAGGCCTCAACCTACCTGAGTCAGTATCCAGCTTCTCTCGGTCTAATCTTGTCTCTCTACCTTCCTTCCAATATATCCACTAGGTTCAGCTTCTGTTTCAGAGGTTACAACCCAGGAGGATCAACTTCAGAGAGTGAGAGTCTTGGATATTGGTTATGACTTTATTACAGAGATAGGTAATTTTATTTAGGTGGGTTATTTCATTGTATCTGAAGTTTAAAATATTATTGAAAGAGGGCTTGAGGGATGTTTATTGTGATGGATCACTGGTTAGAAAAGGCCTATCTATGTCCTCTTAAAATTTTAGGAGCCAACACAAAACAAGAGGATGTGCTTTGTTCAGATCTAGTAACTATTAACAATGGCCAAATTCCTTGTGTGCCAGGTATTGTGAGTGGGTAAGGCTGATTTTTTTGTTGTATCATTGACAATCATGCTGTAATTTTTTTTAAAGTGATCGCCCCCCCCCCCCTTTTCATTGCTTTACTCTCAGGTAAATGCTGCAATGGTCCAGTTCTCTTATTCTTGCCCTGAAGATGTGAGCATTAGATGTCCCACATCCTCATTCTGCTTCATCTCATCCCTATACAGGAAAGCCAGGAACTTCTAAACTGAGGCAACACTCTTGTTTCCAGGGAGACAGAGGAAAGGAGGAGCTGACTGCAGTGCTCCAATGTGATGTGCTCGGAGGAAAAAGGAACCGAACTGAACCGAACCGAATCAAACCAAACCAAACCAAACCAAGCCAAACCAAGATACCAGTGTTTAGAAGATCAATAAACACATGTCTGAGGTGGCGGAGGGTGGTGAGAAGGCTTTTACCAGGTTATGATTGATGTGTTAGAATGGCAGCTCACATCTGGACACAATACACACTAGGCCCAAACAGTTCCATGTGAAAGAGGTTTTATTAGGAGAGATAGACAGGGTGGTGGCAGAAAAGAGAGAGAGAGAGAGAGAGAGAGAGAGAGAGAGAGAGAGAGAGAGAGAGAGAGAGAGAGGTGTTCCCCATATGTGTGTGTGTGTGTGTGTGTGTGTGTGTGTGTGTGTGTGTATGGGTTGTGACATGGTGGTCACAGGTAAGGTGGGAAGTGAGCCCAATGGATCAATGGATTCTGGGAATATGATGGCTGTTGCCTTGGCAACAGGTCTGTGAGGCCCGCCTATGTGAAATCATGGGTTTTGGAGGCCCTGATGCCAACAGTGATGAATAACCAAAGGTCCTCATCAAGCTAAAATGAACTTATTTAAAGATTGTTACAGTAACTTAGTATTTACCACTGGAGGGCATGCTCATTAGCTGTAAACACCCTAGGATTCTAGGTACAAAAAACTGAGGGTTGAAAGTGGCAATCTTTTTAATTTTTAATTTAAAATTTTTTTTTCAGTATTCATCTATCAACATAATGCCTCTTGTCATTTCTATAGGTCACTATGATATTCTCTTTAAATCCTTTCATTTACTTTAATAATGCAGAACTTTTGGACATTTCTCAGAAGAGATAAAGGATAATCACGACTATCACTGCCTGCTGTGTTCTTCTGTATTCAAATCAGAATAGAGCTACGTGGTTCTAGCAGACCTAGTCTGATACCACTGAAAAGCCAGTTAAGGAATTTCAGACTGGTGTGTGAATGGGCAAATGGAGGCAGAGAGGGAAGAGTTAGAGAGACATAAAATATATAGCCTAGATTAACAGTTAACAAAGATCAACAGGAAGTGGAAACAAAGATTAACAGGAAGTGGAAACAAAGGCGAAAGAGCGAGAACATCCCAGGCATTTGAGATATGTTATATTACGTCAAATGGATGGTGAAGGTCCTATTAATAAAATAAAACTCTAGCCATGTACTTAATATTAAAAAATGGTGTAAAAATTATTTCTTGTGTCTTGTTTTGTTGTATATATACATAAACAATGTCATATTGTTCCTGCAACTTAGCTCAGCAATGACAGAGTGCTTCCCTCCAGGAACAACCACTGTGTCAAATTCCCACGAGAGGGCAGCAGAGAGCCGAGAACTGATAGTCTGTCTAGTCTGTAGGGACTCAAGTTCACCACCTTGCCTCTTCCTCCAACACGTTAGGGATAAGGTAATAACCAGCTGTGTCAGGCACATGATGGTACCTGGTCTCCTGAAAATGAGAGAGGGAGAGGTAGCTAGGGAGGGAGAAGGGGAGGGGGAAGGAGAAGGAAAGGGGGAGGGGGAGGGAGAGGGAGACATGATTAACAGTAGCGCTAAGGTAAGAAGTTAAAAGAACCTGTTTAAGGGTGCTATTCCGTCTGAATGCTAAGAGAGACTGGTAGAAGAAACAAACTAGGAAGCATATTTATTTATTTATTTACACCCAATAACCATTTTTATTATTGCATAAGCATATATGAGTTAACAATTTAGGGTCTCGCTGTTTCCAAAACATTGGTGCTCACTCAAGAAGGTTAAGATTGAAATAGAGGTAAATTCTGAGTTGTCTCTCAATTCAGTGTTCCAGGAAAATAAGGGCCTGCTGAACCTCTGATGCATGCGGTATTGCGCTGTGTGCTTTGGGAGACCGATGCAGTATGGCAGAAGCAGGTCCCAAGGTGCTTTCTATACCTGTTAGTGCCAGTGGGCGTTCTCTGCCAAGACAGGAAGCTAGAGGCTATAACTCACAGAGGCTGCAAACAGTGAGTCATAGGGTTGAGACTCCGGTTAAAAGCCCAAACCATCTTTGGTTCCATGCTGGGGGAATGTCATAAATATCACCCACTATTGACATTTCCTTACCTCTCTCCTCCTTTGTCTTCTAGTTAATGATGCATCAAAGTCAGCTTAATGGACACGGTTTCTCACTAATCACAGGATAGACAAATAAACAAAAATGATCTACAGTGAATGTGTAATGTAGGGAAGTAATTGAGGGTTTGGGGTGAAGGAAGCTAAACATAAGTCAATGGTGGGAAGTGGCAGGCAAGAGACAGTGCAGTCTGGGGGTCGAGGTCAGAGTCTAGAGAGCAGGAGAAGTAAGACCAAGTTCCTCAACAGCTTTACAACCTTGACTTGTTTTCTTTCTGTCTTAAATATCTTTAGACATTTTTTTTTTTAATTTGGCAGATATCTACTTTTATAAATGAAATTTTATTTTTGGAGATTATAATTATATCATTTCCCTATTTCCTTTCCTCATTGCAAACCTTCCCATATACCTCTACTTCTTCTTTCAAAATCATGGCCTATGTTTGCTAATTGTTCTATCATTCTCTCTCTCTCTCTCTCTCTCTCTCTCTCTCTCTATCTCTCCCCCTCTGCCTCTTTCTCTCTTACACACGCGTACACACACACACACACACACACACACACACACACACTCCTAAATATATAAATACACCCTTCTCAGTTTGTGTAACTTGTTGGTATTGGATAACCAGTTGCTGTGCTCTTCGCTGGAGAAGACTATTTCTCTCAGCTTTCGTTAGTTACCCACAGTCACTATGTAAGGTGGAGACCTTGTGTTCTCTGCCCCATCCACAATGACTATTGTTGTCCTTGTTCAGCTCATGTTCAGGCAGTCCTGTTGGAGAGACTTTATGTCTTTGAAAATATTTGTAGGTTATGCAGTTCTCCCCTCGCAAAAGTCATATATCTATATATCTATATATTTATACATCTATACATCTATATATCTATATACCTCTATGATTCTATGTCTTTATGTCTATATATCAGCTGTATCTATCCATATCTGTGTCTATCTATATCTATCTTCAAATAGAGTCAGATCAAATAAATGTTCTCACCAAACTACCAAATTTTATATCAATAGGCGACACTGCTATGTGCTTCACACTGTCCAAGAGAAGAACTATACTGTTGTCTACCTGCATGAAAATAGGTTGAGGAGTAGAGTGTATGGAAAGAGCTCAAAGCCAAGAGACTGTCTGGCACTGTAGGTTGGGACCAGGTCAAGGACCTACTCAGATATCTGGGATTCTTCCCTATGGCCAATTTTGAAGATCAAACTTCTTTGACAGTCAAGGTCGAAATGGAGATGGAGACAGAATCTAGTAACCACTAAGTATATTGATTTTAATAGAGCTGGAAAATACAGTGATTAAGTTAGGACTCACAATTAATGGGATGGTTGATGAGTGGTGGGCAAAGTGGATAGAGGTCAACTGTTTATTCTGAAGTGCACCAAACAGTAAAATGAATTGATAAATCAATGTAAACAAATGGACTAATGAACATGTTTGATAAAACATTAACTTCCAACTTCAGTAACGTACACTGTGAAATGTGTTTGTTTTTTATGTTCTTGACTTTTTTAAATGTCAAAATGTTAGAAACAAACACTTTGAAATCCATGTAACCAGGCCTATCTGACTTGCAATACTGATTCACCAGAAACACTTCACCACCACTTAATTCTAGGAAAGGAAAGTTTACTCACACTAACTGATGAGGATTAGATTTGTCATCAATACTTTGGGATCAATGCACTATATCTTGCATGATACCAATCCATGGCTGTCAGATTTTATAAAAGAATATATATATCCTCCTCAAGGAATAAAGGAAATATGATAGGAAAATCAAAGTTTCATGGGTGTAAATGGTAAAACAAAAATTGTACTTCTTATCAGCATTAAATTGTTCATTTTTAAGCAAGTGTAAATAAAAATATACACCTCTACATTTAAGTAATTTTGCTTTCTGTAGCCCATATCTTCAGCGTATTAGTTATACCATCACAATGCTTAGAGCTGGTCTGTAAACAGATCCTGTCTTTTTAAGGTTTCTTTGTATTTCTTGGCAGTGATTATGTGCATGTGTATGTGTGTGTGTGTGTGTGTGTGTGTGTGTGTGCAAATTTATCATCTTTTATTCTATGACATAAGTTTTAAATTTTCACTTGAACTGTTTTGGAAGGCTTATAGAGAACTTACAAAAATAATGCAGAGAATTCTTATGCATTTGTCACTTGCCTTCTGCAATATTCACTGGTTACACAGACAGTGCCCAGGTGACAGGAAACTGGCATTGCTGCACACTATAGACTAATCTGTCGACTATTTGCTATCACAAGTTCTGAGATGTGGGCAAAGACCTCACATTTCACTTCTTTGTAGGTCATTCCTGCAAAATGTCAACAGTTCTTCATTTTGTTTTGTTTGAAATTGGGCTTCACATGACAGACTGCCTTTACATGTCTTGGTAGTTGAGGCTGGCCCTAATGTACTAATGTTCCTGTCCCTGCTTCCTGAGTGCAGGAATTAGGATGTTGGTGGTCTCTGATGTGTGTGTGTGTGTGTGTGTGTGTGTGTGTGTGTGTGTGTGTGTGTGTGATCTTCTGTGGTGGTTTTGCCAGAAACATTATGTACGGGCAGGAAAGGCAAATATAAGTATAAGAATATACTTATAAGAAGAATAAGTATCTACTCCAGTAAGAACAAAATGTTGTCCTTCCCACACAGGAAGTGGTCCAATGTAGTCAACCTGCCATCAGATTGCTGGCTGGTCACCTTAAGGAATGATACCATATCTGGGGCTCAGTGTTGGTCTCTGCTGTTGGAAGATCTGGCATTCAGCAGCAGCTGTAGCCAGTTCAGCCTTGGTGAGTGGAAATCCATGTGGATGAGCACAAGCATAACCCCATTCCTGATACCAACTTCTGTTTTCGTTAGGGTTTGCATTTCTATGAAGAGACACCATGACCAAGGCAACTTTTTAAAGATTTTAACCAACTTCAAATATAATAGAAAGCTAATATCCAAAATATATAAAGAAGTCAATAAACTAGACATCAACAAAACATACAATACAATTTAAAAATGTGATACAGGTAAAAGCAGAGAATTATTGATAGAGGAATCTCAAATGGTTGAGGAATATTTAAAGAAATATTCAACATCCTTTGTCACCATAGAAATATGAATTAAAACTACTTTCATTTTTATTTTATTTTTAATTTTTTATTAGATATTGTCTTTACTTACATGTCATTTGATATCTCCTTTTTAGGTTTCCTCTCTGAAAAAAGAAAAAAAGTAAAATAAAATAAAAAGAACCCTGTTCCCCCCATCCCCACTCAACAACCCATCCTCTTCCACTTCCTGGCCCTGGTATTCCCCTACACTGGGGTATAGAACCTTCATAGGACCAAGGGCCTCTCCTCCCATTGATGACTGATTAGGCCATCCTCTGTTATACATATGCTGCTGGAGCCATGAGTCCCACTATATGTACTCTTTGGTTGGTGGTTTAATCCATGGGAGCTCTGAGAGTACTAGTTAGTTCATATTGTTTTTGTCCTAAGGGGCTGCAAACCCTTCAGCTCCTTGGGTCCTTTCTCTAACTCCTTCACTGGGGACCCTGTACTCAGTCCAATGGATGGCTGTGAGCCTCTACTTCTGCATTACTTCTGTCTCTCAGGAGACAGCTATATCAGGCTCCTGTCAGCCAGCACTTGCTGGCATCCACAATAGTGTTTGGATTTGATGATTGAATATGGAAAGGATTCCCAGGTGGAGCAGTCTATGGATTGTCCTTCCTTCAGTCTCTGCTCCATAGTTTGTCTCTGCAAATCCTTCCATGGGTATTTTGTTCCCCCTTTTAAGAATGAATGAAGTATCCTTCTTGATTTTTTTGTGGTTTGTGGATTGTATTTTGAGTATTCCGAGTTTCTGGGCTAATATCCACTTATCAGAGAGTGCATACCATGTGTGTTCTTTTGTGATTGGGTTATCTCACTCAGGATGATATTCTCCAGATCCATCCATTTCTCTAAGAATTTCATAAATTCATTGTTTTTAATTGCTGAGTAGTACTCCATTGTGTAGATGTACCACATTTTCTGTATCCATTCTTCTGTTGAGGGACATCTGGGTTGTTTCCAGTTTCTGGCTATTATGAATAAGGCTGCTATGAACACAGTGGAGCATGTGTCCTTATTACATGTTGGAGCATCTTCTGGGTATATGCCCAGGAGTAGTGTAGCTGGGTCCTCCAGTAGAACTATGTCCAATTTATGGAGGAATCACCAAATTGATTTTCAGAGTGGTTGTACCAGCTTGCAATCCCACCAGCAATGAAGGAGTCTTCCTCTTTCTCTATAACCTCTCCAGCATCTGTTGGCACCTGTGTTTTTTATCCTAGCCATTCTGACTGGTATGAGGTGGAATCTCAGGATTGTTTTGATTTGCATTTCTCTGATGACTAAGGATATTGAACATTTCTTTAGGTGCTTCTCAGCCATTTGGTATTCGTCAGTTGAGAATTCTTTGTTTAGCTCTGTACCCCATTTTTAAGAGGGTTATTTGGTTCTCTGGAGTCTATCTTTTTGAGTTCTTTGTATACATTGGATATTAGCCCTCTATCAGATATAGGATTGGTAAAGATCTTTCCCCAATCTGTTGGTTGCCGTTTTGTCCTATTGACAGTGTCCTTTGCTTTACAGAAGCTTTGTAATTTTATGAGGTTCCATTTGTCAGTTCTTGATCTTAGAGCATAAGATATTGGTGTTCAGTTCAGGAAATTTTCCCCTGGGCCCATGTGCTCAAGGCTCTTCCCCACTTTCTTTTCTAGTAGTTTCAGTGTATCTGGTTTTATGTGGAGGTTCTTGATCCACTTGGACTTGAGCTTTGTACAAGGAGATAGGAATGGATCCATTTGCATTGTTCTACATGCTAACTGCCAGTTGATCCAGCACCATTTGTTGAAAATGCTGTCTTTTTTTTTACTGGATGGTTTTAGCTCCTTTGTCAAAGATCAAGTGACTATAGGTGTGTGGGTTCATTTCTGGGTCTTCAATTCTATTCCATTGATCCACCTGCACCTGCCTGTTACTGTACCAACACCATGAAGTTTTTATCATAATTCCTTGGTAGTACAGCTTAAGGTCCGGGATGGTGATTCCACCAGATTTTTTTATTGTTGAGAATAGTTTTTGCTATTCTAAATTTTTTTGTTATTCCAGATGAATTTGCAAATTGCTCTTTCCAAGTCTGTGAAGAATTGAGTTGAAATTTTGATGAGGATTGCATTGAATCTGTAGATTGCTTTCAGCAAGATGGCCATTTTTACTATATTAATCCTGCTAATCTATGAGCATGGGAGATCTTTCCATCTTCTGAGATCTTCTTCGATTTCCTTCTTCAGAGACTTGAGTTCTTGTCATACAGATCTTTTACTTGCTTAGTTAGAGTCACACCAAGGTATTTTATATTATTTGTGACTATTGTGAAGGGTGTTGTTTCCATAATTTTTTCTCAGCCTGTTTATCCTTTGTGTAAAGGAAGGTCACTGATTTGCTTGAGTTAATTTTATATCCAGCTACTTTGCTGAAGTTGTTTATCAGCTTTAGGAGCTCTCTGGTGGAATTTTTGGGTTCACTTAAGTATACTATCATATCATCAGCAAATAGAGATAATTTGACTTCTTCCTTTCCAATTCGTATTTCTTTGATCTCCTTTTGTTGTCTAATTGCTCTGGCTAGGACTTCAAGTACAATATTGAATAGGTAGGGAAAGAGTGGGCAGCCTTGTGTAGTCCCTGATTTTAGTGGGATTGCCAATACAACTCTTATAAAGACAATATTTAATTGGGGCTGGTTACAGGTTCAGTCCATTATCATCAAGGCAGAAGCCTGTTAGCATCCAGGCAGGCATGGTACAGGAGGAACTGAGAGTTCTTCATCTTCACCTGAAGGCTGCTGGGAGAAGACTGGCTACCACATGGTTGGGAACAGAGTCTCATTGCCCACCCCCACAGTCGCAGACTTCCTACAACAAGGCCACACCTACTCTAACAAGCCCACTCCTCCTAATAGTGCAACTCCTTGGGCAAAGCATATTCAAACCACCATATCTTTCATGACCTCTCAAATTTCAAAAAGGATATGCCAATTTTCTTTGATTTGCACTCATCCAAATGTTGTATTGACATAATTAACACTATGTATTTGGCCAACAATTACACTGACGATGTGACCTTCTTAATGTATGATATCAGTGTAGATGCCATTGATGTGTCTTCTGACTGCTTGTGCTAACACTGATACATTGACTTTCAAAGTCTCAGCAAGGGTTTCCCATATTGTTACTGATTTCCCCTTTGTTATTTATCAGTAACACATATATGATTATAAAGAAATATTTCATACTTTCACCATCTTCATTGTTTTTTGTGGCTCAGGCCTAGCATAGTTTTACTGCTGTTTTGTTGGTTGAGACTCACTGTTTCCATATGTATCCCTTTATTAATTGGATCCTATAATAAGGAAAAGGTGCCATACATCAATCACTTATTTACATACACATCTGTTTAATGTAACAATGGACTCTTTTGTATTCATTATAGAATTCATGGCAGTATGATTATTACTCTCATGATCTATTTTGATGCTTACTTGTTTCCATGTTTGGCCATCGAGGCTTCTTTCTAGCTGGCTGTATGCCTTTTCAACATCTTTCAATCACAAGTTGGATATATCTTTAATTCCCAGAATGTCAGGACCTTCCAGGCTGAGCTTAATTTCTTAGTCGCAAAACTGCTGTCAACCAATCTCCTAAGAAGTCCCAGCTCTCTATATTTGTAAAGTAAAATATGTGCCTGTTGCTCTTAGGTGCCATTAACTCTGGGCACTTGGCAGATACAGGCAGAACATATGGAAAACAGCATTTGAGTTTCCCTTTCTTTCTATCAGCATGAGCTGATAAAAGAATTAAATACCACACTCATAAGTAATATCAGTAATCAATAACTGACTAACAGATTTAAACAGACAATTCTCAAAAGTGCAAGTGACCAATGTATACAGAAAAATGTTTGGCATCTTTGATTATCAGCAAAATGCAAATTGTAGCTACACCAAGATTCATATTCCTCTAGTTAGAATAGCTACTAGTTTGGAAACATGTCAAACGTTAGTGAGGATGTACAGGAAAAAAAAGTCTTATATACTATTGATTCAAATATGAACAAGTCTAATCTCTATAGAAATCAGTATGAAGGACTCTTAGAAAATTCAAAAGAGCAGTAGCATATGATCCAGCTCTGCCATTCCTAAGAATATACCCATAGGAATCAAGGAAGAGATACCCACACATCCATATTTATTTATAGCTTTGTTCCCAATAGCCAAGTCATAGAATCATCCTGGATGCTCATGAACAGATGAATGAAGAAAATACGATGTCTATACACAATAGGATAAAGAAGCAGAGGATTATACCACTTGGGGATAAAATGGGTAGATCATGAGATAAACATGCAAAGTGTATTAAGCCAGACTGAAAATACAACCCAACATTTTCTGTTTTATATCGTATGTAGAATTTAGATATAAAGAAATTATATACATATATGAACAAAAAATCATTGTACATACATTTATATCATGAAAGTAGAAAGTCTTTTTGTATATGGATTCTCTTTAAAGTAGTAGTTTGATTTTTTCCAATTCACAAAAGCAATTATTTAATTTAATTTAAATTCTATGCAATTGCATCTATCAATATTTGATTGCTTTTGAGTATCAAGTGTTCATCAGAAAGTCTCTTCTCTATGGATCTTATGTAGGAATTCACTCATGCTATTTAAGACCCATCCTTTTCTTCTTCCTTTTCCCTCCTCTTGCCTCTTCTCTTTCTCTTCTTCTCCATGTGGGTCTCTGACTCTTTGGACTTTATTCTTGTGCATGGTGTGAAGTATGTGTCTTTTTCTAAGTAACTAAACAGGTACCATGACCCATTTGTTTTAAAGGATATCATGCCCCATTAATTAGGGATGTTGTCACCTTAGAGTAAATGTTTACAGGTGTTTGTGGTGATGTCTAGATGTGCATTTTATTGTTCTGACTTATTTGTGAATTGGTGCATCAGGAGCACCATGTCTTAATTATAGAGATTTTATGTTATATTTTAATTTCTGCCAAGTTTGCTCTAAATTTGTGTGTATCTTTCATTTTTTTGATCTTCTTTTCAACTATCATTTTATTTGTTTCAGTTAATGCTTCTTATGTTGAATTCAATTTCATTGGTACTATTACTATTACATTTTTTTGTTGATTTGAATTTATCTACATATAATCAGTTTTCTATCTAAGTAGCTGGCTGCATTCCTCATGGTATTCTCACATACCTGATATGAACCTTTCACCAATTTCTTATTTCTTTTAGAGTTAATTCTTTATTGCCAACTAATATATAACTATTTCTTTCTTTGTTATCTCAAACATTTAAACACTATGAAAACAGCTTGTTTTCCTACCCTGCCTTCTCCCGAAGCTCACCAAGAAAGTCTTCAAACAGTACCTGTGGGGTTCCTGGGTGATATTGTACTGGTTGCTTTTCCCACACATTGCTAGACTGTATTTTTTTCAGTATTTTTTGTTTTCCTTCTGGTATTTGGAACATAGAGTGCATTTTTTATCCTTCATATATTTGGTTTGACTCTTTAACTAAAATGCCTTATCCATATTTTTCAGATTTTGAAATTATTGGTGGTTACTGGTGTCTCCCATAAACAATGTTGAAATTAGTTCACTTTCAGTGATTCACAACATATCTACTGTCCTTTTCCAATTTTTGATTTTATTGGTAGCCTCAAGAGTTTTTATTATGGTTCATTATAATTAAAATAATAAATTCCTAAAATGAGGTATAATAAAACTATAATACTATAATAAATACTACAATAAAACAAAATGTTATAATAAACTACAACATAATATTAAATATAAGACTATAATAAAATGTTTCTTTATTCAAGAATTAAAATAGTTATGTTCTTTTTTATAGAGTCCAAAAAGCTATGTGGACTAAATTTACTACCCCAATACTGCCTTTTCTTTTATAGGGAATTCACCTATTCATGATTTACTTCTTTTGATAGTCCATGATGTACCTAAGAAAGATATATGTTTATTTTGTATCTCTGTATATCTGGAATTTCTACTGTCATAAACAATAAAAAATAAGAAAGGAATGTCCTTGGATTATGCATCTTTAGTATACTAGAATCTAATTGACTTGGGCTGGTGAGATGCTCAGGAGGTTAATACATTTGATGCTAATCTAATGGTCTGAGTTCATTCCCTGGGACACACACATGTGGAAGAGAGAATCAACTCCTACATGTTACTCTCTGACTTTACATGTGCTATGGAACATACATGTACAAATGTGTGTGTGTGTGTGTGTGTGTGTGTGTGTGTGTGTGTGTATGTGTGCTGGGTTCCAATATAAAATAAAAAAGTTTGATAATTAAAAAAAATGTAGTCTTACACCACTTTTTTGTTTCATTTTGTTTTTTGTTTTTTGTTTTTTTGCATTTGCAATTGAAGAGCTGTGAGGATATTTTTGAAGTTCAGTGTTCCATTCAAGAAGGGAGGCATCCTCCTGATCTGGTTCTGCAAGTCTGCATTCCTATAATTCTCCTGTTTAAGGACTGTCTTATTCTGCTCATGCTGATACATCAGAATACCCGAGGCTGAGTGATTCATATATTAAAGAAATGTATTCTCACATTCTTGGAGGCTGAGAGTCTCAATCACATCAACAGCAGGTCTGGTTACTGGGAAAGTGCATCTATCCAAGACAGTAATATGGTTCTTCTTCCAGGATAGAGTGGTCTATAGCCTCTCATGACTTAGAAAGTGCTAAGAGTCTGTACTTTAAGTCTCAGCTGTGACTTTTTTAAAGAGATCATCTTTTGAGTGCTTGGAATTTCTCCATTGTGTGAATTGGTGTATGAGTGAATGTGCATATATGTGTGAATGTACATGTGTGTGTGTGTGTGTCAGTAAGTATGCTCTCTCTATATATGTGAGTGAATATGTATGTGTGCACTAATATGTGTATGTGTGTATGCATGAGTATATCTATATGTGAATGTGTGTGTATGTGTAATTGAATGTGCATGAGGGGGCATGAGTGTTTGCATATGGTAATGTGTATATGTAAGTGTGTATGTGAATGTGTGTGAGTGTGTGTATGTATGTGTGTGTGTGTGTGTATGTGTGTGAGAGAGAGAGAGAGAGAGAGAGAGAGTTTGTGCTTACGATCTTTTTCTTGTCAGGCTCATTCCAGTTTTTACAGTTGCGGTTGTCTCTCTACCGAACACTATTTTGTTATTGTTTTCCCTTTATCTGAATTACAGGGCATATGCTGCCTTAACTCCTTTGAGAACATAAAATGTTTTTTGTCAAAATATTTTTCTTTCCTGGGGTAAGTCTTCCCAAGCTCTCCTTCTTTGTTGTCATTTATATGTTCCTTTTCTTGCTGCCATTTTTGATTGTCCTTGCATACAATTCTCAATTCCCCTTTCTCTGAAATACAACTGAACAATTGTATTTATTTGGAGTGTTGACAACCTTGCCCAAGTCTTTGCTTCTCCCAACCTGGGAGAATGATTTGCAATAATTCACCCTGGCTTGCTTCTTTGCTTCATGGAGAGCGCTCTCATATTTCCTTAGAGAAGCAGCTTGGAGGATTAGAAGCCTGTTGGTGAGATTGTCTCATCGAGTTTTTTCATTTGACTGAGTAGAGCTGGCAGTGGGACAATGGCTGAGCCTGGCCACAGACTCTATTTTCTTTTTCTTGTCTTTTCTTTTTCCTTAGTAGTTATTTCTGAGATTTTGATTTTAGAAGATTAATATAAGACATCTCATACAAGCAAGGAAATATTAATTTACATTTTTAAAATAATAGTTTCTTCTCTCAGATAATATATTCCAACCTCAGTCTCCCTTCCCTCCACTTCTCCCAGCTCACCCCCACCTCCTATCTCTCCAGATTGACTCCCCCTCTGTTTCCCTTCAGAAAAGAGCAGGCTTTCAAGAAGCAACAACAACAAGATACAATGAGACAAGGCAAAGCCCTTCTCTTGAGGCTGGACAAGTCAACACAATAGGAGGAAAAGAGTTTCAAGAGCATGCAAAGAGCCAGACACACCTGCTCCCACTCTAATGAGTCCCAGAAAACCACCAAGCTAAGAGCCATAGTATATATACAGAGGCTCTGGTGAAGACACCTATGTCCAAGGACCCTGTCCTTGCCTCTTCAGTCTCTATGAGCTCATATAAGCCCAGCTTAGTAGATTCAGTGGACCATGTTCTTCTGATAGCCTTCATTTTCTCTGACTCCTATAATCTTCCCATTCCTCTTTCATGGAGTTCCCTGATCTCTCTCTCTCTGTCTCTGTCTCTCTCTGTGTTTCTGTCTCTGTCTCTCTCTGTGTTTCTGTCTCTGTCTCTCTCTCTCTCTGTGTCTGCATAATATCTGTCTGTGGGTCTCTGCATCCACTGCTATTTGATGCTGGGGGAATCTTCTCTGATGACTAATGGATAAAGCATCAATCCATGAGCATAGCAGGATATCACTAAGAATCACTTTATTGATGATTTTTTTGTCAGTCATGTTTGGTTTGACCATAGGCTCTGGGCTCTCCACTCTCAGGTTCCTGGCTATTCAGGCACTGTACAGCATGGGCTTCCTCTTGTGGAATGGGCCTCAAGTTAAACCAAACATTGGGTGGCCACTTCCACAAGTTCTGCACCACCATTGTCCCAGTACATTGGAGGCAGAACAGATCATAGGTCAAGAGTTTTGTGGCTGGGTTGGTGTCCAGGTTTCTCTTTTGGTAGCCTGCAGAGTACCTTCCCATGCTAAAAAGGCTATAACATAGGGGTAAAGGTTTCATGCAGGCGCCAGCTTTACCTCTCTATATTCAATGAGCTGTGTGGCTGTTGTCCTTGACAAAGGGACCCTGCTGTAAGTTTTTGGAGAGAAACTCTTTGTCCTAGCATCAGCCTGGGTTGTTTAAGGATCTCCATTTCTTTCTTTTTTTTTTTTTAAATTAGATATTTTATTTACATTCCAAGTGATATCCCTTTTCCCAGTTTCCCCTCTGAAAAAAACCTCTATTCCCTCCCTCCTCCCCCTGCTCACCAACCCAACCTCTCCCAATTCATGGCCTTGGCATTCCCGTACACTGGGGCATAGAGCCTCCACAGGACCAAAATGGTCCTTCCATTGATGACCTAAACTAGGCCATCCTCTGCTACATATGTAGTTGAAGCCATGAGTCCCACCATGTGTACTCCTTGGTTGGTGGTTTAGTCCCTAGAAGCTCTGGGGTTACTGGTTAGTTCATATTGTTGTTCCTCCTATGGGGCTGCAAACCCCTTCAGTTCCTCCTCTAGCTCCTTCATTGGGGACCTTGTGCTCCAAAATAAATCCATTTGTTCATATGTAACAGTTAAATGATGGTTACTAGCCTTCCTTGTGATCCATCAAAGACCAAGCTTTTTCCAGTATGTCACTGCCATTTTTAAGACATAGCTTCAAGGACCACCATGTTTATGTTTTCAGCCCTAGCCCTATACAGAAAGAATGGAAGTTTAGTGAGATAGACTAGAAAATAATAAACATGATTTCTACTAATATTTTACTGATCAGAATTCAATTATACTGCTATGTACAATTGTTAGAAAATATAAACTATGTAAGTTCAAAGAGAATATAACCAACTATGTGTTAATTTTCTATCTGTGGTTGCTATGCCAACATTCTATATTCTCTCATTGCTCTGTATATGTTCTCTTCACACCATTTATTGAAATTATAATCTAGAGTTGTTTAAAGAACTAATATTTTACTATGTATCTTTCCTCCAAAGTAATATACTCTAAAAATGCCAAAAACATATTCTTTGTATTCATGCTACATTACCAGAACCTAGAAAAACTCTAGGTGTTTGTAAAATACCAGAAAGGATTTTAAAACTAGAGAATAAACAAATAGATGGCTTAGCCATTCCGATTGATGTGAGGTGGAATCTCAGGCTTGTTTTGATTTGCATTTCCCTGATGACTAAGGATGTTCAACATTTCTTTGGGTGCTTTTTAGCCATTTAGTACTCCTCGGTTGAGAATTCTTTGTTTAGCTCTGTACTGCATTTTTAATAGTTTATATTGTTCTCTAGAGTCTAACTTCTTGAGTTGTTTGTATATATTGGATATTGGCCCTCTATCAGATATGGGATTGGTAGAGATCTTTCCCCAATCTGTTGGTTGCCCTTTTAGCCTGTTGACAGTGTCCTTTGCCTTACAGAAGCTTTGTAATTTTATGAGGTCCCATTTATCAATTCTTGACCTTAGGGCATAAGCTACTGGTGCTCTGTTCAGGAAAATTTCCCCTGTGCCCATGTGGTCGAGCCTCTTCCCCACTTCCTTTTCTATTAGTTTCAGTGTATCTGCTTTTTTGTGCAGTTCCTTGATCCTTTTGGAGTTGAGCTTTGAACAAGGAGATAAGAATAGATCAATTCGTGGATTGTATCTTGGGTATTCCAAGCTTCTGGGCTAATATCCACTTATCAGTGAGTGCAAACCATGTGTGCTCTTTTCTGATTGGGTTACCTCATTCAGGATGATATTCTCCAGATTCATACATTTCCCTAAGAATTTCATAAATTCATTGTTTTTAATAGCTGAGTAGTATTACATTGTGTAAATGTACCATATTTTCTGTAGAAGCTTGGAATACCCAAGATACAATCCACAAACCACAAAAAACTCAAGAAGAAAGAAGACCAAAGTGTGGATACTTTGATCCTTCTTAGAAGGGGAAACAAAATACTCATGGAGGGAATTGCAGAGACAAAGAATGGAGCAGAGACTGAAGGAAGGACAATCCAGAGACTGTCCCACCTGGGAATCCTTCCCATGTTCAATCATCAAAAACAGACACACTTGTGGATGCCAGCAAGTGCTG
Source organism: Mastomys coucha (assembly GCF_008632895.1). Classification (NCBI taxonomy): domain Eukaryota; kingdom Metazoa; phylum Chordata; class Mammalia; order Rodentia; family Muridae; genus Mastomys; species Mastomys coucha. Next base: position 111,882,879 of record NW_022196912.1, on the reverse strand, counting down.
GTTAACAGACGCTTGATATAGCTGTCTCCTGAGAGGTTCTGCCAGTGCCTGACTAATACAGAAGTAGAGGCTCACAGGATCTCCATTTCTTAGCCAACAGCTCAACTAAATTCAACTCAGTCATAATATCTATGCCATAAACACAAGGGTACCGCAATTCATAAATAAAACACTACAGCGTGCACTGATAGTAGGAGACTTCAATACCTTATTCTCAGCAATGGCCAGTCATTCAGACAAGAACTAAGTGGAGAAATACTAAAGCTAACAGACATTATAAACCAATTGGATGTAACAAATATATACAAAGCATTCCACCCAAACATAAAAAAATATGCCTTCTTCTCCTATACCTTGTGAAATGTTCTATAAAATTGACCACTGAGACACAAAGCAAGTCTAACCAAGATCCAGAAAATTTGAATTAATTACCTGAATCCTATTAGACTACCATGGATTAAAACTAGATACCAACAACAATATGTGAGCAACAGAAAGCTCACAAACTCATGGCAACTGAACAACTTTCTAGTGAATGAAAATGAGTCAAGGCAAACAAAGAAATTAGAGATTTTCTGTATTGCAATACAAAGGAATACCCAGCTTACCCAAATTCATGGGAACAATGAAAACATTACTAAGAGAAAACTTCACAGCACTTAGATCCTACATTAAAACAAACAAAAACAAACAATAAAACAAAAACAAAAACAACAACAAAAACTGGAGAGATCTCATATTGGCGACATAAAAGCACACCTGAAAGCTAGAGATCAAAATAAGTAAGCACACACAAGAGGCATAGACGGTAAGACATAGTCAAAAGCAGGGCTGAAATCAATAAACTAGAAACAAAGAGAACAATATAAAGACTACAAACAATGCGACAAAGAAACAGTTCTTTGAGAAAATCAACAAGATAAACAAACCTTCACTGAACTAACTCCAAGATGGAGAGAGAATATTCAAATTAATAAAATCAGAGGCAAACAGGAGGACACAACAGCCAATACTGAGGAAATCCAGAGAATCATAATGACATATTTCAGAAGCCTGTACTCCACAGGTACCTACTGAGAAAATTATCATTCTCCCAGAGGCTTTCTACCTGCCCCTCTATTAATTTTAATTTAGATTAATTTTTTTTGTGTTTGTGTATATGTGGAAGGGAAAATAGTGAGAAAGAAGAGGAGAAAGATGAGAGAAAAATCAGAGAGAGTATGAGAGAATATAGGCGCCTTAAAATACTATTCAGATTGAAAAGTATCTTTTGCCCACGTCTAAGTCTGTGTGCTCCTTGAAGCATGCTATTGCGTGGATTTTAAATGTACCCCAAAGTTCCATATGTCAAAGTGTTTGACACCATCCTGTGACACTCTTGGGATCTTTGAGGACATGTCCCTGGAAGGGATATTGGGACTCCAGATCTTTCTGTCTCTATTTGTTTCCTGGCCATCAGGGAGTGAATAACTTCTATCTGTCCCCAGCACCATGCCACATTGTCTTACCATGAACTCCAAAGTGACTAAGCCAGACAACCCCTCAAGCCTTCGGTCACCATGAGCCAAAATAAACCTGTCTTCTTTTGGTTGATTTTCTCAGGTGTGTTGCTGCTGTCTGACTCATAGAAAACAACCAATGTAATGTGGCCTTAACAGTCACCACAGGTCAAACACAGCCTCTGCCAGACAAGCTATAGAATCATTTTTAAAAGCATATTTATTCCAAAATTTCACTGATCCCGATGAAGAGTTCCCCACCAGTGTCCTGGTTTATGTGATAGCCTCATTAGAAGTTGTGTTAGCTATATACAAAGAAAGCAGTGACCTGTACCCTGGACTGTCGGACTACAAAGCTGATATTTTCATTCAGCATCTGTTCCTTACAGAAAAGGCCTCCAGCTGATGGCCTGAGGTCTTTCCAGCTTGTCTGTTCATTTAAACTGCATAGACTCCTTTTCAGTGTCCTCTTCTGGCACTTGTCTTCACTCCCAGTAGCCTGGCCAAACAGATGCTCTTGTTCTCAGACCTTCTTGTGGACCTCAGTTTTTTGCATAGAGAATCCAAGTTGTAGTTCTTTGATGAAAAAGTGGATCACCTCACACTTCAGACCAGGTGACCTGAAGCCAGGTCTGGGAGATGCCGTGGGGAAGCATGAGGCTTTCTGTTGGTGGCACATATGGGCACAAGCTAAATACAGCTTCAGTGTGGAGGGAGATTTTAGCCTTCCTGACAACATGACAGGTTAGACTTCAGGTGACCTCAACGGTCCTTAATTTCTGGAGCCTCAGGCAGACAGATGACTCTAGGACTACCCTTGCTTGGTGGAGGGGACTAAAGAATGTGGTGTGCTTATATTTTGATTTGGGGGCATCTTGCTGATCACAAATTGTGTTTCTCAGACCTTGGCTTTCTTTCTTTGACTTTCCTACCACAATGTTTTGTAAGGCGATCAGTAAACGCAGGAAAGAGTTCACGTGAAAGGCCTTGCCCCAAGAAGGTGGTATCAGAAGGGTGGAAAGAAAATTTCTAAGTATTGGAAGTCTTTGATAGGTCAAAACACAGGAAAAAAAGAGAATTCATTTTATTTAACTTGGATGAGAAGCAGAGACAGAGATAATAAGTTCAGATGGCAACAGAAATAATTAGCAACACTTTTACAGCACTAAATGTAAGATCTGAAGACACAAGAGTAGGAAATGGTTGAGAGAAAGCTCACTTTCAAAAAACAAACAAAACAAAAAACTGGACATAGGATATTCAGGCCAATTTAAATAAAGTTTTGTTTTACATCCCATGGCACCCATCCTCCCAGCTTTTGCCAGGGATCCTGACACTATGGAATTGGCATCCCAATTGACCATCTGAGGTCGAAAGTTTATACAGGGGTGGAAATCTCAGATAAGATGTCTCTGTATCAAAGACTTGGTCTTTGTTAGGATGGGGCTAGCTTCCAGCATGGAAGGACAGAGGGAGAGAAGTGGTGCCCAGGAAGCCAGGAAAGACCCAGGCCATCGAGCTGGAGACTCTCAACTTCTGGTTCAGCACTGTCTGATAGGTTATTTCTTTGCAGCTGAAATGAGGCAATTCAAGACATTTGATAATATTAAAGAAGGTTTATTGAGAAGCTGCTTTCTGAAGAGTTCACCCAAGGATTGAGGCCAGGGGGTCACCACTGAGGGAGGGGGAAAGGGGCATGCATGTGCAGAAAAGAAGGAAAAGAAGA